>NW_027266269.1:23007236-23534736 GCF_022045235.1 Haliotis cracherodii
AAAGTTTGCTGTTGAGACCCAAGTAATATCTGTCTGGCATTCAACAGACATGACAGATTTGGCAGGGATGCATGTCACAGCAGCTGAGTATGACACTGTTGAGGTTGGAGAAACAGAAGACATGATCAAACGCTTTGCTTCGGGGAAGGTGATATTCCTTTCATGTTTCACTTTCACAATCTGAGGTTGAATTTTGAATTTTGGACATGGCTTCGAAGAAGCCACATGGTCACCTGAACAGTTTGTGCAATGAGTTTTTATTGTACATTTTGAATCAGAATTGAGGTCATCTTCACCACATTGATGACATATCTTGCGATGGTTGCAAGATTGTGCACCGTGCCCGAACTGCTGGCATTTTTAACATCGAAGCGGGTTTGGAATGTATTGATCCACTTCGATGTTAAATTTAGAGTTTTCTGAGCTGACATCAAAACTTGAGTAGATACTAAATGTTTGGCAGCTAGTAAAGTTGTTGATTGTTTGGCAGTTTTACACTCAATCAGCAGCAATCCTGACCTTATCTTTTTGACATCCTTGGTATCTCCAACAATGCCATAAAGTGCCTAGAAATGGCAAAAAGATCCAATTTCAAAGGTGTACAGAACCACTAAATATCTAAACCAACTACCAGAGGAACACTTCAGGATGGCAGTCTCCTCATCCGAGGAATCTTCCAAAGAACGTTTCGTTTTTTTGGGTTGTGCCATTTTGAGTTTGTATATGGTTCACCATCCCAGCTCCCCACTCACCACGGAGTATCACAGGGAAAATGCTATAAGCCAGTGGATCTCCAACTGGCAGCACCAAGGATTCATGAATGGTACACTCAAGCAGACGAATTAAATATAATTAATTAGCCTACCAGACTGGCCCATGAGCCACCGCCTTCTGGGCATACGACTCTGGGCATGTGAATGATTTTTCAGTCAAAAATTCAAATTCATACGGGCTGCCCAAATTTGTCACCTTGTACGACAAGCAATGGGGTGCTGAGGACACATTCTACCCCGGGTCCACACGGTGGAAGAGTGATTAGCGTTACCCTGGACTTATCACGGGGAGGTGCTCTTCACGAGTGCCCACTGACTAAAGGTGTGGTTTTATTCAACTGTCGATAATGAGTGTCACTTCATGAAGCGTTATATTTGTAGCTTAATTATTCGGCGTCACAACGGTTAAACCTCACCGTACCCTCACCCCGATTGTTGGTAACCCTACATTTTTGGTTATAGTCTGTCTCACTAAAGAGGACATGTGCAGGTAAACAAGTCTCAGGGTGAACACTGCTCGCTTAGTGTCTAGTCATTTCTGAAGACATTCATATGTAGATTAGTAATTAACAATGAGTATTAAATGTCAGTCAATATTTGTTAATTATAATTCTGTTTGTATAGTTTTTGTTTGTTTGATTAAATGTTCGTTTATTTAACGCAGCGCGAGTCTGGACCAGACAATCTAGTGATTGATATCATGAGCATCGATCCACGCAACTGTGTTTCGATGACATGCATCAACCAAGTCAGCGAGCCTGACCACCCGATCCCGTTAGTCGCATATTATGACAAACATAGTCGACTTTTACGGCGAACAAGGTTTTTTAGGACGTTTTCTAACATGGGTCGTCCACCACATGTGTTGTGTATATATATAAATGTATAAACTTGTACCTCATATTCTGCAACAGAATCTAGTTAACCCCCATTTTCTCCCAATTTAAAATGTCTGACTGTAATTTTACCCAGAACAATGGCTGAGGGCAAGTGAGGTGTTCGTGAGTGATAGTGGTAAAAGTCTAAACACAAACAGCACTTCGGTCTTTCCTCCCACGACGTAAATAAAATACTGTAAAGCCACACTCACTCAGCTGAACAGACATTCAGGACGCAGCAATAACCAAGATTGTTGATGTGTCACTTGATAGGTCATCTCTCACCCCGTAAAACAGCACGTCGCCGTGTACACAGCGAATGTAGTCTAGAGCACATCCGTAGAGTCAGGTCGAAGGTAAGTGTTTAATGAAACATGACATCCTGTTATACATCAAATATCATTTTGTACGACTGTTCTAAATATGGATAATGATCTATAGCAGGGTTGTTACTCTAGACCATATCAGTTTGTCTGCATGCACACAAATAGGCCTGTAAATACCTATCCTTACCCTCATGACATGTACCTCATGATACTCGGGGGGTTCAACGGTACATGTAGACCAACTACTACTAGTGCAGTCTTGAACACACCCGTAGAGTCAGGTATAAGGTAAGTGTGTGACTCACTGACTCACTGACTCACTCACCACACTAAATGTATTTAGTTGTAAACAGACTTTCATCACTCACTCACCCACTCTAAATTTATTAAGTTGTACACAGACTTTCATGACGCAGCTATAAGTTCTATATCACATTAACCAGGTCACCGCTAACAAACTGTCTCACACAATGCATCGCTGTGTAGATAAAATGTGTGTGTGAGCACACCTGTATAGTCAGATGTCAGGTAAGTTTTGTGAAACATAAGTCTGTTGTATAGCATACTAACTATAGGTGCAGACGTATAGCAGTGGTATTACTGTAGACCATATCAGTGTCTCTTTAAGGACTGATGCTGCATATGCCCTCATACAAAGCCTGTAAATTACCTACCCTTACCTGGAGACCGTCATGTGGTTTTCAAGTGATTGTGCAACTTTGACACTTTCGCTTATGTTTAATTTATTTGATTTATTTGTTTGTGGTTTAAAGCCGAACTCAGCTATATTACAGCTATATGACGGCGTTCTGTAAATAATCGAGTCTGACCTAGACAATCCAGTGATTTACATTATGAGTATCGATCCACGCAATTGGGATACGAGGATATGCATCAACCAAGTCAGCGAGCCTGACCACCCGATCCCGTTCGTCACCTCTTACGACAATCATAGTCACCTTTTAGGGCAGGCGTAGGTTACCTTTTCTACCCCGGATCTTCACAGGTCTAATTTATTTGAATTGGGGGCTGATGTTTGTGTTCGTGTCAACGTTACCTCATATATATGTTAGAAATACACCTCCGTGCGCCGAGTGCGCACTAAACCATTGACCGGGGCAATAAGCATGCTTTAGGGTTTGGATTTGGTGCATCATAAATATACACATTATTGTCTATTATATACTGAACAGCATTGAAAACGCACCAGCAATAAATCTTGAAATATTACAAAAACAACTTGAGCAATGACTGATTTTAATTAGAACAGACATAGACGGATTATTACGAAAGACGACAAAGGAAACAGAAATACCACACAGTAATCACATTTACGTCATCAGTGTAAGGAAGACACATAGGGTTAAAATGAAAAGTCAATATCTGGTATGTCTGCCATTGGCAGCAACAGAGGCCATGCTACGTCTATGCTATCGAATAGGTACTGTGTTAAAACACGTGCTGTGTGCGCTCTTGCATTATCTTGCTGGAAGGTGTGCATATCCTGGTGCTGATGAAAGAATGGGATGACGTGATTTGCCGATATGTTATTCCTGTGGTAAAGGGCATTAACTCCCACCATGACACTCCCACCCCCCAATCGATCTGTCTGTACAATGCAGTCATTGTGGTGACGTTCTCCACGTCGACGCCACACTCGCAGTCGACCGTCAGCATTCCGTAAATGAAAACGGGACTCATCAGAGAACATCACACCATGCCACTGCCGCAATCTCCAATGACGATGCCTTTTGGCCCAACGTCAGACGTTCATTTCGATGTCGATCAGTGAGCATGGGTCCAACATATGGACATCGAGCATGTAGCCCTGCTGAGCGTCGACGTACGGTGTCAGCCCTGATCAAACCCCGTCGGCCTTGTACGGTTGCTGCAGTCCTGGTAGCCGGAAGTGTACGATCACGAAGATGTGCCAATTTATTACAGTCGGAAAACTTGACCAACAGATACTTAGAACCCATAATTATTGTAGCATTCAGTAACCTTAACACGTCTTGACTGTTGGCGCTCCTCTATTATGTACTGTCATGTCAACGTGTATGTACATAAGGTGCCCTTCTCGTTGTAGTTAGATTGAACCCCATCCGTTATCTTGTTAACCTACTCACTTTAAATGCGCATCTGTAATGTCCAAGTCGATGTGTTAACGTTGTCTATATGCATAAAATGAGTATCTTTATGCTTGGTATCCAACTGATGTGCTCATCTATGTGTTTTCAAAACCTTCCATATTTTCACTTGTACCATATGTTCCCGTGTTACCTCAATAACAATGAACAATTGACTTTCCTGTGCATGTGTTCGTGACGGGTGCTACTGGTGGGGCAGGATAAGCTCCCCATCACTTTTTGATACTGTTTGGGTTTCAGTTTGAATATCTGCTTTTAGTGATCCATCTCCATTCATCCATTCATATACTTTTCACCCTTATGTTTTGCGTTTACACCCAATGCAATCGTCACTGTACATGCTATTACATTCGTGTGATGAAAGAGGAACAAATCCGTTTATTGCATATTTGCTGCTGTTTGTTTAAATGTTTACAACATGTGGTTCCTAATTCTCTGAAGACATGTTTTAGTCCACATTGGTACAATGTCACACTTGAAGAAGTCGTTTAAATTTGCAGTTTTCAAACGAAAACTATCGTTTGATGTCATAAATAGCAGTTTGAGGTCATGATTACAATCAAATAATTCCATTTGTGGTACCTTATTCGGGACTAAAAATTAGAGTAAATGCAGAACATGATTTTGAGTGAAGTTGTGGCGTCATGGTACTCGACACTTCACATTCCTCACGCCTGCTGACAATGCCTCGAGCTCCGATAGAGCTGGCTCAAAGTTGAGTGTTTCGACTCACACCTGAGAAAATATAAGCATTAAATCGTCGATATGTGGAAAGAACTGATCACTGTGTTTTCCACATCTACCAACTTCATGAGACAGGTCGTTTATAAAGAACGAAAGAATATACGACTTAAAAAGGCAACCAAGTTTAAAGCCAAAGCTTTAAAGGTAACGGACTAATGTACTTTAACATTTCAAGTATCTTTCCATCTAAACCAGGCTGACCTAAACACAATCAAAGGTTTTGGTGATACCCTGTAATCTGTGATGCTAGCATCACATGCCCTGTGTAAAGGAACAATGATAAACTGGAACCATGAATCACGAAGTGAACCAGAGTGAAATTAGATGACCAAAAGTGGTATCAATGAACCGTTATGTTCTTTCAGAATGTGGACAGGAATGAGGTTTCATTATCTCACATAAGACCATAGAAGAAGATTGGTTGGTTGGTTTGCTTTTTAACGCCGCACCCAGCAATGTTCCGGCTATATGACGGCGGTCTGTAAATAATCGAGTCTGGGCCAGACAATCCAGTGATTAATATTATGAGCATCGATCCATGCAATTGGAATACGATGACATGCATCTACCAAGTCGAGCGAGCCTTACCACCCGATCCCATTAGTCGACTTTTACGACAAGTATAGTCGCCTTTAACGGCAAGCATGGGTTGCTGAAGACCTATTCTACCCTGGATCTTCACAGGTCCATAGAAGACACACCTTAACTTTTAAGAAGTTTCCAATCTCAATTACACTGACATAAAAAATGAGTTTTTTGTGATACTAAAATTGGGTGATTAAAAGTGTATCTATGAAACCATTGCATTGTTTCAGAATGTTGACAGTTATGAGACTTCTTCTTGTGACTTTGTTGGTGTGTTACATATTGCGAGGGCGCAGAAAGTGTCAACTCTAAATGGCCCACTTCTTGGACAACGTCTAACAGTGCTGGGCAGGTCTCTTGACGTATTCTATGGAATTACATACTGTAAGCCCCCTGTAGGCGATCTCCGCTTCAAGTACCCTCAACCTTCAGAGTCATAGGGACCGGAAGTCAGGGATGCACAGAAACCGACGCCATCTTGCATTCAACCTAAAGATGTTTATAGTTCTGCCGATACTAACTGAGATACTCCTGATGATTACAGTGGAGACTGCCCTTATCTTACAGTGTGGGCGCCAACAGAAAATCGCGGTAATCTGGCCGTGATGGTCTGGATCCATGGTGGGGGATTTTATATGGGATCCACACGACTGCAACTGTATGAAGGCAAATACCTTGCAACAGAAAATGACGTCATCGTTGTATCAATGAATTACAGATTGGGGCCTTTACGATTCATCTACCTGGGACCAGATACCATACCTGGCAACATGGGCTTGATGGATCAAAGACTGGCCTTAGAGTGGGTGAAAGATAACATTGCCAACTTTAGTGGAGATCCAAACCGCGTGACCATATTTCGAGAAAGTGCTGGTGGTGATAGCGTTGGTCATCATTTGGCCTCACCTCTGTCATGTGACTTGTTTGAAAGAGCCATCATGCAGAGTGGGGCCCTTAATTGCCCATGGGCTTACACTGTGCCCAAAACAGCAATGAAGAGGTTTGCTGATCTAACAACAATAGCATACATAAGTGGGATAACATTGGTAGGTGTGACAACAAAGGGATGGTGCTGTCACAACACGATGTATGCTATTGTTGTTACTGTTTATCCTCCACCTACTATATATATTCTGCACTAAGTCCCTCATTCAGTCTTGCTTGGCAACGGTATAAGGATCTATACCGAAACGTCGCTTTTCACAGTATTAAAGAAGTTGTTATCCATAAGAATTGTGTCTATCTTGTCTGTATTAATTTTGCCCCGACGTGACGTAATAACGAAAGTACCACTATCATTGCACACTCATAAAATGCCCAGGTCAGTTTGATCTTTCTTCAACTACATGTATTAAAAAGTTGTTTCCGAAGCAAAGGAACTCAAAATAAGTCAAATTAATTTGAAGACTGGTACCAAGGTAGAAAATGTTAAAGATTAGTGAAAAACATTTTTTATTTATTTTTTTTCAGCCCGCCAGCTTCCTTGCGGTTGAGGTTGGAGATGACAAACACTTAAAATAATATAGATGGCCTAACGACTAACGAACATGAAGATAATTTCTAGTCAACACCAAAACTCTATCTAATAAGTGTTTACTGTGTGAGTATTGATAACTGATGAGCACAGTCGGTAAAACAATCGGTATCAGCGAGGAACAACTGTATTATTAAAACTGTAGCTAATAAAAAAGTGAGGAATTAATTTAAACCAATACAGAGATATGTCTGTCTTAATTACAATTATCCATATGTTTATACGTTTTCCGTCAACTTTACAGAAAATGGCACTTTCAAAATCCGTTCAGCGCCATGAAATATTTGGAAGCGGACGTGATATAGTAATCGCAGTCGCACGTTCAACTTTAAACACCCTATATGATCTTAATTTTGAAAATGAAGTTGAAAGAATAATTGGTTTGCTACGGAAATCCTTAGATCATCCCAAATGCGGGTCTGCAGTGGCAAACGCTGTTTGTCGCGTTCTGGCATATTGGAAAAAAATAAACGACCTGTTCTCAAATATTTCGAAAAAAATGGACTTCATCAAGACAATATGCTCCAACTTGTTCGTTCTGTTTTGATTCAAACTGGGCAGTATTAAAATTTATAAAGTTTTGTGTTTAATGTTTTAGATGGGGAAAAGACGCCAGGCCCTGGAGTGTGCCGTTGCGGCCGTTACGGGGCAGGGTCTGTCTTTCAGGTCAGCATCAAAACTTTACAAAGAACCTGCCATGACCATTAGTGATCATGTTCGTAGGAAATCGGAGGGAGGTAGTCTTGGGCGCCCATCAGTGCTGACGGCAGCAATTGAAGATGAAAAAAAATGCTCCAGAGCGCGTGGGAAACACCCGAGATAATGTAACTGTGCTGACATGCATAAATGCAACCGGTGACATCATTCCCCCTTTGGCCATAGTGAAGGGGAAGACGCCAAAATGCCTGAACGCATATAATACTCCGGCTGGAGTGCCCGGCACGGCCTATACATACCAGAATCGTGCATGGATGGAGGACACTCTGGGTGTGGACCAGAGAGGCCTCAACTTATCGACTGGACAGCCACAGTTCACACGAAACGCTTGGGCTTCTTGAGAAGGCAAAAGCAAATGATTTAACCATCTTAGCCTTTCATCCTCACACGACTCAGTGGCTGTGTCCTCTGGACAAGTCAGTCTTTGGTCCAACAAGCTGGGAGTGGAACAGGGTGTGTAGTGAGTTTATGGTGCAAAGCCCGAACAACTAAATGGGAATGGCCCCGTTTGTTCAAGGAAGCCTACGGTAAGGCGTTCACACCCTCAAATGTGTGCAGTGGGTTTCGCAAATGTGGACTATTCCCCGTAAATAGAAAAGCAATTCCAGATCAGGCATTTGCCCCCAGCAAACCCTTTGACGTTAGATTTGATTCTTCCAGAAAAGTGGGGGTTGTTGATATTCGTGCTGTTGCTGTTGCTGACACCCTGGTAAATACAGATAGTTCAGTTATCACACATGATGCCGGAGTGTCTGCTACACCAATGACATCAGTGGTTCCTTCTACATCTGAAGCAGTATTACCTGAGGGTGCACCTCTCCTGTCTCCCACTGACTTTATTTTTAGCTGTGTTGACAGGTAATACCCCCTATTCTTTGGACAAATCTAGGAACATAGTAGTGGAACTAGCCACGGTCTCTGAAGCTGTTGCAATGGATGCTATTAAGTCTGAGTTTTCCCTTCCTGCTCCTGTAGTTAGTTCAAAAGTACAAAATCAAATCAATGGAAGCTGACCTCCCACCGCATACTTACAAGTGATGAGATCATTAAGATGAAGGTAGATAAAAAGAGACGAGAAAGAAAAGCAAGAAAGAGAAAAACAAGCGCGTATGGAAGCGAGGCGAGCTCGGCAAAAGGGTGGGAAGTCAGCTTCTAATGTTATCTTATAAAGAGACAAGAAAACATTGATGCAGAGCATCAAAGTTCCTCGCCATATGTGATGCCTCACAAACGCGTAATTATGATGTTAACCACAAATAACACAACGCTGTTTTGGAAAAAAATACCATTTATCTTGAGTATTGGGCAATACAGTTGATACATTTGCATAGGAGAGGTATATTTAAAAAAAATTCTTGTTTAACGCCGCACTCAGCAGTATTCCAGCCATATAACGGCGGTCTGTAAATAATCCAGTCTGGACCAGATAATCCCGTGATGTCCATCGAACTACGTAATTGGAATATGATGTCATGCATCGATCAAATCGGCGCGCTTAACTACTCAATCCTATTCGTCGCCTCTTACGGCAAGCATGGGTTGCTGAAGACCTATTCTAACCTGGGTCTTTATTTAAAAAGTAGATCGAAGGAAATGGAAGCAATTTCTGGCACAAATGTAAACATGTGGAAATAGTATCAAAATGCCAACATTGGCAGATGCCCATACTCAAATAATAGATGAAATTCTTTTTACTTTTGGCATTTGGTTATAATAATGTAAGGGCTCCATATGGCAAAAAGGTCATGCTAGATAAGGTCTTTTTGTCACAACCACAGATGCACATACTCAAAATATTATCACGTAGTTGGAGAACATTTCAATACCGGGACTAATCAATAACGGAGATTCCTCGTCTCTTGTTTTAATTTTTTTTTTCAGTGTCTTTTTTTGTATTTCTTTCTTTCAAAGAATAGTAATTGTGATCATAATGAGTTGAGTTACTTGGTCTTTTTCTATGTACTGTTTTTTATCCAGTGTCAGTAACTGTTGTGAAATGTGGTTTACTTGTTACAATGACTGGTTTGAGTTCATGTGATGATGATTGATTGGTTTGTCGTTTAACGCCGCACTCAGCAATATTCCAGCTATATGACGGCGTTCTGCGATTGTGCAACTTTGACACTTTCACTTATGTTTAATTTATTTGATTTGTTTGTGGTTTAACGCCGAACTCAGCTATATTACAGCTATATGACGGCGGTCTGTAAATAATCTGACCTAGACAATCCAGTTATTTACATTATGAGTATCGATCCACGCAATTAGGATCGATGCCATGCATCAACCAAAGCCTGACCACCCGATCCCGTTTGTCGCCTCTTACGACAAGCATAGTCGCCTTATATACTGTTAAGATGAAACATAACAATTCATCAATACCACTAAACAGTCTTCAATCTGACCCAAACCATTCCGCTGATGAGAGTCAAATAATGCATACGAATCAAAATCCGTAAAGATTGCAATGGAGACATCATTAAAAGTTACCAAAAGTGACGGGGATATCAATATTGCTTGTTGAAATGATTCTATGAAATTTGTTTTCCCTGCTTCAATATTTGGAGCACCTGTGACGGAGCCATAAAAACTGTTATGTAGACAATAACGTTTGAGGCTGTGCCTGCTGGGAGCCGATTATGACCTAAATACCCCTCATAGCCTTCGGTGTTAACTATGTGACTGTAGAGAGCTGTGCCTTCATCCAACAGATAATCGAGGTCAGTAGAACACGGTATACAGACGCAAATATGTTTGAGCCATGGGACACAAAATATATGAATGACCAGAGCTACGGCTGTACATTGAATTCCATTAAACGATTGAAAAATCCTACAGCCTTGATGCAAATTCGCCGACACACTACTCCGATTTTGCTTTGACTTTGCTACCAAACGTTTCACCTGTGGCTATGTGCGGTGCACTGTTCAGTTACAACGCCTGTTAAAAATGGCGGAACCAGTCACAAATCAGTGGTCAAAACGGAAATCGGATTGTACAACCGGTTTAATGGCACATTATCTGCATACAAAGCTTGGTGATTGAGACCGCCGACCAAAAGTGTACGATATTCGGAGAACTGGCTTCTAGATTTCTGCTGATATGTTCATACCGATACGTTCATACAGATATGTCCATACCTATAGATTTATGCTGGTATGTTCACACCGATACATTCATATAGATATGTCTACACCTATAGATTTATGCTGATATGTTCATACCGATACGTTCAGACAGATATGTTCATACCTATAGGTTGATGCTGATATGTTCATACCGATACGTTTATACAGATATGTCCGTACCTATAGATTTATGCTGATATGTTCATACCGATACGTCCATACAGATATGTCCGTACCTATAGATTTATGCTGATATGTTCATACCGATACATTCATATAGAAAATTCCGTACCTACAGATTTATGCTGATATGTTCATACCGATACATTCATACAGACATGCCCATACCTATAGATTTATGCTGATATGTTCATACCGATACAGTCATACATATATATCCATACCTATAGATTTATGCTGATATGTTCATACCGATACATTCATACAGACATGCCCATACCTATAGATTTATACTGATATGTTCATACCGATACAGTCATACATATATATCCATACCTATAGATTTATGCTATGTTCATACCGATACGTTCATTTAGATATGTCCATACCTATAGATTTATGATGATATGTTCATACCGATACATTCATACATATATATCCATACCTATAAGTTTATGCTGATATGTTCATACCGATACATTCATACATATATATCCATACCTATAGGTTTATGCTGATATGTTCATACCGATACATTCATACATATATATCCATACCTATAGGTTTATGCTGATATGTTCATACCGATACATTCATATATGCGTAGTCATATTAATATCATGTTAATATCAATATTTTAATACTGATGTGCATGATCATGTTCACAATAATACTTTCAAACAGATACGTTCCTACGTTCAGGGGCGGTCGGGTAGCCTTGTGGTTAAAGCGTTCGCTCGTCACGCCGTTCGAAGCCCCGGTTTCTATTCCCGACATGGGTACAATGTGTGAAGCCCATTTCTGGTGTCGCCCGCCGTGATATTGCTGGAATATTGTTAAAAGCGGCGTAAAACCATACTCACTCACTCACTCTTCTTTTGATGATTATAATCATGATGAAAACGATACAACATAAGAATTGTAATAATGATAGCAGCATTACTCTTGATGTATGCGATTGCTACAGGAACGATTGGCTGAAGGCAGCAAGAGTTGGAAAGTGTTTGTCGATGTGATGGTTTTCATTAACCTCTCAGATTGTTGATTAACCTGCTCGATCAGTCGTCTTGGTTTGTGTAATTCGCTGTGTAGAATTAGGGGTGTCAGTAACCTGTGGCCGTCTGTTGGAATCCAAGATTTTCTCTGATTATGTTTGTGATATACGTCTGAGACTTGCATCTCTTGGTGCTATCCTCCCACAAAGCAGCGTTGGGCCCAACTCACTCACCCATTAACTAGGATTGTTGCTAAAAGAGGTTGGTTTCGCTGCAAACAACACGTTTGGTTGATAAGCAGATGACAACAGCCCGCTAGTGTCTCTCCTGTAGTATCGGTGTGGGAATTATGTTGACATGCAGCCAGAGAAATACTGAATACAATCGTTTGGTTTCAGGTCCACCGGAAGGGCAGGAGTACTGCACCAGAGGATAAAAGGACAGCATTATAATAATATCAGACCCCGAGTAAAAATACATGTACCATGATGATTTGTTAAACACCCCAGCCACACCCCTACATACTTATCAATGACGTCATGGAATAATAACATTGCTTGCATTCTGTTTTTGCTCACGTTCCATATAAAATCCATTTTGGCATACTGTGTGATATGATTGCTTGTGCGAGAAGTCAGGCAAGTCATCTAGTTGATACGTCATCTACTCAGGCAAGTCAACTGGTAAATAGGTTATCTACTCAGGCAAGTCAGCTGGTAGATACGTTATCTACTCAGGCAAGTCAGTTAGTAGATACGTTATCTACTCAGGCAAGTCACCTGGTAGATACGTTATCTACTCAGGCAAGTCAACTGGTATTTACGTTATCTACTCAGGCAAGTCAACTGGTGTTTACGTTATCTACTCAGGCAAGTCAACTGGTCGATACGTTATCTACTCAGGCAAGTCAGCTAGTAGTAACGTTATCTACTCAGGCAAGTCAGCTGGTATTTACGTTATCTACTCAGGCAAGTCGGCTGGTAGATACGTTATCTACTCAGGCAAGTCAACTGGTCGATACGTTATCTACTCAGGCAAGTCAGCTAGTAGTAACGTTATCTACTCAGGCAAGTCAGCTGGTATTTACGTTATCTACTCAGGCAAGTCAGCTGGTAGATACGTTATCTACTCAGGCAAGTCAGTTAGTAGATACGTTATCTACTCAGGCAAGTCAACTGGTTTAAACGTTATCTACTCAGGCGAGTCAACTGGTAGATATTATCTACTCAGGCAAGTCTATATACAATGGTGTATACATTACACTGGTCAACTGGTATATACATTATATACGCCGACAAGTGAACGGGAATATACATCATCTACTCAGTAAAGTTAACTGATGTAAACATTATCTACTAAGTAACAGATATATCTGAATAGGTTTTCATAAGTTAAAATAACGGAAAATATGACTTTCTAGTCTGTAATGAAATAATCTCACAAGCTATAGATCAGATGAACTTTGATGAACATATAATGCCAAGGTATGTATTATGTGAAATTGCTGAGACTTCTTTAGATTCATAAAACCATTTTGTTAGATACCATTAAAACATAATATTTGACTTCCATAATATTCCATCCTTACCTCTTTTACCCATTTATTACAAAATAAGTCTAATATATCTTTGCAATTCTGTCAACGAGTCTGCAAGTAGGACAATACCATCTGCAAAGAGCAGCAGCTAAATTGTTTCAGTAACTTCACATGCAAAAAGTTCTCGACATTCACTTGCCTCAACTTCAGACTTTAATTGATTGACATTAAGAGGAAAACAATAATGGGCTCAACATACAGCCCTGTCTTACACCACAAGAGGTGTTAAAACACCCGATCCACTATGACTTATTTTCACACATGCACGCACATTTTAATACATTTTTTCAATAACTTTATACATTTTGCAATGAAGGCCTTTTGAATAAGTACATGCAACAGTTTCTTTCTATCAACAAAATCAAACGCCTTTTTAAAATCTATAAACGCTGTAGAAAAGCGATGTTTTGGTTTTCTTAAATACTTATGACAGAATGCCTGCAAAACAAAAATATTATCAGTTGTTGAATTATCCTCTCTAAATCCAGCTTGGGATTCCGAAAAGATCTCGTTGATTACAGCCAATGACCCGAGTAGTTTAACCAACAATAATAAATAATAATCCCATTACATTTTGGAGTGATATGCCTCTATAATGCTTCGGAGTCACCAGATTTATACAAAGGAATTACAGGCCCAATAATCCAAGCACAAGTGAAAATCCCTTTCTATAAATTAGCATTGAAAAGTAGATTAAAATATGGGACAGGCTCACTGACTTGGTTAATACATGTCATCGATCCCAGTTGCGTGGATCGATGCGCAGGATGTCAATCACTGGATTGTGTGGTCCACACACGAATATTTTACAGACCGCGTCATATAGCTGGAATATTGCTGAGTGCGGCGTTAAACAACAAACCAACCAACTTAAACACCAAACGTTTTCTTGAGAATAATCCAGAATTCAAAGAACAAATGCCCAATCTGTTGCGTCCTAATTTGCTCCAGCTCTTACACATAATGGGATGGTTCTCTACATGCATTTGTAACACCGTGATAAGAAAGTTTCTTACAAATAGACAAACATCTGAAGCAAAAATACGTAATTTTGTTGCTGCCTAAATATAGGCACATTATCGCCAGCCCGAGAACAAAGATACCAATAATGTAGGTGCTTACGGTCGAGAAGACCCCTTCTCCACCATTAGCTGAGCATGAGGGAGTGTCACAAAACTTCGGAATGCACTTGTCATTGTTAACCCATGTGCATTGAGATGGGTTTAGTTTGAAACAACAGTCGGCAGGGCAGTTGTCAGTGGTTTCACCATCATCGCATACTCCATTGTAACAGGACTCAGGCATTGAACTCGATGGGTCTACAACTTGCAAATTTAAACCGCTGCCCTGGTGACTGTAGAGCCTCTTACAGTGTTTTTCGAAACAGGAAGTAAACAGAAAGCATGTTCCAGGAATGTCCAACCATTTGCTAGGTTTGCATGTGTTCGCCACATTACTCTGCCCTGTACACCCACCGCAGGCAAATGACGACACAATCACCCCGTGTCCGTTGTCTGTTCCTCCGGAGTTGCAGTAGCTCGCACTTGATGCTCGATGGTATGTTCGTCCGTCGCAGGAGGAGTCGGTGTCGTTGATGTTGTTGCAACAGGCGTAGTAATGAAGTCGACTACTTCCACCTCTATTGAAGGCGAGGCATTGACCTGGACAAAAAAAGACAAAACTTGGGTCAGTGATGTGCGAGAGCTCTTCTTGTGTGTGGCTATCACAATATTTTCTTGATGTATAAGACATGTCAGAAACGTTGTGCTCAAAGGATACAGTTTGTCATCGATAAGAATGCTACAATAGTATGTGAATCTAGGAAACTGATTTCTTATCTTTGTTTCAAATCTTTGGTGAGTACATTATCTGTCTGCAGTAACGACTGGATTATTGTTCTATTAATATCATCTGAACTCCACTTAAGAATAAATTCAGGAATATGCGAAGGGGGGAAGCGGGAAGGTGAAATGGGGTTCAACGTCACGTTCATGATTATTGCACTTATATAACGATGTTCATGCACCTGTGTGTGTGTGTGTGTGTGTGTGTGTGTGTGTGTGTGTCTGTTTGTACTAGTCCGTATTAATGCCGAGTTTATGGTGCTCGCCCACTGAGATACAATGCCGCTGTTTTACATGAAGACTAATTTATGCCGAAGCCAGACGGGGTAACAAAAGTACCACCTTTTATCGTATCTCGGTATGACAAGGTCGGGGATCGAACCCACGAACCGTATGGGCAGACCCTCTGTCCACTAGACGACGGAGGTGATCTATGAAGATAGTATATGTCAGGTATGCCATTTCAATCTCGTGTGTCCTTTTGTTATAATCTAAAACTGAAATAACATCCGTGTAGATATATATAATGTTACATTTCTCAGAAATAACCTGCTCTTGTTGAATAATGGTTGGTTGGTTTGTTTGTTGTTTAACGCCGCACTCCTATTTCAGCTATTTGACGGCG
Organism: Haliotis cracherodii; assembly: GCF_022045235.1. Classification (NCBI taxonomy): domain Eukaryota; kingdom Metazoa; phylum Mollusca; class Gastropoda; order Lepetellida; family Haliotidae; genus Haliotis; species Haliotis cracherodii. The sequence goes on from NW_027266269.1 coordinate 23,023,310, forward strand.
GTCTGTAAATAATCGCGTCTGGACCAGACAATCCAGTGATTAACATACGCATCGATCACGCAATTGGGACCAATGACATGCATCAACCAAGACAGCGAGCCTGACCACCCGATCCCGTTAGTCGCCTTTTACGACAAGCATAGTCGCCTTTTACGGCAAGCATGGGTTGCTGAAGACCTGTTCTACCCCGGATCTTCACGGGTTTTGTGACTGGAAGCTGAAGCAAGAAGCACTTCACACAAAAGGTAAGATTGGTTTTATTTACCTGGCAAGGGGCGGTCTCCGGACTTTCGTTTCACTCGTACATGTATATGTTCATGTGCGAAAACAATGCACATGAAATATGAGGTGAACAAAGCCAAATGAATTGTCAGCCTTTGAGAAGTCATGCTTGTTCTTCCGAACAACCAGGGCCCATGATAGGGGAAAACGTCTTTAATCTGAAATATAGATATACATTTACTGTCAGTCATTTTGCTACGTTTTTAAACACTGGTCTGATGGTCAGAGCATCTGCCCGGAGATTGGAGGATCGGCGGTTCGATACCCGGTCACGTCTAACCTAAAGGCCTCAAGAGAGACCCGTGAAGATTCCGGGGTAGAATAGGTCTTCAGCAACTTATGCGAGCCGTAAAAGGGGACTATGCTTGTCGTAAAAGGCGACTAACGGGATCGGGTGGTCAAGGCTGGCTGACTTGGTTGATTCATGTCATCGATCCCCATGGCGTGGATCGATGCTCATGATATCAATCACTGGATTGTCTGGTCCAGACTCGATTATTTACAGACCTCCGTCATATAGCTGGAATATTGCTGAGTGCAGCGTTAAACAACAAACCAACCAACCAACCTTAAGAGATGTTTCTTCTTGTTACCCTGCCCGGCGCTCAGCAAAGACTGGACCCAAGAGATGGATGATAGACAGGCATAAGTCCCTATTTATATATATAACGCCACGTTATACGCCATATAAGTGTAGTATATCTTAACGGGACGTTAAACCCCATTTATTTTTTGTCCCATTATATACATTCATCATCAGGTTTCGTATCAACAATAGTAGAACGGTCCCCGGATTTTGCAGAATAGGTATTTTCGAGGTACTCCCAGGTATCCTGACCCGTGAAGAGTCACCTACGAGACTATGCTTGTCGTAAGATGCGACTAACGGGATCATTGGATTGTCTGGCCAAGACTCGATTATTTACAGACCGTTGCCATATAGCTGGAATATTGCTGAGTACGGCGTTAACAACAACTAAACAAACAAACAAACACGTATTAAAAGAAACTGATCCAATCAGTCTGCATGCAACACCTTCTGACGTAGTTTAACCTTTCCACACAGTTCGGCTTCTGTATAGATCACGTTTACTGCACGGAGTTCGCCGTACCGGTGCCCGGGATGGATAAGCCTTATCTCAGTGTGTACAGTCCTTGCCTAGTCGACCGCCTCCGTGGTCTAATGGTAGAGCGTCCGCGCGGAGAGCGGAAGGTCCGGGGTTCGATCCCCAGCCGCGTCACACCAAAAGACGTTAAAAGCTGGTACTTGTTATTACCCTGTCTGGTGCTCGACATTAAGGGGCATATGCAAGGACTGGTCGGCTCGGAGTCAGTATACTGTGTCTGAGTGGGGTATTCATGTTAAACTGCGGCATGGTATCTCAATGTGCTAGCGCTGTAAATCAGCATCAGTCGGGACTCGTAAAAGTAGCCACACACACACATGCATGCACGTCGCTATATAAGCGCAAGTATCTTAGACGCGACGTCAAACCCCATTTCACCTCACCTCACCTTGACTAGACTGTCTTACAGACCCCGATATAAATATATCCAATACAGACCATGAAAGTCTATAATGTTTGGCAAGTCTAGATTACTGCAAATGAAGAGAATCCATGGGCGGATACAGCTTTTTTGAAAAGGTGTGTGTGCACAACTAAGATCAATTTATTGTCTTTTTTTCGAAATACCCCCTCCCCCCTTTGTATCCGGCCACGGAGTCTCTGTGCTCCTTTTTTATAGTTTAACTTTTTTTCCGTAAGATATGTTCATTTCAGAGACTAAATGATAAGCGTTATCTCGGCGTGTACAGCAACATTCTCGAGCTTGCACTGACCTGGATTTTACAGCTTCGCCGGGTCACAGCAGCCTCGGCTGTGTGCGAGGGAAACAAACGAGGGCCTTTCTAGCGTGTGTTCTACTTGTGCATCACGAGCAACACAGTCGACCACTATCATTGCGTCTCTCTGAGGTATTGTCGAGTCCATCGATGTTCGTATGTCCAAAAAGAGCCTGTTTCAAGTTTGACCCCGTGACATACACAATGGGTCGCTTATGATAAGGAGCTTCAGAGGTCACAGTGCAGCGTTATTGCTTGCCGGGAGACAGTTTACAGTTATTCGTAGGATGCATCACACATTTATGAGATGTGAACACAATACATCCCATAAATCATCATAAGTATAGTTTTTTAAAACATCCTATCTCTAAACGTCAACACTGAGCGGTTTTATGTTAATCGAGCGCAATGATCAGAGGGTGAAAAGGTCTGTGTGACCTATTTCCTCAAACAGCGCATTGCTCTACAGCACGGAGACGTAACCTGGTTTCCGTTTAGCGAGGCGAGCTATTTTGGGCAGCATGAACAGTAAGCGTTGGGAGATAACTGTTGTTGAGAAGTGCGCATCATGGGTAAATCAAACATAGTCACTCAGACCGTTGTGGGTTTCAAATCTACCAATATCTGCGTGTCTCAACTGATCTCTTTCATTATAAATATTTTTGTTGGTTTGTTTAACGCCGCACTATTCCAGCTATATGAGTCCGGTCTATAAATAATCGAGTCTGGACCAGACAATCCAGTGATTGACATCCTGAGCATCGATCCACGCAATTGAATTGTCGAATGCAGGGAGACTATCCTAGTATATCAGTTGGGAAGTAAATCTTATAAACACAAAAAGGAACCCTCATGACTTCAGATATTGTAAACAAAAGGGTGGCGTTACAAGGGGCTCATTGACAAGGAAGCACACTGATCGGTTGTAAACCACAACTGGTAGTAATTGGTCAACATGTACCGTTGAACCCCTCCACATGAAATGGTTTTGGGTTTGGTTGGTTGGATGTGTAACGCCGCATTCAGCAATATTACAGGTATATGACGGCGGGATATCATGAGCATCGACCCACGCAATTAGGATCGATGACATGCATCAACCAAATCAGCGAGCCTGACCACCCGACAAGCATAGTCGCCTTTAGGTATGAGTGAGATGAACTTCCAGTATTCTAGTTACATCAGCTCGTCAGCTTGATGTGGGAGGAAAACCCTAAGAGATGCTGGTTTCATACGTTTACAATTATGGTGAAAAAACACGAGCTTGGGCAACGAGCACGGGATATGAACCCACGATCATAGGTTTCTGGTAGCACGTCTGATCATAAATCTGTTCAAAGTAATAGTTTCATCGCACTATTATTTATAATGTAAGGGATCAGTGGAGACAAGCAGATAGTAGTACATTTGAAACCCACAACGGTCTGAGTGGGTGTGTTTGGTTTACCCATGAAGCGCGCTTCTCTACAACAGACCCCTGGAGACCCGGGGTAGAATAGGTCTTCAGAACCAATGCATGCCGTAAAATGCGACTATGCTTGCTGTTAGAGGCGACGAACGTGATCGGGTGATCAGGCTCGCTGACTTGGTTGAAGCATGTCATCGATCCCAATTGCGTGGATCGATGATCAATCATTGGATTGTCTGGTCCAGACTCGTTTATTTACAGACCGCCGTCATATACCTGGAATATTGCTGAGTGCAGCGTAAAACACCAAACCAACCAACAACCAATCTTAAATGTCCATTATCTTCTATGACTGCACTGTGGAAGACTGAAGCTCAGTATGTTTGATGAAGGTCATGGATTTGTTACAGTTGTGGACGCCTTCCTGACGACCCCACAATTCTTCTGTGAGTGGTTCCATCAAGCAGACCAGTGTATTGCATGGAACGTTGTTTCCGGTTATGAGAAACGTTTCTTCGTACCAGACACATTGATTTTAAGTCGCACAGAGTATGATATTCTCTTTCAGTTGAATTTGCAAATAAAGAACAGAAACAAATCCAAGACCCGCTTCTTCTCTTTTATGAAAATCAACCCCCCCCCCCCCCCCCCCCTCCACACACACACACACACACACACACACACACACACACACACACTATTTTGCTGTCGTGAACAAATGTTCTCACCTTGAGTTTGACAGATAGCACTTCTCATGTTAAACCTAACTATCACAATGATACATTATGAATGTTAATGAGTAGCTTATTGGGTTAATCTTTATGACCATTACTGCATCGTCTCTAATTACTAAGGAGGCTTTTCCATTAGTAATGGCGTCACATTAATCATGGCTCTAAACACAGATTCAGACAAGATTCAGCACGCGTCCTTGTGGTACTGGATACAAACAACGATGGTCGCCTGTAACACCGGACGTCTTCTCTGGTATGTGTTACTGTATCCTGTATGGTGTGTTTCCTGCACCCGTCATCTTGATGTCCTCTGTACGCAACTTCGGAAACTTCAACAACTCGACGTAGCATGCGACGTCAACATTGCATTTCAGCAGATGTGTCGGGACGATACAGCCATTAGAGGTACGTTATGTGATGTCACTCGTTGTACATGGGGTAAACTTTCCCCTGTGTGTGTGTGTGTGTGTGTGTGTGTGTGTGTGAGGAATAGTTGTACGATGCTCTTTGAAATCTTCATAAAAAAGAAAATGTACGTTTTTACCCCAAATGTTGTGAAGTGAAGACACATAAGGCTGGAGCTACTGGCTTATTGCACTACATGAAGAGAAGGTTGAATATTGAAAAGGTTAGGCCACCCGCTTCATCATACAGTCTAGTGGAGGGGTTTTATCTTACATAGATCTTAAAAAGGAAACAGACGAGGCGACCCCCCCCCTCCCCCCGGTCTCCTGTTCTTGGCTATTTGGTGGCTATCGAATGGTATCGGATTATCGAAAAACCTGAAGCTTAAGTTAAAAATCTTCGCCAATTACTTTGTTTGACTTTGACATTCCTAGCATAAAGAAACAGATCAGCAGGAAGGGGAGCACAATTGGTTGCCATGGGGATGCCTACTTCTTGCCTAAATGCCCTATCCCCAAATTTCACATATATGTAGGTGTTGTCTATGGTTGGTTGATTGGTTGTTTAACGCCGCACTCAGCAATATTCCAGCTATGTGACGGCGGTCTGTAAATCATCGAGTCTGGACCAGACAATCCGGTGGGTGAAATCATGAGCATCGATCCACGCAATTGGGATCGATGACATGCATCAACCAAGTCAGCGAGCCTGACCACCCGATCCCGTTAGTCGCCTTTTACGACAAGCATAGTCACCTTTTACGGCAAGCATGGGTTGCTGAAGACCTATTCTACCCCGGAATCTTCAAGGGTCTGTTGTCTATGAGAAAGTCCGGCATTTCACATGTTGTTTTCTCAGTAAACTGCAGATAACAAATGTTTTATTAACGCTAAAAATTGGTTGAATTGTTTTCATTTTTCCTTCTTAAATACGTGAAAACATGGTGTATGTTGTCAAAACCTTAGTCCGGGGCAACCTGGAGAGTTTCAGTAGAAACAGAATTAAAACGGTATATGTTATTGTAACCTACATTTGATACGTTGATATATAATACAAACTGTGTACTACCCGAACAATTTCAATACTAATCTAGTGTTTTCACTGTGAAAAAAAGAATGGAAATGCAAGACATCTTCATCATACCATTTTCTATAATGATAACACCCACATGAACCACATGGCGGTCTGTTAATAATCGAGTCTGGACCAGACAATCCAGTGATTAATATCATGAGCATCGATCCACGCAATTGTGATCGATGACATGCATCAACCAAGTCAGCGAGTCTGACCACCTGATCCCGTTAGTCGCCTCTTACGACAAGCATAGTCGCATTTTACGGCAAGCATGGGTTGCTGAGGACCTATTCTACCCCGGGTCTCCAGGGGTCTGTTGTAGAGAAGCGCGCTTCATGGGTAAACCAAACACACCCACTCAGACCGTTGTGGGTTTCAAATGTACCAATATCTGCTTGTCTCCTCTGATCCCTTACATTATAAATAATAGTGCGATGAAACTATTACTTTGAACAGATTTATTATCAGACGTGCTACCAGTGAGCCTGACCACCCGATCCCGTTAGTCGCCATAGGTGGGGATTTCAACGCCCCGACAGGGCCACTGTCTGATCATATTGGACCCGTGAAGATCCGTGGTAGAATAGGTCTTCAGCAACCAACGTTTGCCGTAACAGGCGACTAACGGGATCAGGTTGTAAGGCTCCCTGACTTGGTTGATACATGTCATCGATCCTAAATGCGTGGATCGATGCTCATGATGTCAATCACTGGATTGTCTGGTCCAGACTCGATTATTTACAGACCGCCGTCATATAACTGGAATATTGCTGAGTGCGGCGTTAAACAACAAACCAACCAACTTAAACACCAAATGTTTTCTTGAGAATAATCCAGAATTCAAAGAACAAATGCCCAATCTGTTGCGTCCTAATTTGCTCCAGCTCTTACACATAATGGGATGGTTCTCTACATGCATTTGTAACACCGTGATAAGAAAGTTTCTTACAAATAGACAAACATCTGAAGCAAAAATACGTAATTTTGTTGCTGCCTAAATATAGGCACATTATCGCCAGCCCAAGAACAAAGATACCAATAATGTAGGTGCTTACGGTCGAGAAGACCCCTTCTCCACCATTAGCTGAGCATGAGGGAGTGTCACAAAACTTCGGAATGCACTTGTCATTGTTAACCCATGTGCATTGAGATGGGTTTAGTTTGAAACAACAGTCGGCAGGGCAGTTGTCAGTGGTTTCACCATCATCGCATACTCCATTGTAACAGGACTCGGGCATTGAACTCGATGGGTCTACAACTTGCAAATTTAAACCGCTGCCCTGGTGACTGTAGAGCCTCTTACAGTGTTTTTCGAAACAGGAAGTAAACAGAAAGCATGTTCCAGGAATGTCCAACCATTTGCTAGGTTTGCATGTGTTCGCCACATTACTCTGCCCTGTACACCCACCGCAGGCAAATGACGACACAATCACCCCGTGTCCGTTGTCTGTTCCTCCGGAGTTGCAGTAGCTCGCACTTGATGCTCGATGGTATGTTCGTCCGTCGCAGGAGGAGTCGGTGTCGTTGATGTTGTTGCAACAGGCGTAGTAATGAAGTCGACTACTTCCACCTCTATTGAAGGCGAGGCATTGACCTGGACAAAAAAAGACAAAACTTGGGTCAGTGATGTGCGAGAGCTCTTCTTGTGTGTGGCTATCACAATATTTTCTTGATGTATAAGACATGTCAGAAACGTTGTGCTCAAAGGATACAGTTTGTCATCGATAAGAATGCTACAATAGTATGTGAATCTAGGAAACTGATTTCTTATCTTTGTTTCAAATCTTTGGTGAGTACATTATCTGTCTGCAGTAACGACAGGATTATTGTTCCATTAATATCATCTGAACTCCACTTAAGAATAAATTCAGGAATATGCGAAGGGGGGAAGCGGGAAGGTGAAATGGGGTTCAACGTCACGTTCATGATTATTGCACTTATATAACGATGTTCATGCACCTGTGTGTGTGTGTGTGTGTGTGTGTGTGTGTCTGTTTGTACTAGTCCGTATTAATGCCGAGTTTATGGTGCTCACCCACTGAGATACAATGCCGCTGTTTTACATGAAGACTAATTTATGCCGAAGCCAGACGGGGTAACAACAAGTACCACCTTTTATCGTATCTCGGTATGACAAGGTCGGGGATCGAACCCACGAACCGTATGGGCAGACCCTCTGTCCACTAGACGACGGAGGTGATCTATGAAGATAGTATATGTCAGGTATGCCATTTCAATCTCGTGTGTCCTTTTGTTATAATCTAAAACTGAAATAACATCCGTGTAGATATATATAATGTTACATTTCTCAGAAATAACCTGATCTTGTTGAATAATGGTTGGTTGGTTTGTTTGTTGTTTAACGCCGCACTCCTATTTCAGCTATTTGACGGCGGTCTGTAAATAATCGCGTCTGGACCAGACAATCCAGTGATTAACATACGCATCGATCACGCAATTGGGACCAATGATATGCATCAACCAAGACAGCGAGCCTGACCACCCGATCCCGTTAGTCGCCTTTTACGACAAGCATAGTCGCCTTTTACGGCAAGCATGGGTTGCTGAAGACCTGTTCTACCCCGGATCTTCACGGGTTTTGTGACTGGAAGCTGAAGCAAGAAGCACTTCACACAAAAGGTAAGATTGGTTTTATTTACCTGGCAAGGGGCGGTCTCCGGACTTTCGTTTCACTCGTACATGTATATGTTCATGTGCGAAAACAATGCACATGAAATATGAGGTGAACAAAGCCAAATGAATTGTCAGCCTTTGAGAAGTCATGCTTGTTCTTCCGAACAACCAGGGCCCATGATAGGGGAAAACGTCTTTAATCTGAAATATAGATATACATTTACTGTCAGTCATTTTGCTACGTTTTTAAACACTGGTCTGATGGTCAGAGCATCTGCCCGGAGATTGGAGGATCGGCGGTTCGATACCCGGTCACGTCTAACCTAAAGGCCTCAAGAGAGACCCGTGAAGATTCCGGGGTAGAATAGGTCTTCAGCAACTTATGCGAGCCGTAAAAGGTGACTATGCTTGTCGTAAAAGGCGACTAACGGGATCGGGTGGTCAAGGCTGGCTGACTTGGTTGATTCATGTCATCGATCCCCATGGCGTGGATCGATGCTCATGATATCAATCACTGGATTGTCTGGTCCAGACTCGATTATTTACAGACCTCCGTCATATAGCTGGAATATTGCTGAGTGCAGCGTTAAACAACAAACCAACCAACCAACCTTAAGAGATGTTTCTTCTTGTTACCCTGCCCGGCGCTCAGCAAAGACTGGACCCAAGAGATGGATGATAGACAGGCATAAGTCCCTATTTATATATATAACGCCACGTTATACGCCATATAAGTGTAGTATATCTTAACGGGACGTTAAACCCCATTTATTTTTTGTCCCATTATATACATTCATCATCAGGTTTCGTATCAACAATAGTAGAACGGTCCCCGGATTTTGCAGAATAGGTATTTTCGAGGTACTCCCAGGTATCCTGACCCGTGAAGAGTCACCTACGAGACTATGCTTGTCGTAAGATGCGACTAACGGGATCATTGGATTGTCTGGCCAAGACTCGATTATTTACAGACCGTTGCCATATAGCTGGAATATTGCTGAGTACGGCGTTAACAACAACTAAACAAACAAACAAACACGTATTAAAAGAAACTGATCCAATCAGTCTGCATGCAACACCTTCTGACGTAGTTTAACCTTTCCACACAGTTCGGCTTCTGTATAGATCACGTTTACTGCACGGAGTTCGCCGTACCGGTGCCCGGGATGGATAAGCCTTATCTCAGTGTGTACAGTCCTTGCCTAGTCGACCGCCTCCGTGGTCTAATGGTAGAGCGTCCGCGCGGAGAGCGGAAGGTCCGGGGTTCGATCCCCAGCCGCGTCACACCAAAAGACGTTAAAAGCTGGTACTTGTTATTACCCTGTCTGGTGCTCGACATTAAGGGGCATATGCAAGGACTGGTCGGCTCGGAGTCAGTATACTGTGTCTGAGTGGGGTATTCATGTTAAACTGCGGCATGGTATCTCAATGTGCTAGCGCTGTAAATCAGCATCAGTCGGGACTCGTAAAAGTAGCCACACACACACATGCATGCACGTCGCTATATAAGCGCAAGTATCTTAGACGCGACGTCAAACCCCATTTCACCTCACCTCACCTTGACTAGACTGTCTTACAGACCCCGATATAAATATATCCAATACAGACCATGAAAGTCTATAATGTTTGGCAAGTCTAGATTACTGCAAATGAAGAGAATCCATGGGCGGATACAGCTTTTTTGAAAAGGTGTGTGTGCACAACTAAGATCAATTTATTGTCTTTTTTTCGAAATACCCCCTCCCCCCTTTGTATCCGGCCACGGAGTCTCTGTGCTCCTTTTTTATAGTTTAACTTTTTTTCCGTAAGATATGTTCATTTCAGAGACTAAATGATAAGCGTTATCTCGGCGTGTACAGCAACATTCTCGAGCTTGCACTGACCTGGATTTTACAGCTTCGCCGGGTCACAGCAGCCTCGGCTGTGTGCGAGGGAAACAAACGAGGGCCTTTCTAGCGTTTGTTCTACTTGTGCATCACGAGCAACACAGTCGACCACTATCATTGCGTCTCTCTGAGGTATTGTCGAGTCCATTGATGTTCGTATTTCCAAAAAGAGCCTGTTTCAATGGACACAGGATCAAGTTTGACCCCGTGACATACACAATGGGTCGCTTATGATAAGGAGCTTCAGAGGTCACAGTGCAGCGTTATTGCTTGCCGGGAGACAGTTTACAGTTATTCGTAGGATGCATCACACATTTATGAGATGTGAACACAATACATCTCATAAATCATCATAAGTATAGTTTTTAAAACATCCTATCTCTAAACGTCAACACTGAGCGGTTTTATGTTTATCGAGCGCAATGATCAGAGGGTGAAAAGGTCTGTGTGACCTATTTCCTCAAACAGCGCATTGCTCTACAGCACGGAGACGTAACCTGGTTTCCGTTTAGCGAGGCGAGCTATTTTGGGAAGCGTGAACAGTACGCATTGGGAGATAACTGTTGTTTAGAAGTGCGCTTCATGGGCAAATCAAACATAGTCACTCAGACCGTTGTGGGTTTCAAATCTACCAATATCTGCGTGTCTCAACTGATCTCTTTCATTATAAATATTTTTGTTGGTTTGTTTAACGCCGCACTATTCCAGCTGTGTGAGTGCGGTCTATAAATAATCGAATCTGGACCAGACAATCCAGTGATTGACATCCTGAGCATCGATCCACGCAATTGAATTGTCGAATGCAGGGAGACTATCCTAGTATATCAGTTGGGAAGTAAATCTTATAAACACAAAAAGGAACCCTCATGACTTCAGATATTGTAAATAAAAGGGTGGCGTTACTAGGGGCTCATTGACAAGGAAGCACACAGATAGGTTGTAAACCACAACTGGTAGTAATTGGTCAACATGTCCCGTTGAACCCCTGTACATGTAATGGTTTTGGGTTTGGTTGGTTGGTTGTGTAACGCCGCATTCAGCAATATTACAGGTATATGACGGCGGGATATCATGAGCATCGACCCACGCAATTAGGATCGATGACATGCATCAACCAAATCAGCGAGCCTGACCACCCGACAAGCATAGTCGCCTTTAGGTATGAGTGAGATGAACTTCCAGTATTCCAGTTACATCAGCTCGTCAGCTTGATGTGGGAGGAAAACCCTAAGAGATGCTGGTTTCATACGTTTACAATTATGGTGAAAAAACACGAGCTTGGGCAACGAGCACGGGATATGAACCCACGATCATAGGTTTCTGGTACCACGTCTGATCATAAATCTGTTCAAAGTAATAGTTTCATCGCACTATTATTTATAATGTAAGGGATCAGTGGAGACAAGCAGATATTAGTACATTTGAAACCCACAACGGTCTGAGTTGGTGTGTTTGGTTTACCCATGAAGCGCGCTTCTCTACAACAGACCCCTGGAGACCCGGGGTAGAATAGGTCTTCAGAACCAATGCATGCCGTAAAATGCGACTATGCTTGCTGTTAGAGGCGACGAACGTGATCGGGTGATCAGGCTCGCTGACTTGGTTGAAGCATGTCATCGATCCCAATTGCGTGGATCGATGATCAATCATTGGATTGTCTGGTCCAGACTCGTTTATTTACAGACCGCCGTCATATACCTGGAATATTGCTGAGTGCAGTCTAAAACACCAAACCAACCAATAACCAATCTTAAATGTCCATTATCTTCTATGACTGCACTGTGGAAGACTGAAGACTGAAGCTCAGTATGTTTGATGAAGGTCATGGATTTGTTACAGTTGTGGACGCCTACTTTCTTCCTGACGACCCCACAATTCTTCTGTGATCAGTTCCATCAAGCAGACCAGTGTATTGCATGGAACGTTGTTTCCGGTAATGAGAAACATTTCTTCGTACCAGACACATTGATTTTAAGTAGCACAGAGTATGATATTCTCTTTCAGTTGAATTTGCAAATGAAGAACGGAAACAAATCCAAGACCCGCTTCGTCTCTTTTATGAAAATCACCCCCCCCCCCCCCCCCCCCCCCCACACACACACACACACTATTTTGCTGTCGTGAACAAATGTTCTCACCTTGAGTTTGACAGATTGCACTTCTCATGTTAAACCTAACTATCACAATGATACATTATGAATGTTAACAAGTAGCTTATAGGGCTAATCTTTATGACCATGTCTGCATCGTCTCTAATTACTACGGAGGCTTTTCCATTAGTAATGGCGTCACATTAATCATGGCTCTAAACACAGATTCACACAAGATTCAGCACGCGTCCTTGTGGTACTGGATACAAACAACGATGGTCGCCTGTAACACCGGACGTCTTCTCTGTTATGTGTTACTGTATCCTGTATGGTCTGTTTCCTGTACCCGTCATCTTGATGTCCTCTGTACGCAACTTCGGAAACTTCAACAACTCGACGTAGCATGCGACGTCAACATTGCATTTCAGCAGATGTGTCGGGACGATACAGCCATCAGAGGTACGTTATGTGATGCCACTCGTTGTACATGGGGTAAACTGTCCCCTGTGTGTGTGTGTGTGTGTGTGTGTGTGTGTGTGTGTGTGTGTGTGTGAGGAATAGTTGTACGATGCTCTTTGAAATCTTCATAAAAAAGAAAATGTACGATTTTACCCCATATGTTGTGAAGTGAAGACACATAAGGCTGGAGCTACTGGCTTTTTGCACGACACGAAGAGAAGGTTGAATATTGAAAGGGTTAGGCCACCCGCTTCATCATACAGTCTAGTGGAGAGGATTTATCTTACATAGATCTCAAAAGGGAAACAGACGAGGCGACCGGCATTTCACATGTTGTTTTCTCAGTAAACTGCAGATAACAAATGTTTAATTAACGCTAAAAATTGGTTGAATTGTTTTCATTTTTCCTTCTTAAATACGTGAAAACATGGTGTATGTTGTCAAAACCTTAGTCCGAGACAACCCGGAGAGTTTCAGTAGAAACAAAATTGAAAACGGTATATGTTATTAACCTACATTTGATACGTTGATATATAATACACAATGTGTACTACCCGAACAATTTCAATACTAATCTAGTGTTTTCTCTGTGAAAAAAAGAAAGTAAATGCAAGACATCTTCATCATACCATTTTCTATAATGATAACACCCACATGAACTTCATGTTCTTGCAATACAGGAGAAAGTATCTGCCTAGCTCGCACGCTCCCCGCACAAGTAAGCTCATTTATATGGTAGGGTCGACCATATAAATATTACATTTCTGACATTTCTCTCTTATAGTTCTGGATCAAATCTCCACACTGGCCTTTGAATAGAACATATGCGGGTATGAGTGAATGATTTTAATATTTAACGAAGCATCGGCAAAGTATACTCTTAAAAAAAAGGAAACAAAACGGATATTTGTGGCCATGAAAGCAACATTCGCGGACCAAGAGGTGCAAAATTAAGAGGTTTTATATGAAAAGTGTCAGTCACAAATTTCGCGGATCAAAATGATCAAAACAAGGACCTGCATACCATTAGTCGGGAAACACGTACGATTCGGAAAAACGCATCAAGACAATTGACAAAAGGACCATTGCAGTTGCACGCACTGCAGGTGTAGCAGCATTATGAACGGTATTCAGAGTTTTTGATTGCCTGGCATCTGCGTCAATCGAACAGTGACAGTACAACAACATGCCAAGATTAACAGAAGTGCAAAAAAACCGTCATCGGCCACTTGCAGGCAGAGGAATCCCGATCAGCTGTAGCCAGGGTTTTCAATGTAACGACCAGCACCATCACAAGGCTATGGGATCGTTTTCAAAAGCATGAGTCGACACCTGATCGGCCATGGCCGGGACGACTAAGAGTAACCACTCCCGCCCAAGATCGCTACATCCGAGTGCGCCACCTACGTAAAAGGACGACCACCGCCACCGCAACCACATCTCAAATACCCAGACTGCGCAGAATCTCCGACCAGACCTTACGAAACCGTTTAAGAGCAGCAGGTCTACGAACAATACGTCCTGTTCCACGCGTCATATTCAGCCGACAACATCGTCAACAACGACTGCATTGGTGTCGTCAACGCAGGGTATGGTCTCAACTGCGATGGAGAGACGTCTGGTTCAGCGACGAATCAAGATTTCTCCTCCGTCAAGTGGATGGAAGAGCACGGGTCTACGGACGTCGGGGAGATTGTCACTCAGCAATATTATAGCTATATTCCTGCGGTCTGTAAATAATCGAGTCTGGACCAGACAATCCAGTGAATCCAGTCATGAGCATCGATCCACGCTATTGGGATCAATGGCATGCATCAACGAAGTCAGTGAGCCTGACCACCCGATCCCGTCAGTCGCCTCTTACGACAAGCATTGTCGCCTTTTACGGCAAGCATGGGTTGCTGAAGACCTATTCCACCCCGGATCTTCACGGGTCTTTTCCTATGAACCGATAACTGAGATAACTACAATCACCAAGTGTTCTCTCCACAACATTTTGGCTCAATACCTTGTACGGTTCCTCGTTTAAATGTATTTTCCTACCTCACACAAATATGGCTTTGCGCCTCTTTTTTTAAAGAGTATATGAGCAATAGAGCCACGAGATGAATTTATCTATGTACAAACAGAGTCAATATAAAACAAACACGTTTGACACAAGTAAAATACATCCAGACACATATGTGAACTACATTAAACATGATGACAGCATACGTTTTCCGTTAAGCCGATATCATGAATAAATGCAGGGAGGCATAACGTAAAGCATTCATAAAGCACCCGACTTCCAACTTGGATAGTTGGCGCTACATAATGTTATTACCCCGCTCAAATTGCGGGGGCGACCAGTAGAGCAGGACATGCTTACCTTTTTCGCGAAAATTTGATTTTCAGTGATCCATTCATATTTTAGCACTATTATGTATTGTTTGGGCGGATAATCGAGACTGATTATTCTCTGACGTTGGCGTTTTATATTTACACATTATCCCATCTATAACTTTTGATCGATGGTTAAAACTCACCGCATTAGATGTGATGTAGATACATTGAATTGTCAAGAGTTGCTCTAGCGGCAACATCGGTTCTTCAGTTACCCGCAATGGCTGAGCAACAAACAATGACAATGTCACATTGACCACAAGAAGTACTGTTATGTGCTTCAAGAATCTCTAAATCGAGATCCGTGAAGATCCGGGGTAGAATAGATCTAGATCTTCAGCAACCCATGCTTGCCGTAAAAGGCGACTATGCTTGCTATTTATTGTACTGTCTTAACATCAATAGATTTTAGAATGTACTTTTTCTTCAAAAGCAGTTGATTCAGATTTAGTAACACAGTGTGTTATTGCACGTGTGTCTTTACAGGGCTCATACTAAAAACTTCTCATTCTTAATCCTTTATTTATATTTTATTATTAGCAAAATTGTTTGTATATCGCTCAAGAATATAAGTTAACTAGATTTTGATCATTTTGTAAAAAGAACTCAAGGATTTTATGCAAATAATACGACAAAGCAAATTTAAGTATAATTTAGATTTAATTTTTAAAAACATAGCCCTATTCTTGGAACAAGTTAGTTGATATATTAACTGTTATTGTGGCACTTATTATTCTAAATAATGTTATTATCACACCAAGCCCTACACCTCTCACCATCAGAGTCTGTAAGGGTTATTTGTAAAACCGTGGCAATTATCTTGAGAAGAAAAAGAAGTTTAGATTGAAAGACAAGTCTTCGTCAGACAATCGCGAACGCAAACAGTATATACCACTCTTTGTGGTATAGCTTTGTCTACGGTTAGTTCTGATTGTGAGCTGGACGTGGACTGCGAGTCTCTGCTCAACTCCCACTGTCACCAGGGTTCCTGTAGGTGTGACGGCGGGCATGTCCCTGATGGACACACGTGCCGCAACTCCACAGGCACAGACACCTACTGCGCATGTGCCGTGTTGACCACGTCGTGTCAAGTAAACTGAAAGTGACCAGATGATCAGTTAGAAAAGTCTTACCTATACCAGTAATGTTATAAAAACAGTATTTGATTTAACCAACGTAGATCCCATCTTTTCAGATGTATTATTTGGAATTTGATGCCCGGTAATATTTCTTGGAACTGACTGCGTTGACAGTAGTTATTGGGGAATTGGCATATTAATTTCACGTTATATTTTAAGTCATTTTCATTTTGCACGAATTGATGAAAGTGCGCAGGACATTAGACGAAGATTACGAGTAAACATAAACAAGCAACTGTCTGTTTCCTTTCAGGGGGCACGGGTGGCCCAGTCGTCTAAAGCGCCGCAATTCGCTGTGCAGAGTTGCTTCCCTTGGACACGCCAGAAAACAATGATTGAGGGTTCGAATCCCGGTTCGCCCCGATTATGTTTCTAGGTTTGTCAGCACCATACCCGTGCTCGTGGGTGTTACCGAAGGGGTAGACATCTAAGACCTGCAACGCTTCGGGCTTTCTTCCCACATTAAGCTGACACGCGTGATATAACTTGGATACTGTTAAAAGCGGCGTTAAAAAGACCTCACTCACTCACTGTTTTCTTTCAGTATGTGTATCATCTCCTGGCTACACATGGGATGCCGACACTGACATGTACTACAGGATAGAATCCCAAGAGCAAAAGAACTGGGCTGATGCTGAAAGAACATGCGCCATCAGCCAAGGACATCTGATCAGACCTGACACTGCCAGCAAAAAGGATAAGTTGGGAGAGCTTCTGAATCAATTTTCCTTCGGTATGTTTTTGTTTAGTTATTGTATTGTTGTCATTGGTTTAAGCCTAATAGGGTTGGTTGGTTGTTGGCCAATATTCCAGCTTAATGACGACGGTCTGTCTGCCGTAAAAGGTGACTACGCTTGTACAAGGCGACTAACGGGATCGGGTGGTCAGGTTCGCTGACTTGGTTGATGCATGTCATCAATCCCAATTGCTCGGATCTATGCTCATGATATTAATCACTGGATTGTCTGGCCCAGACTCGATTATTTACAGACCGCCGTCATATAGCTGGAGTATTGCTGAGTACGGCGTTAAACAACAAACAAACACAAACAATCTATTGCAGAAGCATCTTGGATTGGAGCCCGATATGAGGATGGCGCCAAGGAGTGGCAGTGGCTTGACAACAACACCATCACATCACCACCGTGGTTTCCAGGAGAACCCAGTGGAGATGGCAGTTGCATAGACCTCCTTCGGCATCAGCAGTACAAGTGGAATGATGAAAGCTGTGACACAGAGGCATATTACGTTTGCGAAATCCGACTGAATTGAACTCATTATTATCTTGGCTACTTGTTCTGTTTGGAGCTCTCCACAAGTTGACACCACCTACCTGCAGTGCTAAGTACCCCCGGCCTCCCGTTTTCCCATTGTCCATTGCAAATCACCAATCAGTGAGAATTTAAGTCCTGGTATGCAGCTGCACATTACTATCAACGTTAATTACTGTGAGGGGCAGTTGGGAAGCCTAGTGGTTAAAGCTTTCGCTCGTCACGCCGAAGACCCGGGTTCGATTCCCGACATGGATACAATGTGTGAAGCCCATTTCTGGTGTCCCCCGCCGTGACTTTGCTTGAATATTGCCAACAGCGGCGTAAAAACCATACTCACTCACTCACTCACTCACTAATTACTGTGATGTGTTGGCTTCCACCTATCAGTGCAAATTATCTGCTGGCTTCTAATCTTATTACTTTTATTATATGTACACATGTATGGTCTCTGTCTCATTGCATTCATTCACCTGATGCAAGAGTAAGCATATACACCGAAACGTTGTGTTCCTCATAATAAAGAAGTTGAGATTGTTAGTCTTATGCTCCTTCATTCATCAACAAACCACCCAGGGTGTGTCGACCCGTGAAGATTCGGGGTAGAAAGGCGACTAACGGGATCAGGTGGTCAGGGTACTTGTAGACACTCGAAGGCTGGTGGGGAGCAGAGGTGTCGAATCAAATACTCACATCATGTCTCACAACAAATCTCCTGGTTCGTTTAAAGCAAACAATTGTCGCCACGTCGATTTTGTTTCGTCTGACGACGAAGTATCACCTATTGTTGCAGATTCTTGGCCACGATTCATCGTTATAGCATCAGCAGATGACACTCCTCTGAAGCTGAATCCTTTTGCCATATCAAAGGGCATCCAAAGTGCTTGTGGCGAAGTGAAGAACGTTACTCGTCTTCGTTCTGGTTCCATCATCGTGGAATGTGCACAGAGATAGCAATCAAACAATTTGTTAACATGCGGGTTGCTGTCTCAGTGCACAACACACTGAATTCTAGTCGAGGTATCATAAGAGATCGAGCATTTTGTCTGTCAGAAATGACAGAAGAAGAGATTGCGACTGAACTAGAACATCAAGGTGTCACCGCTATTAAGCGGTTCACGCGAAAATCAGAAGATGGCAATATAATCAAACACAAAAATATCTCTTCACTTTTTCAATGTCTACTGTTCCAAAATCAATTAAACCTGGATGCTTCAACATCGGTGTGGAGGTTTATGTTCCAAATCCACTCCGGTGTTTCAAGTGTCAACACTTTGGTCACGGGGCCAAATCTTGCACTGCCAAGACAAGGTGCCTCCATTGCGGTGGTTCTCATGAAGGTACAGAATGCACAAATGTGCTCAAATGTGCCAACTGCAGTGGGGAGCACTTGTCCTCGTCCAAATCCTGCCCAATTTTTGTTCATGAATCTAAGATATTAAAAATCAAGCATACAAACAACATATCATACTCTGATGCCAAAAAGCTACTTCTACCATCTCAGACACCTTCCAGTATATCATATTCTGCCGCAGTGTCTTCAGCCACAGTCACTTCTCTGTCTTCAGGTCCCAAAATCACTAAATCCATTTGTCAAACTGAGATCTCTTGGATCAACGATGATCTGATCATCATTGATGAAGCTACGCCAAGTAAACCAGCAACACTGTCATCCTCATCTCAGACAGAGAGTCTGCAAACTTTAACCAGTCAACAAATTGAAAGCCCATCTATCAAAAACGCAAATGAGGAGAAAGACCAGGGCACTCCAGCACTTGGGTGAGCCTTCTCCTGTTGCGTGCCCTGTAGTGGTTTATAATCCCTTTGAACCATTGGACATGGAGGTTACTCCAGCCCTCCCAGTACATAGGAATGTCCCCTCCACTCACTTACGTACCCCCGTTGAACCTCTATGAGCGGAGCTTCTAATTTAATACAATGGAATTGCAGAGGAACAATTTTAATGATCTACAGTTATCATCGCAAGATTTTAAACCATCAGCGTTTAGCTGACAAGAAACATACCTGAAAACACAGATAAATTTGATTTTCGTCAGTACAAATCGTATCATTCGTTTTCACTTCCAGATGACAGAGCCAGTGGTGGCGCTTCTATTTTGGTGAGGCAGGATGTCACCCTAGCCCTGTCCTTCTCAAAGGCAACCTTCAAGATGTTGCTGTTCGTCTTTCTTTACATATAACCTTCACCCTTTGCTCTGTATACATTTCATCATCGTCTCCTCTTCAGCAGTCTGTTCTTCAAGGTTTTGATTGATCAGCTCCCAAGACCATGTGTCATCATGGGTGACCTAAATGGGCATAACCCTCTATGGGGAAGTACTGACACCAACAACAAAGGGAAAATCCTGGAAGATTTCATTTCAAATAACAATTTATGCATATTTATGATGGATCAGATGCAATATTTACATCCCGCTACTGTAACATATTCTGCTCTTGATCTGTTACTCATAGATCCAAATGTGTATAACGAATTTGAATGGACTGCCCACAACGACCTATGTGGCAGTGACCATTTCCCCACAATACTTTCAGCTGTTAACAAGAATGATGATCCACCTGTTACAAGGTGGAATTTTAGCAAGGCCAACTGTCCATTATTTCTGACACTTTGTACTGACAAATTGACACCTGACATTTTCATCAATGTCCCTGATCCTATTCAGTTGTTCACGGATAAACTGAATAATATTGTTGATGAAACTATTCCTAAGTCCTCTGTTAAACCACAAATTCGTAAACCATGGTTTACTGATGATTGCAAACATGCCAGGAAGAGTAGGAGGAAGGCTTAAACATACTTTCGCCGTCCTCCTACAGTTCATAATTTAAATAATGTAAAGATAAATGGTGCCAAGGCTCGACGTACGTTTAAACAAAATCAGCGACAGTCTTGGCAAATCTTATGACGCCTAAGACAAAGGTGTGGAACATGATACAAAAAAATCAAAGGGAAAAGTTCAAATTCTGTTGTTCATTATCTTAAAGATGACCATGGTCTATCAACTGACAAAATTGATATCGCAAATAAGTTGGGTGAAACTTTAGCTAAACATTCTACATCATCCAATTATATTCCCAAATTTCAGAAATATATATATCAACAAGAAAAGAAAACTATTAACTTTAATGCGGATAATGGTGAAGACTATAATGAAGTATTTTCACTACATGAGCTCAATACTGCCCTATCGCAAGCTCATGATACCGCAACAAGGGCTGATAATATACACTATCAGCTCAAACATTTACCCAAGTCATGTCTCGAAACGCTCCTCAATATTTGTGATAATATTTGGACAAGGACACTTTCCTCCTTCGTGGAACAATGCCATCGTTATACTTATACCAAAACCTGACCGGGATCATACCGATCCATCTAACTATCGACCTATTTCATTAACTAGCTGTGTTTGTAAAACCATGGAACGCATGGTCAATAATCGACTAGTATGATTTTAAGAAACCAATGATCTTATTTCAAATATTCAATGTGGTTTCAGCAGAAAATCGAAGTACTATCTCGACCATCTGGTTCGTTAAGAATCATTCATTAAAATTTCCATTGTAAAAAACCAGCATGCTGTATCAATCTTTTTTGATCTTGAAAAAGCCTATGATACAACATGGAAACATGGTATTTTAAAAGATTTACATGACTTTGGTTTAAGAGGCCGTTTGCCTCATTTTATATCGAAGTTTTTAACGGACAGACAATTTCAAGTACGTGTTGGATCAACCCTGTCTGAAAATTATAATCAGGATCAGGGAGTTCCACAGGGCAGTATTTTGTCTGTCACATTGTTCAGTATAAAAGTAAATAGTCTGTCAAAAGTATTAAATGACTCAATTGATTGGTCATTGTTTGTGGATGATTTTAATATCTCATATCGTGGTAAACATATGCGTACTATTGAACGCCAATTTCAGTTGTGTCTTAATACAATTCATAAATGTTGTCTTGAGAATGGTTTTAAGTTCTCACAGACCAAGACCAATTGTATACATTTCTGTCGGAAATATAAACCACATAAAGACCCTGAACTCTTTTAAGATGGCACTGCAATCAAGATTGTAAAAGAAGCCAATTTTTGTAGGATTAATTTTCGACCATCATTTAACTTTTCTGCCACATATTAAATATCTAAAGACAAAATGCCTGAAGGCCCTAGATTTATTAAAAGTCGTCTCAAATTCAAAGTGGGGAGGGGATCAGATAACCCTTCTTCACTTATACAGATCTCTAATTCGCTCTAAGCTGGACTATGGCTCCATTGTGTATGCTGGAGCTTGCAAAATGCCTGAAGGCCCTAGATTTATTAAAAGTCGTCTCAAATTCAAAGTGGGGAGGGGATCAGATAACCCTTCTTCACTTATACAGAACTCTAATTCGCTCTAAGCTGGACTATGGCTCCATTGTGTATGCTGGAGCTTGCAAGAGTTATTCAATCCACCATCAAGGATTAAGACTTTGTCTTGGTGCTTTTCGGACTTACCCAGTTGACAGCCTCTATGTCGAAGCATATGAACCCTCTTTAAAACAACGCCGTATTAAATTGTCTCTTCAATATATTACTAAATTACGTTCCAATACATCAAACCCTGCTTATGACTCTGTTTTAATCCCCCATATAAAGAACTATTTCAGAAGAAACCAAAGCTGGTTCCTCCACTTGGAATTCGGCTCAAATCTCATATTAATGCTGCAAATCTAGATCTGGACATCATCTCTCCTTACCGACTTTTGTCTTCTCCTCCCAGGTAGTTGGTGAAGCCAGAAGTAGCTATTTCCCTCACACGTTATATTAAATCTGACACTAATCAACTAATATATCAACAGGAATATTTACAATTAAGAAATAAATATGACACTCACCATTCAATCTTTACTAAAGGTTCCAAGGATAGTGGCAAAGTAGCAAGTTCCACTGTTGTTGCATTACAAACCATATCATCTAGAATACAATAGCTCTATTTTCACTGCTGAGGGCAATGCAATCCATACAGCCTTGATATATATTCAACAACAGTCTGCATGTTAACAGTTTATTATCTTTTCTGATTCTCGTTCTTGCCTTCAGGCACTTAATAATGTATCTTCGACTCATCCACTGATTTTAGATATTTTAGAACTTTACAATGATCTTTCAACTGGCCAAAACGACATTGTCTTTTGTTGGTTGCCCAGTCATATGGGCACACAAGGTAACACAATGGTTGATGCTGCTGCAAAGGCAGCACTCAACAAATCTGTGACACCAATTCTTATACCATACAGTGATTACAAACCTGTGATTCGATGTTACATGAAATCTGATGCAAAATAAGTAGGACACCCAAGCTGGTATGAATAAGTTACATGAAATTAAACCAAATATCGGTTATACCAACTTGGGTTGTCAGTCCAGATTTGAAGACGTCATTTTACAACGATGTCGTATTGGCCATAGTAGATATACTAATGACTATTTATTAAAAGGTAAGGATCCTCCGTTTTGTATCCCCTGTGATGAGACAATCACAGTCAAGCATGTCCTGATTGACTGTATTGATTTTTCCTTCACAAGGGTTATATATTTCAATGTCAAAACAGTTAAGGACCTTTTTAGCAATGTTAATTCACGTTTCATCATTAACTTTTTACTAATATAGAACTAATTCGCAAATTTTGATGTAAAAAGTTATATATTTTATAAATCGGTAGTGTATGATTATTAACTAAGATTGTTCGTGGCTATGCCCTCGACGGGCGTTGAAGTTGAGTAAAATTATTGTCCCCCTAAGAGGGTATGTAAGACCACCAATTTCAAAATATATTAACTGCAGAATATTTGTTGATTTTAATCTCTGGCTAAACTTGCAACAATCACCAGTAACTTGGGTAAAGGTGTAAATACTGCTGGGGAACCATGCAGGTATCTGAGGTACCGTAAGTCCCCTTGGTCCCTAGTATGGTGACCTTAACCTTGTTGCTGGTCATCTATAGCCTCATTTTTACATCGTATCGTATCCTAATAATCAGATAGTTTTGACTAGTTTTCAGTCAATCTGTGATATCTTGCTAGTTATTATACTGTCCATCGTCGACAGTGTTTTATTAATATTGCCTAAATCGTTCAAGTCACATTATGGCTGAAATATTGCCGACGTGACTTTAATTAAACTCACTCACTCACTCACTCGGGTGGTCAGGCTCGCTGACTTCTTTGTTGCATGTCATCGATCCCATGGATCGATTCTCATGATATCAATAACTGGATTGTCTGGTCCAGACTCGATTATTTAAATACCGCCGTCATATAGCTGGAATAGTGCTATACAACAAAAGAAAACAAACACATTGAGACAAACCTATATAATTTCATTCTTTAAAGTTTACATTGTTTCTTTCATGCTAATTGGATGAATGGGTAGTCATGTGATATGATATTTAGAGTTCACACAAATGTGAATAAAAAAAAAATGTTCACACGATATGAACTTTTTTTGTGTGAATTAATCGTGTGAACTACGTTCCGGGGTTTCCCTTACAATCAATACGTTTTTCTTTTTTCCTTTTTAATCCCTGAATTTATCAGCATGGTTATTAAGTATGGGATTTTTGCCTGTTGTCTGGATGTTGCCCTAGATTTTTTATGTTGCATAAGAACCATACAGTGATACGTGTTTATACACTCGTTACGTTTATTATTAACTTTAAATTACGTGTGTTTAAGTTATCAGCGAACCAGCTATTTATTTGTTCATTGATTTCAACTTTTGTTACACAACAAAACTTACAGCTCATTTTGTCAATACATGTACTTCACCAAATATTGTTTTTACACTATTTTCAGCATCAAGGGAAGTACGCAATGATAAAAGGTATTTCACTTATAGCCAGTGCAGTGCTCCGGAGAGACGGAAGTGTGTTATTTAGAGGATGCATCACAAGCCTTTGATGTCTCATAGACTTTGACAAAGGGCAGTGACATACATGTCATGGATATATCCTTTAGTTAAATGATAAAATCTAATATGAAGTTGTCATTTTGTTGAAAAGGTATTTTGAAACACTTGATTTACCAAATTTCTTAGAAACCGGTCTATGATTGTTGGGCAATACCCTTTTTTTACAAACTTCATTTACGTTAAATCTTTTCCATACATCCAGAGATTTATGCTGTAGCCATAAATATGTGCATATGTATTCCCAAAAACATAAGACACAGGCTAGGGTGTGAGGTCTGATTAATTTTTTTTTCTGTGGTGATAAATCCCTCGTGATAACCTTTATATAAGGATTATCCTTTCTCTCAGTCCAGTGCACACTGAAGTGTTAATGCAAAGTGCAGGGTGAAGATAAAGGGGTTTGAAAGTGGGACACAGAGATTTAAAACTAGCCAATCCAGAGGACGTCTGGGCTTACACTCTGATTGCCCATCAAGAAGTTGACTGACCCACTTAGTTTAACAGGACATTAGAATAGGGCTTTAATGCTGATACTTGGCTTACAACTACTTAAGTGTGCAGCCTGAAATAAGAAATACAATAGATAATTGTTAATTACTGCAATATCTGAAATATACAAAATAACATTATTGACGACACACAGAAGTAAATTAAAGGCTAATTAATAAAACATGATCAATATATACAAAACTACTATCTACTACATTTAAGACATCATTGGGATATCGATGTTACTGAGGGTTATTGATAGTGGCGTTGTGAGCTCTTTATTGTTAGTGTTATCCGGACCTCAACTTGTACTTACTTCAAGGGGCGGTCGGGTAGCCTAGTTGTTAAAGCGTTTGCTCGTCACGCCGAAGACCTTGGTTCGATCCCCGACATAGGTACAATGTGTGAAGCCCATTTCTGGTGTCCCCCGCCGTGATATTGCTGGAATATTGCTAAAAGCGGCATAAAACCATACTCACTCACTCACTCACTACTTTCTTCAATGACGGAAGGATGGCAAGAACTAGTATTGAAATATACATTTGCTTGTTCAAGTTCTATTTTTTACTAAGCTTCTTTGGGATAAGTCACTGTAGTTTGATTTGCACTGAATTTATTTAATCCATTTGTTATTTCATTGGAATGACTTACAAACACGCCAGAGCAAAATATAGGAAGACCTCATGTTTTAGACTTCTACTTAATGTGTTTAAACCTAATTCATCATTTTGTACTTCTGCAGCAAAAGACTTTTGGTAATCATGTGTTTGAACTTGCATATTTCACTCTACCCTCTGACAACTGCATTTCTTGCAAAATTTTAACAAAGAAATAAAAGAAACCATATCAAAGATACAGTCGTATCTAAATTGATTATCAAATTAAAAAGATTCATCTTGCAGTAAGGCGACTAACGGGATCGGGTGGTCAGACTCGCTGCCTTAATTGATGCATGTCATCGTATCCCAAATGCGTGGATAGATGTTCATTATGTCAATCACTGAATTGTCTGGTCCAGACTCGATTATTTACAGATGGCCGTCATAAAGCTGTAATATTGCCGAGTGCGGCGTTAAAAAACAAAGAAACAAAGAAACATTCTGATAACATGTTGTCACTGCACAATTAGAAGGACAAATCATAACTGCTGTCCAGCGAGTCGCGGGGTTATAGACACGACTGAGTTGTGTTGGCTTTTTTATGTCCTGGAACCAGGTATGAAGAATACGAAGGAATGTTGGCGATCATATGATTACCGCAGTGAACAAGTTTACTACATACAGTTATACATATATGCATACAAAATAGGTAAATATATATTGCGAAGATGTTTTATGCACATCAAAGATTGACATGCTTCATTTTGCTTATAATTAACATACGGTAAACTACGGTTATAACGAACTCAAAGGGACTGCTTATTTTAGTTCGTTATAACCGTAGTTCGTTATAAGTAAATATACAGCATGACTACAGCAACTAGTCGGGACCAAAAAGTAAGTTCGTTATATCCGTCAGTTCGTTATAAGCGTGTTCGTTATAACCGTAGTTTACTGTACTACGACTATGTGAAACAGTTCGGACACATGGTAGTTGTAGTCAATGTCAGGTGTAGTCAATGTTACACCTGGGGTAAGCATTAGGGCTAATTTCTAAAATATTAACTTTGTCAAACCAACTCATTTAATCTTAAGGTTTAGGTTAGCGCAATACCTAATGTAATTAATATACAGAGAAAAATAATATCAGCAATGAATGATAAATATGAAAAAAGAAATGTCGAAAAACTTCCTGCCAACATCAACTTAGTCAAACTGAGTTTAATTTGTTATTAAACTAATTGTATGCAAGCATTCTATTTGGCTGTAAGGGAGTTTAAGTACGGAGTCGGATAAGCGGATATATTGTAACATAAATCCTCAACACCCTGAAACATAACTGTATAAATGCTGACACACAAATCATAAAACCATGATTGTATTCAACAGTATACACGCACAGCAACATTGCTGAGTTTAAACTGAGTTTAATTTGTTATGAAACTAATTGTATGCAAGCATTCTATTAGGCTGTAAGGGAGTTTAAGTTCGGAGTCGGATAAGCTGATATCTTGAAACATACACCATCAACACCCTGAAACATAACTGTATAAATGCTGACACACAAATCATAGAACCATGATTGTATTCAACAGTATACACGCACAGCACCAGTTGTGTACCAACACTAACATACGAAGGACATGTTTGGACGTGGCACTATCTGTCTTGTAGGTCATCTTGTTTTCTATAATGTTGTTCATCGCGTCGGTTACATATCACGGTTACAGCTGCGTTGGGGTGCAACACGATGACACACAGTCAACTTTAGTCACCGAAACTCACCACCCAAACCATCCAATCGCCTTTTACGGCAAGCAACGAATACGGGAAAATCCCCAGGACACATCAGGAGAATCAGAATCCCTTTTAACACATCACAGAATCTCCCAAGACATAAATCTCTCTGTCCCTTCATTAAAACTGTCACCAAAGCCATTCTTTGACACTTGGGTGCAGTTATTGAACTGATTATTTAATGAATGTGTGGATTGAGAGTAATACTTATTTGATGAACACAGCGGATGACTTTACACTTCCTTGTTCCTGTACTCTGCAAGAGCTTCCCGTCACGACGGAGCTGACATCACAGTCAACAGGTTTGTATTCTGCTGGAGCTGCCCATCCCGACGGAGCTGACATCACAGTCAACAGGTTTGTATTCTGCTAGAGCTTCCCATCACGACGGAGCTGACATCACAGTCAACAGGTTTGTATTTTGCTAGAGCTACCCATCCCGACGGAGCTGACATGACAGTCAACAGGTTTGTATTCTGCTAGAGCTGCCCGTCACGACGGAGCTGACATCACAGTCAACAGGTTTGTATTCTGCTAGAGCTGCCCGTCACGACGGAGCTGACATCACAGTCAACAGGTTTGTATTCTGCTAGAGCTGCCCGTCACGACGGAGCTGACATGACAGTCAACAGGTTTGTATTTTGCTAGAGCTGCCCATCCCGACGGAGCTGACATCACAGTCAACAGGTTTGTATTCTGCTAGAGCTGCCCGTCACGACGGAGCTGACATGACAGTCAACAGGTTTGTATTTTGCTAGAGCTACCCATCTCGACGGAGCTGACATCACAGTCAACAGGTTTGTATTCTGCTAGAGCTTCCCGTCCCGACGGAGCTGACATGACAGTCACCAGGTTTGTATTCTGCTAGAGCTGCCCGTCACGACGGAGCTGACACGAGAGTCAACTTTGGGTCGGTCCGTGCCATATCTGAGTGAGTGAGTTATGGTTTATAGTCACATCGGCAATATTTCAGCCATATCGTGACTAAATCAAGTTATATCGTCATGAAACACAAAACTGAACAATAAAACCTGTCGACAAAGGACAGTACAATAACTAGAGTATCACAGATTTTAGTTAAAACTAGTTTGAGAGTATATAAAAGAACAATGGTACAATTCAACAAGACAATATAAAAACGGGTTATAGATCGCCAGCAACCAAAGTTAGGCCACCACACTAGGGACCTGCTACCAGCAGGATTTACACCATCCCTTCAGTCGCTGGTGATTGTAGGCAATAGTAACCACCAATTAAAACGAACAAATAGTGCCATATCTGAATAGTCAGCCGCTGACAAAGGCGTTTCTAAAAGATATAAACATATACTGAGTCAAATTAAAAGCTTCACATTTTTAAAAGTAATCCCATATGTGATATACAACGGACAAATGTATCAGAGAAGGTAATTTTTAATCATTAATGTCCAAAGAAGGATTTTAATTAACGGTGGTAACTATAATTTGTTCCAAGCACCTACGGTATTCAGTAATAACATCAACAGTTGAAATCATAAGTCCCAAGCACGAGAATATGATGGCACACAAGCTCAGTAGCGTGTATGGCCACCATGTGCTTTGACAACTGCCACACAACGCCTCCGCATGGACCTTGTGATGCTTGTGAACACATGGTTGGGAAGACGACGCCATTGTTGCTGCAAAATGGTGCCAAGATCTTAAAAAAATTCTGTGGTTCTGGAGAGTGCGCAGACTTCTGCCAAGAGCATCCCAGACGTATTCGATGGGATTGAGGTCGGGAGACCTTGACGGCCAGTCCATGACGTTGACTCTCGCATTCTGAAGGAAATTCCTTGTCAAAACTGCTGTGTGGGGTCTGGCATTGTCGTGTTGGAAAATCAAACCGGGTCCATGTGCTGCCATAAAAGGCAGAAGTTCTGGTGCCAGTACCTGGTCGCGGTAAGCAGCAGCGTTGAGGTTGCCACGGATGACAAGAAGCCTGGAACGTGCATTGCCACAGAAAGCACCCCACACCATGACACTTCCGCCTCGAAATCTGTGAACTTCCTGTACGCAACGCTGGGCGTAACGTTCATGACGGCGCCTCCACACCCTCGCTCTACCATCAGCAAATCGAATATTAGATCGGGATTCATCACTGAAGACGACATGATTCCAATTCCTCTGAGTCGATCGTAAGTGTCGCTGTGCCCACAATTGACGTCGACGTCTGTGTAATTGAGTCAGAATCGGCCCGTAGTATGGCCGTCGTGCTTGAAGGTGAGCAGTTCTCAGACGGTTTCGAACAGTTTGCGCACTCAGTCTACCCGTAAACAGTTGATTTCTGGTTGATGTAGCCGTCAAAAATCGGTTACGGAGGTGACGTAAGACAATCTGACGATCCTCTGCATGTGATGTCACACGTGGTCGACCTGGCCGAGGGCGATCAGCGGTGGTACCCGTTTGCTGTAGACGCGTCTGTAAATCATAAACAGTCCGTCGACTACAACCCATCGTCCTTGCGACGTTCCCGTCTGCAACATGCCGATGGCATGTTCACGTTGCACATTTGAAAGGCGTGGCATGACAAATGGCCGTCAAGACTTTTGTTTTCTTGTGTTCTTTTTTTGTTAATGACTGCTAACAAGTATGGCTGAAAACACGTGCGGTATTATGGCCACGTGACCAGTTGCACGTGAAAAAACACTTTTGCCACTATAGTGCTGTGCACATGATTTTGATTGAATTACCTGCACAAAAACGGGTGTTATCTGAAGACAATACGTGGCCATTACTGTTTAAATACACATTAAGGGCCCACAATGATAACTGGTCAAAATGTTAAAATGTTAAGATTGTGAAGTTTTTAATTTGGTTCAGTATATATAATGGCATTAATATTTTCGTGTATTCCTGTACCTAGGTGTGTGCGTCATGTAGCTTTAGGATGAAACAAGAGCGCTTTGCGTATGTTAGGAATATATAAGCAAGTGACTGTTGTTTTATGCCTCAGTCAGCAATGCTCTAGCAATATAACCAGATCTGAGAAGGTGTTATATTGCTTGTTGTTAGCGGCGACTCAAGAGAATATATAGCGGCAATAGAATATGAAACGGCAGTTCGAATCGTGTCCTAAAAGAGTTGGTAGCTGCTCAAGCTTGCCTGGTCCAGACTTACGTGGGGATCATTGTGTTTTAGATTTAATAATAAATAACAACATTCCACACGCCCATTTAAAGATATACTTGTGATATAGTCGGAATCGTACCATGGATTTGCTTATAGTATTTGCTTTCAGCAGATATTTAATTTCTTATGATTATGGAAAGGAATTCGCCATTCTTTTCTACACATTGTTCGAAGCGGCGATGAAACTAACTGACTCGCACAGATGCCTGACAAAATTCATACAGTCACATAACGGCTACGGTATCGTGTGTAACCGAGGTGGACTTCCAGGGTAGAATTGATCCCCTTTAGACGAGATGGACATGCAGAGTATCATTTATCCCCTGTAACTGAGGTGGACTTCCAGGGTAGAATTGGTCCCCTTTAGACGAGATGGACATGCAGAGTATCATTTATCCCCTGTAACTGAGGTGGACGTTCAGGGTAGAATTGGTCCCCTTGAGACGAGATGGACATGCAGAGTATCATTTATCCCCTGTAACTGAGGTGGACGTTCAGGGTAGAATTGGTCCCCTTGAGACGAGATGGACATGCAGAGTAGCATTTATCCCCTGTAACTGAGGTGGACATTCAGGGTAGAGTTGGCCGCCTGTAGACGAGATGGACATGCAGAGTATCATTTATCTGCTGTAACTGAGGTGGACATTCAGGGTAGAATTGGCCGCCTGTAGACGAGATGGACATGCAGAGTATCAGTTAGCACCTGTAACTATGGTTCCCTGTAACTGAGATGTTTCGGACGGTCTGGCTCGTGATTTGGCTGATTGCATATCAAAGTGACCTAATGGTAGTGAAGTCGATCGTTACGAATGCTAATGGATCAGTGTCGATCAGTTTGACTTTAAGACGCAATTATTTAAATGACACCTCTGCAGGGCTGGAATATTCCTGAAACAACATTCACTCACTCGCCCACTGATTCACTGACTGACTGCCTCACTCACTCCTTTAAGTTGTTTTTGGAAAAAATAAATAATTCAAATTAAATAATCGTCCTAGCAGTAACAAAGAATACTAGGAAATTGAAGCATTGGTATTGCGGCTGGAATAAGATTTGTCCACATTTGCTGATAGAAATGATGAAAAAACTTCAAGTTATTTTTCTTGAAACCAAAGCTGCAACTTAAAGAGGTTATTTAGGACCAAACTGTGACTTGGCATGGCATGAAAACATATTAATCATTTTTTTTTAAAATTCGATGGTTGGTCTGGTTGTTTACAGTTGCAGAGAGGATTCCAGCTTTATCAAGGCGACGTAAAAATAACCGAGTATCGGGCAGAGAAACCGGTAATATACGAGTCTCCACAAGACTATGACAAGAATTATGACTCCAGGTTTCCAATAGTCAACTTATCTCTATGTCGAGCAATATTCCTTCAGCTCCAGACGTTGTTTGTTTCATTTCACAACTTTGATGTCATTCGAGCATGCTCTTTCCACCAAGGTTACAAACAGCTTCATACGACTCTTGCTCAGAAGTTGTTTTATCAAGGTTTCAGCCTTCAAGGCCTCGGTAAAGCTTTCAAAAAGTTTTATGGTAGACGTTGGGAGGACATTTCCAAAGTGTACGCACCAGTGACAAAAATAATTTCCGATGCAGTTCCCTATTTCGACTTGTACCTTTGTTCCCGTGTCTTTCCAGGTGGACAAATGTCTTGCCTTTGCATGTGTTTGTAACGGGTGCCACCGGTCGGGCAGGACAGTCACGCTCAACTTTTCGTGAACACCTGGTATCATCACTATTACATAGTGATTCATGAATGCGTGTTCATGATGAAGAGAACGGGTTTCTTATGAATATGGTTGGGTTTTGTCGCTTTTCTTTCAAACAGACTAACGATGTTAAAAATAGATACTGGAAATGTTTTTACCAGGGTAGTCACATCGAGCAGTTCATTGACACCATATCTTTGAAAGAACACATCTCCTGTCATAAAGTGATTCTTCTAATTGCATTTCTCTTTGAGGGACATTTAGAGAAGATATTTTCTAATACTATACATATTTCAGGATAGACTGACGTTTGAATTTGAAACGTTATTAAGTATCCTTTTAACATACTTTATTCAAATAACAATTACCACGCCAACCTGATAACGACTGAATAAAAACTATAACTTATCTGTGACAGTCCATTCTTAATGAATTATGTAAACGTTTGGTTTTAATTATAGAAGAACCACTTTATAGCTCAAGGACAGAATAGTGGTTGGCAAAGCGGACGCTCATAAAAGAAGAGCGGTTCGATTCTCCGTATAGGTTTAATATTTGAAGCCCAATCGTTGTGTCTCTTGTCATAATTTGCTTGGAAATGGAACATAATGAATTATCACCCCGCTTCTCACGAGTCATGTTACCCTATTTCTATATCTACCTATTCTCAGGTTTATCCACAAGAAACGACAATGCAGTTACTCTGGTACATCCTGTTCGTCCTCCTGGGTCACGCCATGGGTATACGTGACACAAGTCCTGTAGGGCCCCAGATGTGCGCGAGTCTCTGTCGCTCCACGTATGGATGTTCTGTATATGTGTTTTCACTGTCTCATCTCACCTGCCATTTGGTCAACGAGCAATACACCTGGGAGGGACCCGCCGTGAAGATGGACAACACACAGGTAAGTCGCCACACCAGTCGTAGAGTCGGTATAAAAGAACGCCTGCTTAACACTCCGGTCAGCAAGACTCCAACTAGTGAGTGAGTCAGGTTTAACGCCGCTTTTTTAACAGTATTCCATTCATATCACGGCGTGTCAGCTTAATGTGGGAGGAAAGGCCGAAGTGATGCAGGTCTCAGACGTTTACCACTTCGGTGAAACCCACGAGCACGCGTATGGTGCTGACAAACCTAGAAACATAATCGGGGCGAACCGGCGAATCCTTAATTATAATGCGGACACCGTCCCAAAAGGACGGACCGCCTCCTATCTGGAATACCGTCTTCCCGGAGACCGGAAGGTCCGGGTTCGATACCCAGGCGCGTCATACCAAAAGACGTGAAAAGATGGATGTTGTTACCCTGTCTGGCGCTCGGCATTAAGGGGCTAAAACAAGGACATGTCGGCTCGGAGTCAGTATACTGTGTCTGAGTGGAGTATTCATTTTAAACTACGGCATGGTATCTCAGAGAGCTAGCACTATAAATCTGCATCATTCCGGACTAGTACAAGCAGACACACACACACAATAGGTGAAATAGTCTTGGATGCGACGTTAAACCCAATTTCACCCCACCTCACCCAAAAGGACGGATAGTTCAGCCTGGGACCATTATTCCTATAATTATACTTTTATTGTGTGACGTCAGTGCAACAACTGAGCTAAACGATAAGGCTTTCCTTTGATGCGGTTTTAGTGTTAACTTATATTTCTTTCTGCTTACAACTTATACTAATCATTATGCACATTTTGTAAAACTGTATAAATAAAAGTAGTTGTTTGACATGTGCACCTCCCTTTAAAAAAAACAACTTGATTCGCTTCTGTATTTGGTTTCAATATTTCATAAGTATATTGTCTTGAATAACCTTCCTCGTCTCTTCCGCTGCTTTTCATGTAAAGGTTATTCAAATAAAAGTGAGTGAGTGAGGTTTTACGCCGCTTTTAGCAATATTCCAGCAATATCACGGCAGGGGACACCACAAATCGGCTTCAAACACTGCACCCATGTCGGGAATCGAACCCACGTCTTCGGCATGACGAGTGAGTGAGTGAGTATGCTTTTACGCCGCTTTTAACAATATTCCAGCAATATCACGGCGGGGGACACCAGAAATTGGATTCACACATTGTACCCATATCGGGAATCGAACCCGGGTCTTCGGCGTGACGAGCGAACGCTTTAACCATGAGGCTACCTGACTTCCCTTGAAAATAAAAGTGTTTGTCTTCTTTGTTAACAGGCCGCCGCATGGCAAGAGTACTAGCAGTGTCAGGCAACAAGCAAACCTTTTATGCAAATTGTGAGAATGGCGGGTGCTACCAAAGGATGCAGCAGGAAATGCTTACCCTTTTTTTTTCAGGCGGCAGAGGTCTACAAGCACAGATATGGCTACAAGCGCCCTCGCACAATTGTTTCGAAATTTATATCTCCAAAGGTGCCAAAACCTCAGCTACATCACAGTTAGACATTGGTTTTAAGTATATTTGACTGTTCTTGTGATAATGAATGCAATTATCCCCGTAATTTCTCCAGATTCCCGATGGTTAATTCTGACCCGATCGCTGAATGACAAGGGTGATGCCATGTTTGTTTGTAAACACTGAAAGTAGTCCCTACTTGACCTTTAATGTTTGCATCTCTATCCGCATATGACTCAAACGGATATCATGTTTATACGTTGGCTCTCACCTGCCGAGAAACCTACCCATTATATGATAAACAACTATAT
Organism: Haliotis cracherodii; assembly: GCF_022045235.1. Classification (NCBI taxonomy): domain Eukaryota; kingdom Metazoa; phylum Mollusca; class Gastropoda; order Lepetellida; family Haliotidae; genus Haliotis; species Haliotis cracherodii. Next base: position 23,058,318 of record NW_027266269.1, read on the forward strand.
CAACTGGACAGACAGTAAACTATACAACTATATCAACCATTCAGACAGTAAACTATACAACTATATCAACTACACATACAGTAAACTATACTACGATGTCAGTCAGACAAACAAGAAACCATACTGCGATATAAAACAGGCAGACAGGTACTATTGTATAATCAGGGGAGACAGGAACTATTGTATAATCAGGGGAGACAGGAACTATTGTATAATCAGGGCAGACAGGAACTATGGTATAATCAGGGAGACAGGAACTATTGTATGATCAGGGCAGACAGGAACTATTGTATAATGAGGGAGACAGGAACTATTGTATAAGCAGGGCAGATAGGAGCCATTGTATAATCAGGCGGAAAGGAACTATTGTATAAGCAGACAGACAGGAACTATTGTATAAGCAGGCAGACAGGAACTCTTGTATAATCAGGCAGACAGGAGCTATTGTATGAGCAATGCAGACAGGAAACTATAGTATGATATCAGGAAGACAGATAGAAAATCATACTGTTATCAGCCAGGCAAAGGGGAAACTAGTTAGTGATATCGAACCCCCTGATAGTGTTCACTTAGTAGAAATGTGTATGCACGTTGTAACCCATAATTCTTCAATTTACATGGGGATACAGAACAGCATCTTTTGAACGGTAATTATTGATCAATATGTGATCAATTTGTCATCTTACAAGCACCGCCATATAAGTTGTCATGCAGATTTATGTCTACTGACCGATTTCGCTTGTCGTGTGTAGAAACTACTTATCTATTATCAACTTTGATCACATTCCATCACTTTTGATCAATCCTCTGACTGAGCTTCGCATGTCTCCAAATATTTTGATGTGTTGACGTTTTCTCCCGGGCCTAAACGAGACAGGTTATATAACATTTTATCCTCTTAAAACTGACCAATGTATGTGGTTGTTGCAGTCAACTTTGTTCAGGGTATTGTTCATACACAAACCTTTCAATTTGTTAACAACAACATGTGGTCACCGAGCATGCAGACTACATGCATGCAGACAATTTATTCAGTGAACATCGATTTAATGGGATGATTGGACATGATTCCGTCAAGTCTGGTTTCTGATTATTCGACCCTGGACTTATGTTGATGAACTCCTTCTCCTGTGCGAGGCCGATCATTAACAACTTGTCATACGCTTTCTTGGCACCAGAGTGTCTTCGAATGGTTCCTATGTTTCTCTTATTCCTTTGCAGTTGTGTATAGAGCAGGCAACAGGACGCTGAGATTGAGGCTGTTGGTGGCTAACTTCTTGTCAAGCAGAAACGAGCCTGTCTATCAGATCCTCACTGACGACTTTTCACCCAAGATATACCCAAATTTAAACCTTAAAGGCGTCAAAGCAGTGACATATTTCCCTTCGTTGCGTGCACTTATTGTGTCCAAACCTTATCAAAGTAAACTCTTAGCTATTTCTGTTGACACAAATATCAAAACGACGATAAAGGAAAACATAATTTGCAATGCAATGGCTATTGACGACAAGAGGAATCTGCTCGTACTAGCTGTGCTATACGGAAAGCCTGCCGTATACACAATGACATCCGATGGACGCAAGTACAGCCTGCTCTTTCACTTGAAAATGATAAAAGAACAGAAGCGGATGTACCCGACGGCCATAGCCATGGACACGAAACTAGACCTAGTCTATATCTGTCTTCATCAGAGCATAATATCAGTTCATTTTGAGGGTAACACAACAGAAATTAAAAGGGGTCAGAACTTAATTGCTATGACTTTTCATTCACATGAAAATGTCCTCCACTACAGTGATGGCGACAAACTAAAGAAACTGTCCTTATCCGGTAAAAAGGAAATCCAAACCAAAGATTTCCACGTCTGGGTGAACGAACTTGTATATTACAAGGGTTATGTTCGTGCCAAATTGTTCCGTAATATTTATATTCACAGTATTCCAACAACCAATCAAAATAAACTTTTCTCAACGAAAATACCACTAAAAAACAAAAAAACAAAGGTTTCTGTGTACTCTGCCTTGAGGATGTTCCATCCATATCAACACGTATTTGATTCTTTCTGGGAAAGAACTTTTGGACTTTTTTCGATCTTCATCAGACACATGTTTACGACGAAACCAGATTCACGTATTATTGTAGAGGTAATCCCTCACTTTTGAATAAAAGTATTGTTAAAAATGTCTGCGGGTATGTGATTAATTATTTTACCTTTCTAAGATAGGTATTTGTAAATGAAAACGATTTGAAATAACTGTTAAAAAAACGAATGGGTCCTCATTGCACATCATTTCACAAGAGAGGCAAGTGAGTGAGTGAGTGAGTGAGTGAGTTGGGTTTAACGCCGCATTATTCCAATTATATCACGGCGAGTCAGCTTAATGTGGGAGGAAAGCCCGAAGTCTAAGACGTTTACCACTTCGGTGAAACCCACGAGCACGGGTATGGTGCTGACAAACCTAGAAACATAATCGGGGCGAACCGGGATTCGAACCAACAATCATAGGTTTCTGGCGTGCCCAAGGGACGCAACTCTGCACAGCGAATCGCGGCGCCTTAGACGACTGGGCAACCCGTGCCCCCAGAGAGGCAAGTTGGGAAACCACTCACTGTCATAAACTGACGGCCAAAAGAAACTTTACCACTTTAAAAATGTAACGGCAAAAATATACAAATACAAGTTCAAACTAAATCAAAGCAAAACACATCGTCCAAACACAAAAATGCTCTATGCAGAAAGTGATACACGTACCACGTCACGCTAATGTGTTGAAAATGCGAAATAATGAAAACACTTGCGTAAGAGTATACAAATGGTACGGACGGCATGTCAGACACTCACACTGATTGAAAACCACCACCGAAATACCACGACTGATACTCCAACAACGCGTGCGGGCCCTGCAACCTGATGCATCCGGGCAGACATCAGGCAGGCCACGAACAGGCAGAACCAGGGTAACTAGGCCCAATGAGGACCGGTACTTGCGTACTTTGCATCTCTGGAATCGATTCTTGAGAGTGAAGTCATTAAGCGACGAATGCTTTAGGGACATAATGCCATATAACAGTGTTGCATCGTAACCTGTTTTACTGTTCGCATACGCAGCAAGCCATGCGCGTTTGTAGACAACTATAGACAGAGGTCAAGTTTAAGATATTCGTACCTCCACCGTTAAGATTTCAATCTTAGCTAGGATCCCATTTTTAAATCCAAGCCTAACATCCATTGTAATTAAAATTTCTCTGTGCAAGTGGGCCCAGGAATCGTACCATGGACATTGTTTTTAGCAGATAATTCCTGATTGTGGAAAAGCTTGTGTTGCTTTTACTTTCTTGAAACATTCTGAGAATCAAACTGGTTCTAACCTACAAGACGGCAAACACTCGTAGTAATAACTGCAATTGTAGTCAAAGTGGCGTTAAACTGAGCTCACTCATTCAGAAACACAACGCAAGTGGACAGGAAGAGAAGGAGAACAGGTCAAATGAACATGTATTTTATTCAAAACAGGTTAAAAACATATGTTACCGATTTGTATGAATTATTCCGTGTTGTCAGGGACACCTACCTACACAATGCGACACAATATTATCGGCTTGAAGTTCCTTTTTGTCGTAAGTATATGAAATTCTTGCTTCTTATTCTGTACGCTGGCAGTGACTAATGAGTCATGATAATAGAGGCTTGCATATATCTGGTTATCATAGTACAACAAGAAAAACACAGATGTCTTAAACGAAGCTATTTTCAGTATGTTGTTTGTCATCAAAGATATTCGAAGTACATCACGTCGCTTACCGATATACACCACATCTTCTATTGGGTCAAAGTCTATACCTTGCAAAGAAGACCCCTGGAATAACACGTTCCTAATTTTTCCTTTCAAGTCTGCTGAAAGGATTTTGTTCCGTAAACACATATAAACGAAATCGCGTTCAAGATCCATGGCCAAAGCAGTTGGAAAGTCATATCTATCCCCTGATGGTTGGCTAATGTTAAACAAGAGTTTGTATCCTCCCCCATCTAATTTCATTGTGTACAGGGCAGACCAAGGCAGTCCTATTGCTAATACGAGGAGGTTTCTAGTCACATCCACAGACATGGCAGAACATACAATGTTTGATTTCATCGTCTCTACAGAGCTGTCGCCTAAGGTAAAGTAGGAGAGTCTGTATGGGTCTGAAAGTGACAATATTACCCTCCTCAAGGCCCCCAGATAGCCTGTGGCTTTAACCTTCTTTGAAGTGAGATTGGGATATACAGCAACGGACTTGTTGTCCATATGGAACTTATAGAAAGGTTGTTCTGTAGGAGACATGTACTCTATGGCTAGGAGGCGTGGTAAGATGGCATGCGCAACTCGGTGTTCCCCAGCGGAGACTGAAAATGAATACAAAGAGAAATAATAGTTTGGAACAAATACCTCTTTCAATCTTAACGGGGCGGTCGGGTAGCCTAGGGGTTTAAGCGTTCGCTCGTCATGCCGAAGACCAGGGTTCGATTCCCGACATGGGTACATTGTGTGAAGCCCATTTCTGGTGTCCCCCGCCGTGATATTGCTGGAATAAGCGGCGTAAAACCATACTCAGTCACTCATTTCAATCTTAACAAACAAAGCCGATCAAGATTGAGTTTGACCTTCGGGCATCTGGACGAATCATCTGGACAAATACTTGGGTAAAATATCACCGTTTAATTGAGAGGTTATTCTTGGTTCAGGTCAATGATTATGAAGGATAACTTCGTTTAACTAAGATACCACTACCAATCCCACCATCGCCAATGCTGTCTGATCTACAAATCGTCGAATTCAAGTTGAACATCATGTTACGTTATACAATTTGCTTGTTTTAGTTAAAGGTGCGATAATCCCTGTGTAAAAGCGACCCGTGATGATACCGGGTAGAATAGGTCTTCAGCAACCCATGTTGCCGTAAAAGGCGACTATGCTTGTCGTAAGAGGGACTAACGGGATCGGGTTGACAGGCTCGCTGACTTGTTTAATGCATGTCATTGTATCTCAATTGCGTGGATCGATGCTCATGATATCAATCAATCGGAGTCAGTATACTGTCTGAGTGGGGTATTCATGTAAACTACGGCATGGTATCTCAGTGAGCTAGCACCATAAATCGGCATCAGTCCGAACTAGTACAAGCAGCCACACAAACACGCACACGTACATGCACGTCGCTATATAAGTGCAATAATCTTGGACGCGATGTTAAACCCAATTTCACCTCACCTTATATTAGTTCCTGGATACTTTCATTTCCAAAACTTGTACCGGATTGAATATTTATATAATCTATATAGCTTTGCTTTTGCACGTAGGTAATTCTGCTGTCTTACCCGTGTTAACACTTGTGCCACAGGACAGAGTGCCTGCTCTGCTGTAGAAGATCCTGGAGTACTTGGCACATGTCCTGGTCAGGGCTGCTACCACTCTGATGTCAGTCTGAAGGAAATAGTTATTTTCATTTTATAGAAATGCATGGAGCCGATGGTTCTGTAACTCATCTGTGATTTTCGATGTGAGACTTGCTACATGTTTGTTGTGTTTAATACCACACTCGGTAACATTTAAGCTAAAAACCGGCGGCTATAAAGCAATTGAAACTGAGTAAGTGAGTATGGTTTTACGCCGCGTTTAGCCATATTCCAGCAATATCACGGTGGGGGACACCAAAAATGGGCTTCACACATTGTACCCATGTCGGGAATCCAACCCGGGTCTTAGGCGTGACGAGCGAACGCTTTAACTACTAGGCTACCCGACCGCCCCAATTGAAACTGGACTAGATATGCCAGTGATTGACATCATGACTAACCTTTAACGCCGTCGGGGAAAGATAACGCCCATTTCGATTAATAATCCGTGGCAACTCAGCACCATACCCGTTCTCGATGATTTCATCAACATTCTACGATCAATGCTGACACAGGGGGGTGCTGACACCAGGGGGTGGGGGTTGGGGTCAGGTAGCCCAGTGGTTAAAGCGCTCGCTCGTCAGGCCGAATATCCGGGTTCGATTCCCGACGTGGGTACAATGTGTGAAGCCCATTTCTGGTGTCCCCCGCCGTGATATTGCTGGAATATTGCCAAAAGCGGAGGGGCGGTCGGGTAGCCCAGTGGTTAAAGCATTCGCTCGTCAGGCCGAATATCCGGATTCGATTCCCGGCGTGGGTACAACGTGTGAAGCCCATTTCTTGTGTCCACCGCCGTGATATTGCTGGAATATTGCTTAAAGCGGCGTAAAACCATACTCACTCACTAACGGTTCAAATAGCAATGCTGTTCACAGAGGCTCTGTTAGTGAAAGCAGTCGCTTTGGTCGATGTTCCAGCCACCTCACAGCAAAGAACATCAGAAAAACATGGATAATTGAGTCATACATTGAACCATGTGACGAAATGAACCATGGCTAGGTTCTTTGTGGGACGAGCACATGCTACGCCACACCCCTAATCTCCTTAAAATCAGATCTTAGTTCTCGCTACCGCTGAACAAAGATCTGGGGACATCCCATTACGGGTCACGTCAGAACGACCTTTCTCGAATTTTGACCGACCAATGAAATGACTGACAAGAAATCAATATCAGCCAATCAGAAGGCAGCTTTCTCGAGCTTTACGACACCAGTTTCAATCTGGCGACTACGCTTCGAAACATATTTTGACGTATTCTCGATTAAAAAAATAATAAAACTGATAAGAAGAACACTCTGGAATGGCTTATAGATGGCCTAGATTGTATGGATATAATCATAAAACCCGTAACTGTCGTTCGGAATACCCCATGTCAAATATTTCGTGGTTGCATGATTAGAAAACACCTTCCGGTTGTCACTTTCATGATTTGGTAAGCGACGCTCTGATTGGTCGGATGAAAGGTCGTTCTGACATACCCCTAATGGGATGTCCTCAGATCTTTGTTTAGCGGTAGCGAGTACACAGATTTGATTTTAATGAGATTGGCCACATCCCCTATCCATCAAATGAAAGGATGAACCAAATACCTGTTTGTTGTTTGCATGTGTCGTTGCCCCGTGGGATAAGCTAGCACGGTTCTGTATCCTACATGAGAGGTGGCAGCTCGAGAACAGATATTCCGAGCACCCCAACGTGTCCTCGCAGAGCTCTTTACACATGTTGGGCCCAAACCATCTCCTTGTCTCACGCAAGTCAATTAGGACCAACATTTGTAGGACCACCGTCACAGCGGCCCCTTGACTGAATAGAAGCAGCATCCCTTTATCTTCGAGTGACTGTGTTGAGAGAAAACTATACACCTTTATAGTTCCGAAACCAGAGTTTTGCATGTACAATCTAACGAAAGTTTACCATAATTTGAATAATTGATTGTTTCAGTAACACAGTATCATCATGGGGAGTAGGGTTTTATTAAGTTGAATGGTGGTACTTGAAGTAAAACTTTAATGAGATCAGTAGCAAGTCGTTCAACTCGTAATTGCCGAAGTCAGAACTGGAAATTAATGGTTACAATTAATGATAATAAATGTCTGATCTGGAAACTCAAAATTAATGTTAGCGAGTGACAATTGAGGTGATATCATTTTAATAAGACATAATAGGTATATTTGACTTAGCAAAACGGTTTCCAGTGAGAACGCTATATAGATTAAATCAAGTGTGCTGTTCAAATGGATAAGGGATGGCAAGAAAGTAAAGAGGTATATGTCAGGACAAGGCTATAATCTTTAATCATCGTCTTCTCACGATCACATAGTCACGTAACTTTAAATTCAATGCATCAAGTCATATCACCAATGAAAGAGTCTCAACCGTCAAAATGCATGTATAAATTATATTGACAGTTGTCGCGGACTTCCAATGGGTGGCGATCCGAGTTAGAAGATGTCTTCAATATATATATTGAACTCGCATACAACCCATGCTTGCCGTAAAAGGCGACTATGCTTGTCGTTAAAGGCAACTATGCCTGTCGTTAAAGGCAAATATGCCTGTCGTTAAAGGCGACTATGCTTGCCGTTAAAGGCGACTATGCTTGTCGTTAAAGGCAACTATGCTTGTCGTTAAAGGCGACTAACGGGATCGGGTGGTCGCTGACTTGGTTGATGCGTGTCATCGAATCCCAATTGTTTGGATCGATGCTCATGACCTCAATCACTGGATTTTCTGGTACAGATTTGATTATCAACATGTCATCTAGCTGAAATAATGCCAAGTGCGGCGTTAAACAACAAACAGACAAATCCAATGGGTTAACCTATGCTCCATTGATTTGGAAACCACGCGATACTTGAGCATCTCAAGGATTACCATACCATGTGCATGTAGAAGAGTAATACTACCCAGGTTAAGGCTTCGACCTACAGCTTATTCGTTTCAATGGGTAATGATGTTTTACATTGTTTTGTCAAAATGTCAACAACAAAAAAACAGGTTTAAAACAGTATGCTGTATTGGTAGTAGCCTTTACGGTTATATTGTAGCTTTGTTGTAATGTCAATTATGTTGACATTCAGGTGTATTTTTTTACTATTTATCAATGGTGTGATAGTTGAAATATGCATTTGTTGTTGCGTAATAAAACTCGTTCTGGTTTCGTAAAACTAAATCTAGTATACATTTTTATTCTTTCTGATTGGCTAATAAGGTTCAGCCGTGTTACTTTTCTCTAACCATGTCCCACTCTGAACTGCACATCACAGGGGGAACAAAGCTTTAGGTTAGTTTCAACTTGGATCATAATTTTATATAGCAAATTGTATTGAGAATAACTAATGTTAAGGATATTTAAGGATTGACTTTCACTTTGTGTGAGTTCATTGGAGTATGAACCTTCATAGAGTGAGGGCCAAACTGTATGGACGTCGGAGCCGGTGGAAGTAGTCCGTCAGTGTTTACGTCATTTTAAGAATAGGTCTCGTTAAAAACGTATGAACGTCAAATTGCGTCGTTCATACACTTATGAACTTCAATTTTGCCGTCTGGTGACCTCTCGTCCAAAAAAAAATTCAAATTAAAAAATATAAGAATGTTAACGTTGTTAATTATTATATTCATTTCATCAGTAATACATAACTAAATATGTTGCATTAGATTTTCAGACAGGTTAAGCCTTTGCTAAATGTTCTGTGAAAGGTTGTGTGCACTGGTTGTTCTATTTGCCATGTCGAGTTTGTCCTCGTGATATGTCGTTGTTACATGTATGGTGTGCTTGCTTTCGTTTCCTGTGACATGCGCGAGCGGATGTTTGGGGCGTTCATGTATCCACGTTTGACATGTGAATTTCAGGGATAACATCACAGAGATTGTCAGGACCATATCAGTCCATTGGCCTTAGTTCACAAATGGGTATGTACTTTTCCATGTTAAATATTTCGAGGTATTCTGTTAAGAATGCCCCCCATCGTTTTTTATGGTGTATTCTTGGCTGTCAAAAATGGGATATATGTTGGAGAAACGTCTGTATAAACTCCGAAATTAAACGTCTGACACCCAACAGCGACATATTATTTGGCAACTGAGCTGTTACATATATACCCTTACATGTAACCCGAAAGCCCGAAGTGATGCAGGTCTCAGACGTGTACCACTTCGGTGAAACCCACGAGCACGGGTATGGTGCTGACAAACCTAGAAACATAATCGGGGTGAACCGGGATTCGAACCCACAATCATAGGTTTCTGGCGTGCCCAAGGGACGCAACTCTGCACACCGAATCGCGGCGCCTTGGACGACTGGGCCACCAGTGCCCCCGCTAATCGTAAGAGGCGACTAACGGGATCGGGTGGTCAGGCTCGCTGACTTGGTTGATGCATGTCATTGTACCTCAATTGCGTGGATCGATGCTCATGATATCAACCACTGCTGGATTGTCTGGTCCAGACTCGAGTACTTACAACCCGCCGTCAAAAAGCTGTAATATTGCTGAGTGCGGCGTTAAACAACAAACAAACAAACAACTGTCTACTGTTTCTCCGGTATATTTAAAAAATAACAAAATTATGTTTCTTTGTGTTGGCATAATTGACCCAACTATTGCTAAGTTAGGATGTTTCTAAACGTTGGAATTTAAAAAAAATAAAATTATTCAACAGTATCAAAAGGGGTACAAATTTCGATAGTGACCCATCTGCAGTTAAAACAATTTAACAAACATCAACATATTAACTCGTGGTCAAAGGGAGACTACTCTTGATAAATATAGCATTAGCGCATTATGTAAATAATTGCTTGGTGCATCACGTATTGCATGTCTGCCAGGCGAGGCAGAGTGTCGCTCTTTTCTTCAAAACTGCCACCGCAGTGAGAGTAGCTTCAAGTTACGTTAGGGTCAATATTTGCGATACACGTGGCGTAGTAGTGGCTTGAGTGGACGGCACGATCTTTTCGCCGGGAAGTTCAGACGCACGGAGTGGAGCGAAGCGGGACAGGCTGAATCCTGGCATGGAACCCAATGTGAACAAGACTCAAAATGCCTCAACAGGTGAAAACACTATTTATACAGCTATTGATTTCGGAAAAAATGTTTATCCTAATGCTAGAGGAATAGGCCAATTTGAGCTTTTAGATTTCACAGGCCCTTCATACCACAGTAGTTGTTGTTTAAATATTTCTTGATAATGAACACCACGAGTGTCAGAAATGCACTATCCTATCTTTACACAAGGCTAGACACCCTGTACAGCCCCGCTCACCTGGTTGGCACAAAGGCAGTGTGCAGCTTAGGCTAATTCAAACTTAAGCAATTGTTTTTTTGGTTTGGTTTGTTGTTTAACGCCGCGTCCAGCAATATTCCAGCTACATGACGGTGGTCTAAATAATAGAGTATGGACCAGACAATCCAGTGATTAATATCATGTGGATTCAGGAGGCGTTTGTTTGTTTTTTTACTATAAACGTGGGGTTGATTAAAAGCAATCTAAATCAAAATCTAATGAATTTAAGCCATTTGTCAGTCTCTATACCACCGTACCAGTGAATAAATTTGAAAGGCACATACCGTGTCGAATGCCACTTCTCTGTTGTCAGAGACCTGTGAAGATCCAGGGTAGAATAGATCTTCAGCAACCCATGCTTGCCGTAAAAGGCGACTATGCTTGTCGTAAAAGGCGACTAACTGTATTGGGTGGTCAGGCTCACTGACTTGGTTGATGCATGTCACCGATTCCAATTGCGTGTGTTTAGGTTTTCATGTCTGTCTGAGACAAAGACATGAATCTTGGGGTTCTATTAAGATACCACAAACAGTGAGTGTTTGGTGGACATACTTTACTTACTAGCCAAGATGGCGGAACACCTGAAAGAAGTGACGTCATACACATGACGTTATACAAATGACGTTAGTAGTGAGACTTCTTGTCACGGCGTGGATCGATGTTCATGATGTCAATCAATGGATTGTCTGGTCCAGACTCGATTATATACAGACCGCAGTCATATAGCTGGAATATTGCTGAGTGCAGCGTTAAACATACCAAACTCTGTTGTCAGTAGTTATAATGTTTACCTGCAATATGTTAAACAGCATTTATGGGGGTTGTGGGGTAGCCTAGTGGTTAAGGTGTTCGCTCTTCACACCGAAAATCTGGGATCGATTCCCCAAATGAGTACAATGTCTGAAGCCCATGTCTGGTGTCGCCCAGTCTGAATTTTGCGAAGAGTTGTGTAAAACACACTGACTGAACAGCATATTCTTCATTTCAGCCTTGAGTGACCCGAGTCAGGATCCGAGCCAGAGCGAGAGGGTTACCCAGATCCAAGTGACCACGCAAGAGTCTGATCTACATGGTAAGTGGGAGAACCCAGCAGGTGGTAGATAGTGTGACTGTCCTACTGTGTACATGTGGTCACATCATCATGTAACAAATATGAGCCAGAAAGTTCACTCCACAAACCTTCATATGAACAGTCTCTACAATAACATGCTGATCAATGTAATTTTGTTACTTATCCTGCATTACTGCATCTACTGCTTACCTCATGACAAAGAAAACAGCACCTTGCGATGGTCCATGGTGAAGAAAAAATGTTTCTGTTTGCAGTTTACTTTTTTTTAATAGGCCCGTGAAGATCTTCAGCAACCCATGCTTGCCGTAAAAGACGACTATGCTTGCCGTAAGGGGCGACTAATTTTTTTTGCAAGGACCAATGGCCGCTGTCATGCCACCGTCCCTTGTGATGTCACATGTGATCATATTCCTGCTTGTCACCAAACAGACATGTTGTACCCCGTTTGGTCCTACAATTTCTGGCTTAATTTTGTGATTATCACTCTGCTGCAATGTTAAATTTCACCTGCGACAGGTGAAGTATACCTTATCATATATGTTCACTTTTTGTGTAGTAAAAATGTGTGTATTCCACGTGAAAAGGCTTTTTCTTCTACCTGGCTCGTTGATTCCTGCCATTTTGTAATTGCATTACATGTTTGTCGCCTACATTCGAGGCAATCATTATCGTATAAAAATTTTTGGCGAGGTGTTACATTGTGTGTATGTAAATAGTTTTAGCCGTTTTGGCATTATCAAGAGTTTCACGTTTGCATTTTAATACACTTCAAACTCATAAGTTTGGTTGTCAGTATGTACATGTCTACTTTCACTACAACTTCAAATTTTGTGTAACCTTTGTGTATTACGGCGCGATTGTGAATATTGTACCGGACGTCCACAGTGACAGTTGCAGTGATGCCAGTGCACCCGTCGTACGATTATATGACGGTTCAAAATATTGGTTTGACTAAGATAGTAAATTAGCCTAAAATTGTGTTTCGTGAATTAGCTCTGCTGTATGCTTGCTGTAAAAGCTTCATTGGGTATTTACTCAGGCTATTTTCATAATTTTATTTTTTCATTCAATGCATGCGTTTCTGCACGCATATCAATTGAAAGTAATGTGAAACTTTGTATCTCTAATGTATCAAGGTGAGTTGATGTCATTGCTGATCACTTCAGACACAATTTCACTGAAATTAATTGTGAACAAAATTGAATGACTTCTTGGATAAAAGTAATATAATGGATTACAAACATAACCCCAGATACACAATGAATACTTTTATAGTCAGATAGCGTAATAACAGGACGAACTTGCATACTTCAGTAAGGATGTGTTGACATACTTCTTCCAATGTTCAAGTCACGATAATGACTTCAACTTGTGGAGGGGCAGTCGGGTAGTCTAGTGGTTAAAGCGTTCGCTCGTCATGCCGAAAACCCGGGTGTCGATTCCCGACATGGGTACCTGGTGTGAATCCCATTTCTGGTGTCCCCCGCTGTGATATTGCTGGCATATTGCTAAAAGCGGGGTAAAACCAAACTCACTCACTCACTTAACTTGTGGAATAATATCCAAGCTCATCGTATATGTGTATTAGCACGCACTGGTTTAGTCCAACAGTAGTCAGATATTGTATTCCTGTATTTTACTCATCAAAGAATACATATGAAGGGAGGCTCTTTCCTGGGTTGATTGTACACAACTGATTTTTTGGTTACATACTAGTTTCAACAACAAGAAGAAGAAAAGGCCACCTGCTCGCACTGTTTTCAAAAGCCATTTCCTGAGAACCAATTTTTATATTCTTTTAAGCTTTATAATATCAAACAGTTATGGTACTGACGTAATCATTTTGTCAAGCTCTGTTCATCCAACGTTAACACTCTCTAGCCGTACATGTAATAAGCTGCAACAACTGGATGTGATTGTGAAAGAAAGATTTCAAACATTAATACATAATCCTTAATTGCATGAACAAGCTGTCATTAATTGTTGTCCTGTGTTTCTAGCAGGAATGACGTGACAGGAAGCGTCATTAACACCTCTGACACTATTCATTAGACATCATACACCAGCCCTGTGCTTCAATAACACCCTGGGGCGGTCGGGTAGCCTAGTGGTTAAAGCGTTCGCTCGTCACGCCGAAGACCAGGGTTCGATTCCCGACATGGGTACAATGTGTGAAGCCCATTTGTGGTATTCCCCGCCGTGATATTGCTGGAATATTGCTAAAAGCGGCGTAAAACCATACTCACTCACTCACACTGAATTGTTGCATTGTTGTCAGCCATGTTGGAAATGTTACTGGTGTATCCATGTTTGTGGCACGTATCATGGGCACGGGTGACCGAGTCGTCTAAGGCGCCGAGATTCGCTGTGCAGAGTTGCGTCCCTAGGGCATGCCAGAAACCTATGATTGTGGGTTTGAATGCCGTTTCGCCCTGATTATGTTTCTAGGTTTGTCAGCACGATACCCATGCTCGTGGGTTTCACCGAAGTGGTAAACGTCTGAGACCTGCATCACTTCGGGCTTTCCTCCCACATTAAGCTGACATGCCACGATATAACTGGAATACTGTTAAAAGCGGCGTTAAACCCCACTCACTCACTCACTCATGTTAACACCCCCTGGTTGTCTTATTGCTGACAACTATACCGACAGCTGGTGTCAAGCATCTCACTCTTCTTCCACTCTAGTTATGACGTATCATGTCATGAAACTTCAACGCCCAGCTTTGGAGCATAAAGAATATTTCGGGTTACCTGATAATTAACAGGAATGTGATTGTCTCCGTGCGTGTGAGACAAGAAAGACTGGTAGTAAGGGCTAGGGGCTCTCACAGATTGACTAAACGAAGATAAATTGATTGTATTAAATGTTACACCTCTCATTCATTGTTTGTTTTTCCATGATCAAAAGTACATTATTTGTAAGACGGTTTTTAAGTCAGATCAAACGCTCCTCCTTGGTTTTGGTAGAGATTGTAAAACCTGACGTAGCGGGGGATTAAGTAGGAAAATTTATAAGCCACATTTGTCGAAAGGCAAATCTTATTTCTGTATCCTGTAGTTATAATGCTTACCTGCATTTTATAGTTTTCTGAACAGCATTTATGAGGGTGACGGGGTAGCCCAGGGTTAAAAACTAACAGTTTTTGTCCACTAGTCCACTATAATGATAACAAGTTGCAAAACCCTTAAAATGGGCCAATTTGTACTAGTCCTTGGATGCCTTTAGTATTTGGCAGTTTGGTAAGGACTACAGGACTAGTGCCAATTTCTAATGCTGGGTAGCCTAGTGGTTAAAACATTTGCTCTTCACACCGAAAATCTGAGATTGATTCCCTAAATGTGTACAATGGGTGAAGCCCATGCCTGGTGTCCCCCGGCCTGATATTGCTGGAATATTGCCAAGAGTGGAGTAAAACCCAACTCACTGACGGAGGCATATTCTTGATTTCAGCCTTGAGTGACCCGAGTCAGGATCCGAGCCCGAGCGAGAGGGTTACACAGATCCCAGTGACAACGCAAGAGTCTGACCTACAGGGTAAGTGGGAGAACCCAGCAGGTGGTAGATAGTGTGACTGTCCTACTGTGTACACATGGTCACATCATCATGTAACAAATATCAGCCAGAAAGTTCACTCCACAAACCTTCATATGAACAGTCTCTACAATAACAAGCTGTTAAATGTAGTCTCTTATTATCCTATTAATTTTAAACAAGTGGTTTGGTTGGTTGGTTTGTTGTTTAACGCCACACTCAGCAGTATTCCAGCTATATGACGGCGGTCTGTAAATAATCGAGTCTGGACCAGACAATCCAGTGATTAATATCATGAGCATCAATCCACGCAATTGGGATCGATGACATGCCGGAATCTTCACGGGTCTTTAAACAAGTGAACGATAAGGAGTAAAACAAACAAAACAGGCTGACATAAACCAATGTAACATAATATCAACTTATTATAATATCAAAAAGCAATTGTATTGACGTTATCATCATGTTGTGAAGCTCAGTTCATCCAATATTAACACTCTCCATCCTACACAGAATAATGAAGCAACTACAGGATGTAACAGAAAGATTTTAAACATTAAGTACATTATCCTTCATTACATTATCCAGCTCTCATCATTCCTCTGAATTGTTGCGGGGCGGTCGGGTAGCCTAGTGGTTAAAGCGTTTGCTCGTCATGCCGAAGATCCGGGTTCGATTCCCGACATGGGCACAATGTGTGAAGCCCATTTCTGGTTTCCCCCGCCGTGATATTGCTGGAATATTGCTAAAAGCGGCGTAAAACCATACTCACTCACTCACACTGAATTGTTGCATTGTTGTCAGCCATGTTGGAAATGTTACTGGTGTATCCATGTTTGTGGCACGTATCAACACTTTGAGGTGTAAACAATGTAGATGTATGACAAAGATGTCGGGGTGTGTTTACTCCATCACCAGCAGACTGTAATTGTAATATCTATTATCCTATTATAATGTCAAACTGCAATTGTACTGATCTTCTAAAGCTCAGTTGATCAAACGTTAACACTCTCCATCCATTAACCGAGCTCCAGATAACTTTTTGAGCAATTGAATATTTACTCTAGGGTTCTTATTTTAATTGGGTTATAACATTTTTCTTTGTGTAACCAATATCACTCATCCATTCATCACTCTTTTGGGTTTTTCCGAAAATTAGTGAACATTTTAAGATTTAAAAAAATGAAATAGTGTTTTACTTGTATATAACTGTTCTATATATATAGGCTTGACTTAGAAATTAAATTAGCTCATAACTGTGTTTCGGAAATTAGCTCTGTTGTACGCGCGCTGTATGTATTGGGTATTTACGTGTGCTGTTTTTATACATTTGAGTTTTTCCTTTAATGCACACGTTTTTGTAGGCAAGATAATGGATATTAATTGGGTTTTGAATATTTTTGGGGAGTATTTTACGCAATTACGCAGCTTACCTGTAGCTCTGCATTAGCAGAATAATTTTAAACTTCATAATCCTTAATTACTTGAAACAAGCTGTCATCATGTAACTTAATTGAATGGTCAGCCATGTTGGATATGTTTAATGGTATATCCATGTTCGTGTCACGTATCAACACTACGAGGCGTCAACAATGTATATGTATGACAGAGATGTCAGGATGTGTATAGAGTGTACTTGTTTTTACAGCGATTCCATCACCAACAGATTGCCTCAACCTCTATGATGCCAGCTGGGGGGGGGGCTGGAGAAGGTGAGGCAGACTGTAATTGTAATATCTATTATCCTATTATAATGTCAAACTGCAATTGTACTGATCTTCTAAAGCTCAGTTGATCAAACGTTAACACTCTCCATCCATTAACCGAGCTCCAGATAACTTTTTGAGCAATTGAATATTTACTCTAGGGTTCTTATTTTAATTGGGTTATAACATTTTTCTTTGTGTAACCAATATCACTCATCCATTCATCACTCTTTTGGGTTTTTCCGAAAATTAGTGAACATTTTAAGATTTAAAAAAATGAAATAGTGTTTTACTTGTATATAACTGTTCTATATATATAGGCTTGACTTAGAAATTAAATTAGCTCATAACTGTGTTTCGGAAATTAGCTCTGTTGTACGCGCGCTGTATGTATTGGGTATTTACGTGTGCTGTTTTTATACATTTGAGTTTTTCCTTTAATGCACACGTTTTTGTAGGCAAGATAATGGATATTAATTGGGTTTTGAATATTTTTGGGGAGTATTTTACGCAATTACGCAGCTTACCTGTAGCTCTGCATTAGCAGAATAATTTTAAACTTCATAATCCTTAATTACTTGAAACAAGCTGTCATCATGTAACTTAATTGAATGGTCAGCCATGTTGGATATGTTTAATGGTATATCCATGTTCGTGTCACGTATCAACACTACGAGGCGTCAACAATGTATATGTATGACAGAGATGTCAGGATGTGTATAGAGTGTACTTGTTTTTACAGCGATTCCATCACCAACAGATTGCCTCAACCTCTATGATGCCAGCTGGGGGGGGGGCTGGAGAAGGTGAGGCGGATCATGTCTGCAGGCAAAGTCATCATCAACTGTAGAGTTGAAGAGTACTGTCAGAACACCAGTGATGGAGGCAGCATACTAGGGACACAGAGAAGTGGTGGAGCTCCTTGTGAGTTAAGGCGCCGATGCCACTGGTGGACAATGCGGTAACACCATCCTTCATGTCCTTCCACCTGTTATGGAGGAGACGTGGAGACAGTGAAGTTAGTCCTGTCTTTGAATGTAGCGGTCATCAACAGTAGAGGATGGTGGCAGCAGGACATCAGTGGTGTCGGCAGAATGGGAGGGCTTACAGAGAAATGGTGGAGCTCCTTGTGAGCAAAGGTGCCGATGTGTTTGACGATTACTGTGACAACACCCTCCTTTGGGCCTGTCAAGGAGGAGACTTAGAGACGCAGTCCAGTTTCGACGTCAGTAACAACAGTGGGTAGACAGCAGCCGACAAGGCGAGACTGGGGATATCAGCGAGTGGTGGATCTCGTGGAGTCCCATGACGCTGATTGACATCAGTGGAGTGTTTGTGTGACGGTTAAGGAGGATGGTGTCATGGACAGTAGCATGGTCTGCCACTCACGTCGTAGTGTGTAAATGTGTAATGATTTAATTGAAACTGTTATTGAAGATAATTAAAACTTGTAGAATGTAAAATTTGGCCTGCTTTTTTCTCTGCATTTCGCAGTGAAAGGGGCCAAATCGGGTAATCTGATACCCCAGCCTTATTGCTCCGACAGCATACCTCTGCCCTGCTTACAGCCTGTGCCTATCACAGTCCATTAGGGAAGAATGAGTGTATTCTGACCAGATGACAATTTCTACATGGGTACAATGTGTGAAGCCCATTTCTGGTGTCCTCTGCCATGATATTGATGTTATAAAGCTAAAATCGGCGTAAAACCATACACTCTCACTGATTAGATGACTACAGCAGCTACACTGTTTGTGACTTGTGTGAGCAGCTCTCGAAGCTTTAAGTTGTAGTTAAGATATAACATCATAGGTAAACCATAATTTACAAGGTCGAAACAAAACTTCACAATATTATGTAAACATTCATAATGTATTATTGTTACCAAGAGAATCTCAACATGAATTCATCTTTCACTTTACATGTATATATTTAATATCAAACAGTATGGAGGAAAATATCACGAATATGATAAAGGAAACACTATTTCAAGTAAAACGGATCTCTTTTTGCCTAAACCGCTGTCATATAGCTGGAATATTGCTGAGTGCAGCGTTAAACTACAAACAAAAAGTTATTGCCTATAAAGAATACAAAACGTTACTCAGAAGAAAGCAACATGTCATTATTGTGTATAAGTGAGCTATTGTTAAACACAATCTCCAAGAATGTGTTAAAAATAATATCATCACTATTAAGTGATATTGCTTATAAAGTGAAAACTCATTAATAATAACAATGGTAATAGTGATTATTGTTCTCAAATAGTCTCTGTGAGTGCGAGAGCGTGAGAAATTATTGCCATTCAAATACTGCATTTGTTCGGTAATAAATGTTTTCTGCAAGAAATATTACCTAATCTAGCTAAAACATAGCTTTCATTCTTCACCTTAAGCAACACAGGTCTGTGATCATTCCTGTAAACTTATTCTTCATCTTGATAGAAGCACTCTTTTAGGTGGCATCGTGCCAAGATGATAATGAGGTCATTGTTGATTCATCAGTGTATCAAATTTGTAAAATATTGGTTGATGTTAATGTATTGGAAGATAGTATTATTATCCAAAGTTCTCTCATAATCAATATCTAAGACCTGTATCACTTGGGGCTTTCCTCCCACATTAAGCTGATGCGCCGCGATATAACTGTAATCCTGTTAAAAGTGGCATTAAACCAAACTCACTCACTCATAATCAATATGATTCAGCTCAGATTGGAAGTTAGTGCCTGGCATTGCAAGCAAATACTCTATTGTTTAAATGTGGTTTTGTATATTTATATAGGTGTATCAAGATGTTGACTGTTAAATCTGTTTTTGTATAGGCTTAAGGAAAGGTTCATGGCAATAGTCTGACATTTTTCTAAGCTTGAAACATGCACCGTGTAAACTAGCTTATAAGTATGAAGATTATTTATATTTTGTTAAAATACATATCTGTAGCGTTGCACAGACCAAATGTAGATGTTTTAATCACAATTTGATGAAATATGAATTGTAAGGAACACACAAGAGTTAATGTCTATCCGTTGCAGCACATGGGTGAAGTTACGTCACTATGTATTTTTTATTTTTTTCTTAATACAAAGATGACTCGATTTCATGGGGCAGATCAGTATCATCAAGTGGTTCTGTGTCTGACAGATCTTGACTAATGGGATTTTCTCTGGTAAGAAGTGTCCTCCTCCTGTTATCAACAGATATTGAACTAATCATGATTATTCAGGATATTTTATACACACATGAAAAACATTGTAATGGCTCATTGAATGAGTCACAGAAATCAGTATACATTTATTTACTCGAAAGAACTGACAGAAAGCAGGTTATAGTTTTCATATTAACATTATTATACATTTTATCGTATACCAGGGTTGCATCTAGAAAATCTTAAATGTTAGGGATGGCCCCCACCCTCAGGAAGAGAAAGGGGGCATGGAGTGTTTTCAATGGGGGTAAAAAAATTGACAACCACCTACAGAATGTACTTTACTGCTTCTTATTTAGCCTTTACAAAGGGACTTGGACAATAAACTTTTAAATGGTTTACTTACCAGTTTCTTGTCATTTAGCTTCTCACAATAGCATCATGTTAATGGCACAGACAGTATATTCCAGAGAAACTTCTTATACTTAACAAACTTGTAGAACTTCAAACAGTTTTAAAACTTCAAAAACAAACTTCCGAAACAGTGAAACACTGAAATGTTTAAACGCCATGAATAAGGAATAGTCAAGTTAGCTGGTAATTAGTACCACAATCCTAGTTATGAAAAAGTCTTCTGTCTTTCTTTCCTGTCCCTTTCAAAATCCCTGATGCTGGGACCCTCAACATATATCATCATTAACCTGTTGAGGGTTTTACTTTCCAATCTGTTTCTTGAAGCTGTCTTGGTGAGGTTCTGTTTGCTGAAGCCTCTCTCACAATCAGAAGAGAACCAAACTTCAATGAAGCCACATTTTCTTAAGCCAACCAAAAGACAACTTCCATTGCTCGAGTTACCGCCTCTGAGCACTTCTGAAAAGCATTTGAAGTTGCAGTTTTCATTTTTTCTCTGAGTTGCAAGTCTTGTATTGATTGTTGATGTCCAATAACTTCCACATGACGATCTAACGTTGAGGTTCGAAAGTTTACGTTTACATCCGTAAATGTATTAGATTTTCCAGTTCTTTGGCACAAATCATTTCACCCTTTTCGTTCAAATCTGTTCTGGTGTCCCCCGCCGTGATATTGCTGGAATATTGCTAAAAGTGGCGTCAAACCATACTCACCCACTCACTCCTTCAAATTGAGCCATGGGCGCGTAGTTCTCCATTCGGTTTGAAAAATGTACTTACGTTCACGCTTACCCTTGTCTACGGAACTGATGTCGCCAACTGATGTCGCTATAGATTCGGTAGATTCTTGAATATTTTCATCTGTGCCGATGGTTCCAGATTTAAAGAAATCGAGCAATGTTCGATTCCTTTTTGGCGCCGTCGCCATTTTGGCCATATGTCATGACATTAGATCTAGCATTCTCGCGAGATCTGGCCAAAGTGAACAGCCAATCAGAAGTAGGGTTACAAAGAACTCTAGCAAACTTGTCATTGTTTCGATTACGAGCAGGGTTTGACAGTTTGTCACATTAGGTTGAATTTTATATATCAGAAAGAATTTAATTGCTTTTTTTACAGTTATACATGCCAGAAAGAAAAGTAAATACTAGGGGAATGCCCCACTTTCAATTAAATTTCGCGGCATTTAAAGTAATTTTGCGGCAACCCTGCCGCACTCAATTTTATTTTTTGCGGCATTTTATGTATTTAAGCGGCAGTGCCCCAGTGCCGCATCTCTAGATGCAACCCTGGTATACCTTAAGCCCCTCTCCCCAGATGAAAGGAGAGTAAGATACTCTCATTGTTTCTCATATAAAATGCAATATTATGGTTGTTCAGATCAAAGAGAACATGACCAATTAACTTACTTTATATGAACGTGAAATTTAGTATAGATTAAAACTTACTTTAGCTTGGCAGTCTTTTCCAATCTTGTTTATTGGGTGTCTCAGGACATAGTCTTTTCTTCCTTTCCTTCCGAGCCAGTTTCATAATATATCTCATTTCCACGTCGGTCTTCTTGAGAATGGCAGCCACTTTGTCATAGTGACTGTCAGGACCTAGGTTGTATTCAATGGCACCGTGGTCATGCTTTATCAAGCATCCAGTGACATTTGATCCCATGATCCCACACAGTTTGCAGATATGCAATTTGGCAGTCAATGGGTGTCACTCGCTGTTGCAAAGCTGTTTCAGGTGGCATCCAAAGATTTGGTTGTCGAGAGCCTTTTCCAGGCGTATTGATGGACGTGTCTTATGTCTTCCATAGACATCTTGTCTGACGCAGTCGTGGTGGACAGTATATATACTTCACAAGTTGAATGTACATATTCTCTTTCAATTTCATCTGTCCCTAGTTGGTTTCCATTAAACCTAAGAGACCTGGAATATTCAAAATTGTGTCAATCCATTTCTTATGAGTGACTCCGTGGAACTTGGACAGAAAATCATTTCCACCCAAATATAGTGACAGTGAGACGTGCTTCAATGGAGGGTTGGTGAAAACAATCTTCCGTCAGCTCCAAGATGCCTGTAATGTTACGCAAGTCTGGTTAAGTTTCTGAAGAACAAAACAGTCTTCTCGTACCTGCCATTTGTCTTTTTGTCAAACCTGGAAAAGGTGGATAACAACACTGTCTATGTCACCAGATGACGCAACACAAATGGTTGATTCACCTTCAACATCTTGGGGGGCGGCCGGGTAGCCTTATGGTTAAAGCGTTCGCTCGTCACGCCGAAGACCCGGGTTCGATTCCCGACATGGGTACAATGTGTGAAGCCCATTTCTGGTGTCCCCCGCCGTGATATTGCTGGAATATTGCTAAAAGCGGCGTAAAACCATACTCACTCACTCGCTCAACATCTTGGAGCCAGTCAACTTGTGTCATATCTGCTCTCCCTTTTCTTTGCTTGATATCAAGGAAATATTCTCTTTGGAAGCCATTGTTGTCAAACACTGCTCTCTTTCTTGGGTCTGGCATATGTTACAATGACAGTGAATTTGGTCTTCTTGGCATGTACATGCTTCCATAAGATGTTCACGGTCTATGTCTTGGATGATATTCTTCAGGCCAAGCTGGATGGGTACAATGTGTGAAGCCCATTTCTGGTGTCCCCCGCCTAATATTGCTGGAATATTGCTAAAAGCGGCGTAAAACCAAACTCACTCACTCACTCACTCAGGCCAAGCTGGCAGGCATTGTCTGCCAAAAAGTTGCTTGTCAGACGTCTTCCCATAGTTGTTTCTCAATTTCTTAGCACTGATGACATCTTCGCCAAGCTTCAGGTGACTTATACCAGAAACAAACCTCTTCTGCCTGTTTGATCATGTGGCTGCTTTCAAATCATATGGGGGTAAAGTGATATTTTTCCTCACAGATAATCATTCTCTTCAGGTGAGATAGATGCTTTTGCAGGGATTTGATTAGGCTGTTTTCAACTTGTAGAAGATATCGACGACCGGATGTTTCTGATGTTTTGAACTTAATTCCAGCAAATATTCATTAGCACACAGCAATGTATCCGTCATTTCCTTGCAAGTTTTTCTGCATATTCCATTGCTGCTGGTATGACTAAAGCGAATCACAGTCTCATTTGAGGATAGGTATTTCTTCCCATACAATGAGATCAATGAAGGATAGTGGTAATTGTTCACTTCAGTCCATATCACTTTCTCATAGGTTTGTCATCACTGTAATGGCATGACTTGAGTAAAGAAATCATCAAATTAAACATAAATTGTTTCCGAATCTGTAATGTACGTTAGACTTTGAATTGTTGGGATTGAGGTTGGCATGTGCATATTTATTGTATCCCGTGTCCAGTATAATACTGTAACCGGCATAGGAAAAAAAAGAAAATGGATTGCAACTTTGTTACGTTCAACTTTTGTGAAATTTCCAAGTGCAAGTGGCGCTTCAATGTAAGTTCAACAATTATACAGTTCAAAGAATAGGACACATAAACACATTGCATCAACTTTATATCTCGTATTCAGACTGTAAAGATACAAACTGAGATAAACGTTCGACAATGATCATCCGGCCCAACTTTCACACCACCTCTTCCCTCACACCACCTCCTTTCTCCCCAAACAGAAATGGAAATTTTTGGGTTGTATTCCCTTTTGTGCTTGGCATTGTTTCATATGCACAGATTAACATCACTGTGTGTAACTGTCCAGCTGCACATTATCTACCAGATAGTGTTATTTTAGATGCATATTTAGCTGTATACCTTAAAGTCTGTGGGAAAAATGTATGTCCCTTGTTCGCTTTAATAAAGTTGCGCATTTGTATCTCGACATATTGGAGTTTATTTTACAGGTTGCTTATGGGGGCGGGGGCGGCACGGGTGGCCCAGTCGTCTAAGGCGCCGCGATTCGCTGTGCAGTTGCGTCCCTTTGCCACGCCAGAAACCTATGATTGTGGGTTCGAATCCCGGTTCGCCCCGATTATGTTTCTAGGTTTGTCGGCACCATACCCGTGCTCGTGGGTTTCACCGAAGTGGTAAACGTCTGAGACCTGCATCACTTCGGGCTTTTCTCCCACATTAAGCTGGCACGCCGTGATATAAGTGTAGCAGTGTTAAGAGCGGCGTTAAACCCAACTCTCACTCACTCACTCATTGCTTATGGATCCTGGAATATTTGTCTTCAAATAAGACATTGGTACCTGCTTCTTTTAAATTCTTGCAATGCCGACTTAGTTTTGGATGCAGTGATGCACACACTCCTTGACATTACTTCTTTTCATGTTGAACTATTGCAATCTTCGTAGTTATATGTACTACTGCATAAAAGGATATGATTCACATTATATGGAAATGCTAAAACATCTACTGATCGTAACGTTGCTGTTACACAATTCACTTGTTTTCACTGTAAAATATAACAATTTAACATTTATATATGTGGGTTTTATTACGATTACATCAATCTGATAGTTATTTGATTATGTGGTATGATGGTATGCTGACATTTGTGTGTACAAGCATGTGTGTGGGTTGTTTTTTGCCACACATGTTTAATGTATAATTTACTGGACTCAACTCTTTTTAGATACGGACTTGGTTATGTGGAAATAAATCGGCCTTTTTATCAGACATAGAGTAACGTGTGATAGGTAATAGCTATCAACGATGGCAAATGGATATCAATAACAACCCAAAATTGACAACATACTCCACGTACGAATCTCTTTTAAACTTCGATTACTAATTTACTCATGTTAATCTAAGAATATATATATCATTATCCAGATTTGCATGAGGTAATAATCTAATGATTGAACTGGGACGTAGATCTTGCATTGGTGAAGAATGTCAACTATGTACCCGTGAAGATCCGGGGTAGAATAGGTCTTCAGCAACCCATGCTTGCCATAAAAGGCGACTCTGCTTGTAGTAAGAGGCGACTAACAGAAAACAGGAAAACAGTATATTCACCCTCAGTACCATTATAACACGTCACTAACATCTTCTGCCAGTTTTATCAATTCTGTATGTTATACATTGTTGAATCTAGCTAAAATATACTGGTTTGCCTTTAAAATCATACCTGTCACCCCATCAGTGTTGTCTTTGTATTACATTTTACTCTGTATTTAGGTATCACAATGTAGAACTGTGTATTATATCTTATGAGACGTATGTCTTTGTCCTTTCGCTACAATGTTGCATATTGTTTCAGTTCAATGAAAGGGAGGAAAACACACACCACTTCTATAATAATCAAGCTCGGCGCCTATTAAATAAACTTTTAACTGGGATTACTTTTTCATTCGTGATGTTTATGGTCGGCGGATCTTATACTCAAAAACTCAACTTCGTCGTCTTAAATAGTGGTCCTCTACGAACAATCTACTGTGAGGTTCTCTGTCGCCTTGCTCTCATAATCTCTACTGATTTCAGGTCACCGTCATATAATGAGTGAGTGAGTTATGTTTAACTACGCTATGACCGTATTCCAGAAGTGTCACAACCACAGGTATGCTGCTGACAAACCTGAAAACATAATCACTTGCTTGGAGCTAGTTACAAATGGTAAAATGGAGTGGTGCGGGTGCGGGAGACGGCAGCTTGAGGATGGGATGAATGTAGTGGGTGTGTTTAGGGCGAGGTGTTACGTCACTTGTATCAATATTGCAGTAAAACCTCTGCGGCCGACACACCGGTTTAATCGAACCCGGGTCATTATCGTGACGAACACACGCTTTAACAACTATACAAACCACCTTACGGTCAGTATTTGTATATTCCTTAAAGGTTCAGACAATTACCATACTACTGTTGTATTGAATTTTGTTAGCTTTAGCGATTTTCATGTTAAAGTCAAATTATTAGATAACCTTTTAATGAGAAAATCTTACAGAAGAAGAATGTGATTACCACGAGTTTGTTCTCAATATGTGTAAGTGGTCAACAGAATAATCGCTACGGTTCCACCGTGCATTGTAAAGATCAGCTCGCTTGGAAGATTGACGCACATGCATTAACTGCAGAGAATATTCCACGTGCAGCTGCGTCATGCACATTTTGGACAACAAAGACATTAGGTTCATGTTTCAAATATTTTTCTTAAAGTATGATTTTGCTCATAGTACTTACAGGAACAGACTGTTGTGCATGTTCTTAACATAACCATTTTGGACCCATTCGCAACCATAGTTCTTGCTTTCAATAGCCGTCCAATCAAATAACGTTCAAGTGTCTGAGAAATTCTGTTGTTACCTGTGATATATTGTTACGTGTCGATTCCCAATCCCGTATCTTAATCCAGAATTCACTAGTTACATGAACTTAGTGTGAAACCAATAAACAACCAACACGTGGCATACACACAACAAATGTATTACAAAATTAACTAAGTTTGCAAATCAGCACAAATTACTGCACATCAATTGAAATGGCTGTACACAATAGAGTAGTAGTACAATATTCAATTGCAATACAAAATATGATGGAAGTGGTCAATATCTAATACACAAATACAGTGGGGATGGAGAAATGTAGCGATAATAATATATATTTACCCAGCGTCGACAGAGGTCAAGCTTCCGAAACGGGCAAGGCAAGGAAACAGATGATTGTAGGGGGATTGAAGCTGGTTCCAATGTGATGAAATTGTGAGTGATACATAAACACGCTCTTGTCCCACTAAAAATACAGTCAAACGCTACTGGAAATTTCTACAGAGTGCCCTCACCCGTCTAGCAGTACTGGAACATTCCAGATGTTTCTATAACATACTATCACCGTTTGCACACTAGCATCTAACTATAATAACTTCCTGATGACTGATCACTATCCAAACGAGCTTCAATCGAATCTCAACAGAAACAATGAACCACAGTTACAATCATTGTTATATACATATATAAAGAGGGGGAAGAGAAAGAAAGAGAGGTTATTACGCTTGTGTGTTTCGGGATGGTAAATATCCTGTATTTGGAAGAAACGTGTTTCGCGAGCATTGGAGAGCTGAATACACAGTGTTTATTCCTAAGCTTAAACTAGAATAGGTTCCCAGCAACTCCTTCTGATCGTAGAAGACCGACCATTTGATACTTGATAACATACAGGTCGCCTTCATGCCTGTAGATATGACATATTGCCGAGTTAACAACAAAGAAAAAAGGAAGAAAATTACAAGAGGGTCTTCTCACATATGAAGCCTAGCCCCACTTGGCTACCAAAGGCCCTGTGTGATGCCCACTGGTAGGAGAACCATTTCATGTAGACTAGGCTCTTCTGACGCCAAGGGTGATCTGGTTCCAGTGGACCCCATCTGGTGTAATTGATGGGTGTACCATCTGACCACAGCCAGTTCCCTTTAATGAGGTGCCCACCAGTCCAGTAGCCTATCACACTCTTCGACTCTGAAATGGAAAGTAGAACTCTCCAATGTTCTGCAATTTCACACCACAGGAAGAGCCCCGAGAAGGGACAAACCAGTCTGCATTTTCTTCACAAAACGGTTCGCCTCAGGTTATATCCAACAAGAAAAGCAGATTTTGTCTGCCTTACACGTAGCATGTGTTGAAAACCGTTGCCCGGCTCTTCATTGTAAGGTAAACAGTAGTTTATTATTACATATTCTAGTGAGTGAGTATGGTTTTGTACCTCTTTTTGCAATATTCTAGCAATATAACGGTGAGGGACATCATAAATGGGCTTCACATATTGTTGTTATGTGGGGAATAGAACCCGGGTCTTCGGTGTAACGAGTGAATACTTTAACTACAAGGCTAACCCACCGCCCCTAAGCGACTTAAAAGTTAAAGTTAGGTCGGCAATATATCATCCATATTGTGACTTGAAATCATGCCACAAACTTTATTTGGAAAGTATCATAAATAGCAACCGATCACGGATTGACTTAATAAATGTGAATATGAAATGTGATTTTAAGAAATACATAATGGTGCCTTAGATCGCAAGCAGACAAAGTCAGATCACCATACGGCTTGAGTACCTCTGCTACATGCATGGAATCCAGCGAGATTTACACCATCCCTCCAGGTGCAAACACTGAGATGTAGTGGTCGTAGTCCCCAGTTTAAATGACTTGAATACCAGACAGCAGAAATTTGCTGATAGGTTTAATTGTTTGATGATGTTATAAGCAGTTGACGGATGACAAAGTAGACACAATTGATGGATAACTATTTCTTTGTTTACTTATACATGTATGGCGACGTGTCGGTATAGATCCTTATACCGTTGTCAAGCAACCAAGGGTATAAGGATCTATACCGAAATGTCGTCTTTACAGTAAATAAAGAAGTTGTTATCCACAAATTGTGTCTACTTTGTTGCTTATAGTGTGTTTACCAAATTAATGTCAAGCTGGTTTGGCCCATAGCACAACATACAGAATCGATATATCAACATCGTCCGACTGGCACATGAGCAACTGCCTTATATAATACTCTTGGCAAATAGAATTTCATCAAAATAATATTTATATGGACCAAATAACAAACATCGTGAAAACACTATAGGCAAATGACTTGGCATGTCCAGCTGATTGATACGACTTGGTCCTTTCTACAAGCTGTCTGGCAAAATATGCCCTGAAGTGATGTGTTGGACTAAGCAACACTATTGTCGGCAATCCACAGCAACCCACAACCTCTTATGGTAAAAAACCCCGGCTGACCAGTAACACATCCTCTACACTGTTCACATGTCATTACACAATTCTGTCAACACTCACCTGGTAATTTCTTTAGTATGCTGACCAGGAACATGTCCTCTTCCCTGTCCTCAATCGTAACCAGATGAGCGTCACACATCCTGCAAACTGCACGAGCTTTATCCCATCGCATTCGATAGTTGGCGAAGGAGTAGGCACGATGCTGATATTGTTGGAAGTCAACCGAACATGCAGGAGTCACTTGGAAAAGGATTAGGAAGGATTGAATTGGACAAACATAGGGTATTATTAAAGGAGATCTCAAATCTAAATATACTGAACAAAAAACGTTCCTTAGAGATTGAATAAGATATGTTTTTTTACCAAATCTGAAACAATTTCGGTTTGCAACAGATAAAAGACTCCTGTAAGTGTTCAAATGGTTTAATTTGCCATACTGACTTCAGAAAATGCAAAAATGTCAATTTACAAATCAACAACGTGTGTGTCCACCTCCGGTTGCGATGCAAGCGACACATTTTCATCTCATGGAATGGACCAGGCGTCCCACAAAGTCCTGTGCGATATCTGTCCGCACTCTGTCCGAGTGTCAGTGGAACACGTGGTTGAAGTCCAAGGCGTGGATCCATCTCATCACACATGTGCTCGATTGGTGAGAGATCAGGGGAGCGAGCCGGCCAGGTGATGACATTCACATTGTTTTGTTGAAGAGAGTCCTGAACAAGTCCAGCAATATGAGGCCCGGCGTTGTCATGTTGAAAGGTAATGCCTGGGCCGTGACGACGCAAAAACGGTAGAACAAGGCCAATGATCTCGTCATGGTAAGGTTGTCCATTGATATCTCCCTCTACTCTGTCTTGCTGTTATCTCACCCCATACCATAACGCTGCCGCCCCCGAACAGATCTTCTTTCATGACACAATGATTGACGTAACGTTCACCTCATCGTCGGTACATTCGAATCCGCCCATCGCTGTTGCTGAGGTGAAACCGAGACTATTCAGAGAATAGAACTTGTCCCCACTGCATGGCCGTCCAGCGTAGACGGTGTCTGCACTACTGTAAACGTGCTTGACGGTGGTTTCCTGTTAAAATGGGACGTCGGGCGGGTCTTCTGGTGACAATCCCTGCACATTTGATGCGACGACTTACGGTTTGTGAAGATATTCGTCAAGGCCAGGGATGCTTCTAGCAGTCACTGTTGCTGGCTGGAATCGATTTCGTATGTGTGTTGATCGAATCCAGTTTTCTTGTCGATTATTGGTTACGCGTGGCCTGCCACTCCGAGGATGGTCTCTGACTGCATTCGTCTGTTGCCTACGTTGCCATAAACACTAAATGGTGTTTCTGTGGACGTTAAATTGTCTTGCAACATCACGTTGACTCGATCCTGCTTCAAGCATACCAATGGCTCGCAGCGCTCATTTTCGGACAGGCGTGTCATTTCGTAATGTTGAATAAGTGCGTAATTTTGTTGTTATTCTGAGTGGTTGTTGTCAGCACGATGCTAAACAATGCATATGGAATTCCGTTAACGCACATTTTATACCCAGTGAAATGCATGGGGCTTGCATAAAAGTCAACTTTTGCATGGAATGCATGCTTTTCTATAGCAGTTGCTTTTTGTTGACTTGACTTGATTCCATACATGTACTACAATAATGGGGGTGGTCGGGTAGCCTAGTGGTTAAAGCGTTCGCTCGTCACGCCGAGGACCCGGGTTCGATTCCCGACATGGGTACAATGTGTGAAGCCCATTTCTGGTGTCCCCCGCCGTGATATTGCTGGAATATAATATTGCTAAAAGCGGGGTAAAACCAAACTCACTCACTCACTCACTTCTCTAGAGGAATGTCCAAGTATGTGTGGGAGTCATGACTAATTACGCTTTACATGCCACTGTTTCTTGAGAGATATAGGGTGACACGCTCCTATCATGCCCTCCCTGGAGCCGCAAGGAAGATGAGAATCGGCTCCTACAGTGAATGACTGTGTGAGTGAGTGAGTTTGGTTAAACGCTACTTTTAACAGTATTACAGTTATATTGCAGCGTGTCAGCTTAATGTGGGGGGAGAGCCCGAAGTGATGCAGGTCTCAGAGGTTTACCACTTCGGTGAAACTCACGAGCATGGGTATGGTACAAACCTAGAAACATAATCGGGGCGAATCACAATCGTAGATTCTGGCGTGCCCAAGAGATGAAACTCTGCACAGCGAATCGCGGCGCCTTAGACTGGGCTACCCGTGCCCCCTCGGCTCCTTAATAGGTGAATAGGATTGGGCAGGGGGGTATTTTTTTTCAAATATACGCTTTGGGGTCTGTTAGGAAGACAGGCATCACATGCTGGATAGGAAATGCAGACATATCGTGTGTACAGATTCATAACTGATACCTGATGTATCTGTGAAACTTTTAGTAGAATGACAGAATCACTACCAGTCTAAGCTAGAGAGTATGTTTTAAATTCTCTAGATGCTGTATATCTATATCTTTAAATAATATAATTTAGTTTTCAGGTGGGTAACCCAGGAATTTTGCAACAAAAACAAGGGCCACCACGCTAAGCCAGATGGAAAACATATCGATATTAGGAGGACCTCACCACCGCTAAGAGCCGACTCTGGATGATGCTCTAGTGACAGAATCTTCCCAAGGAGACTCAAAATACACATGGACCAAACTGAGAGACATCATCCAAGCCACTGCACTCTCTGTCGTTTGGAAGAAACAGTGGAACACTCATGACTGGCTCGAACATCACTCCTACAAGTTCACCCCTGTCACTGAGGACAGGTTTGCAGCACTTACATAATACAATTGCTACCCAAACCACTCTCAGAACAGCCAGTTGTAAAGTCAAGAAAACAGCAAGAAGGTGACGAATGTCTACTCCTCTTTGAGGGCATTCGATCGTCGACTGATGCTACTAGCAGCATTGAAGAAGTGCCTTCAGTCCAACTCAAGACAAGATTGGAAAATGTGACACTGTCGGTGACAGAGGTAAGCAGGATGCCACATGGTGTGAGCATTGCCCTGATATATAATGAAACCTCTGCTGCAAAACCCGTGGTCTGTTTCTCAAGTGCATGCCTCCACTTGCCATCAGCTTGAAGAAAATTAACAACATGGACCAGGGTGCGAGCAGCCTCAAGCGATCTCAATCAACAACCAGGAGTTGAAGGTGCTGAACCAGCTCACCTTCCTTGCCTCAGAAATCAGAGACAATCGGTCCTTGTATACAGGGATCAACAGGCGGATCAGCAGAGTTACAGTCACCCTTGCAGGACTGACGAAGACAATCTGACAACCAACACCAAGGTTGTTGTCTACAGAGCCTGAATCCTCAGCACAGTGCTCTACGGTAGTGAGACTTTGGTCCTCTCAGCAAGACAAGGAACGAGACTTGCTCCAAGTGTGCAGTCTGAGGCGCATTCTTGGAATATGCTCGAGTGACCGAGTCAAACACTTCTCTCCCGTACCATCTGCTCCAACAACACCTACTTTGCTGGCACATCTGCAGCATGGAGTACAGGACGAACCTGAGGGACATTCTGTACGGCATGCTTGCCTCAGTCCAAAGGACACACGGACGTCCCAACATCACTTCTAAGACGTCTGCAAGGACATGGACGATAAGCGGTGGATACATTTTGGCCACCAACTGTAGGCGATGGAGACAGGAACTTACCAGAGGCAAAGCTGATTTGTGTTATTGATAAAATAAGTTACTGTTGTTGTTCATTTATAAGAACTGAATTAAAAGTTTTTACGTTTGTTGAGGCACACTTTGTTGACGAGTTTTACACAGAATGCACACCGTTATTTACGTTTATAAGTCGATAAATATATTAACGTCAATTCTTAAATATGATTATAGGTACCTTTTGTTTGGTTGATGTAGACAGTGAATACAGTTGCCGCTGTTCTGACAATGTTTGATTTACTCTGGATGTTTCCAATAAAGCAATGTTGCCTGTGCCTTGAATAGTGAAATTTCACACACATGTTGTGATCTATACATCTTCGAGCACAATTGATCAAACTGGTAGACCGAAACGCATTTTCACTCTCCACAACTGCTTCAACCTCGTGGCTAGATTTGAAATGTTGTCGTACATTAGTACCATTGACGCTCTTTAGAATACCAAACACTAGGAACAACCAAGCCCCACATTTCACTTGTTCTCTAAACGTGGCCATCATCTTCCCCTGAAGAATTTCGGACTAAGATGAGCTACAATTTGCCTATCACTGTTCTGAGACAGTTATGCATATTTCATGCAAAGCACCAAGAAGTTGAGTGCTTTTATATATAGAACGCCCCAAATGTGTTCTGGAACTAGGACTTGAAAGCTGACCCAGACCATGGTAAACGGAGTATATGTTGATGGAACAGATGAAATGTTAACAAGAAAGCATAGATGATCTCCATATTCATTACTGTAGCGTCGCTTTGGTGTAGTTTCAGCAACGGACACGCATCCTCATTTGGAGATCTATTTCAGAATTGGTATTCATCAACCCATGCTTGTTCCCAACGTGAAGATCCGGGTTATCTTCGGCATCTAATGCTCATGATGCCTATCACTGGATTGTCTCGTCAAAATGCGATTATTCACAGGCCACCGTCATATAGGTGGACTATCGCTGAGTGCCGTGATTAATAACAGAGTAATATACTGAACCGCAAAAGAAACGTCACCGACCACGTAGTGGAAAACCAAGGGTCACCACCCGACGTCAGGATCGTCAGATTGTGCGACAGCATCTTTAAGATCGCTTTGTTACTGCTGCGGAAACTGCTTGACAGACCATTGGGACACACCAGCGACACATTAGTGCAGACACCGTGCGACGATTGACGAGCAGACACCTCCACTGTCACAGGCCACACCGAGGACCGATTCTGACAAGACGTCATCGCCGGGACCGTCTTCAGTGGGCAACACAGCACCAGCATTGGCGCCAGCAGTGGAGAAGAGTTCTCTTCTCAGACGAGAGATGTTTCTGTATTTCAACAGCAGATGGCAGAGAGAGAGTCTGGCGACGCCGTGGGTACGTTATTCGGATGCTTGTGTTGTTGAGAGAGACTGGTGGGGTGGTCCGAGCATCATGGTGTGGGGTGGAATTGGTCTTGCACAGAGGGTCGGCCCTATGGTCTTCCACAATATCGGTCCAGGGAGAGGCAATGGTGTCACAGCAGCTCGGTACATTGATCAAGTCTTGAGACAACACGCCATACTTCATTTGGCACGTCGCAGCAACCACTAGTTTCAGCACGATAACGCCCGTGCCCACACTACGAGAGCAACAAGAGACTTCCGTCAGCAGAATGGCATCAGAACCATGCAGTGGCCTGCCCTCAGTCCCGATTTAAATCCCATTGAGCACCTGGGGGACGAGATTCAAAGACGGCTGAATGACGTCCGACCAAGGCCGACAACTGCAGCTGAACTACGTTAGGCGTTCCTGAGAGTGTGGGCTCAAGTGGCTATGGCCTTCATCAACCGCCTCATCCGTTCCATGTATCGACGTTGCAAGGCAGTCATCAATGCACACAGACACACGAGATACTGACTTGTGATACCATTTTCTCTTTAAGAACATTTGACACTTTAATTTCAATCTGATGATCAGTTTTGCCAAGTTTCATCTTTTGATATGTCTCAAAGTATGTTTACAGTGTTTGGACAAATAAGGTTTCTCATAAATCTATCCATATTGACGTTTCTTTTGCGGTTCAGTATATATTCGTTTGGGGATTTTAAATAGGGGTCACATCTTAATTGATAGGTCTCGTTTGGTCTGTAAATTGTAAATTAATGGTATATTTTGTAGTCCAATGGGCTTGTTATTTTGTAGCTTTGGTTTTGATTTATTCTCTATATTGCTGAAAATATATATACACGCACTACATACAATTACGTGGTGATATACAGTCACGTGACGACGTCTTGCCTCTACCTTGTGATGTAGATAAAAGCGACAAATACCTTCCCAAATCCACAATTAAAGTGACTGAACACTTTCCATACCCAATAGAAATCGCTGAAGAAAGCAGGGTCCATTGTGCGATTCCGAGTGCGATATCATGATGTGTTAATAGTGATGATACCAGGTGTTCAAGAAAAAGTGGAAGTGTCCTCCCAATCTGGTGGCATTGATCATAAACACATGCAAGGCAAGGCAATTGTTCACCTGCAAAAGTAAGATCTGAACATGAACTCATGTGTGTCGTAATCGGAAAAATACCGAAACCTACCTGCCAGTTGATTATCTCTACCTTGATTTTCGACTCACTACGGATTCTACAAATGAAAAGTATATCTTACCTTATTTATGATTCATACACTCATCGACGACAATGTGGAACCAATCCGGTGATAAATACGTAATGTCCGGAAAGACTCCGATGATAAATGTGAAATTTCCTTTCTCTACTAATTTCTTTCCAGCTAAAAGTTCTCTGTCACGAACTTTATGTATAATGCAGCTACATCATTGCAGCTGTCAACGGACTGATTCGTTACAATTTTGTTACCATTTTCTTATATTCTTGAGATACATTTTTTCCTTATAACAAAACGAAGTTGCTACAGCGGATTCTGAGTTGCTACATCAGATAGTGAGGTGCTACAACGGATAGTGGGTTGTCGGAGTGGATCTGTAATTACTACAACGGATCCTGAATTGATATAGCTGATACTGAATTACTATAAAGAATCCTGAATTGCTATAGCTGATACTGAATTACTAAAACGGATCCTGGATTACTAAAATGGATCGTGAATTACTACAGTGGATCTTGAATTACTACAAGGGATCCTGAATTACTACAAGGGATCCTGAATTACTACAATGGATACTGAATTACAGTGTGTGAGTGAGTATGGTTTTACGCTGCTTTTAGCAATATTCCAGCAATATCACGGCGGGGGACACCAGAAATGGGCTTCACACATTGTACCCATGTCGGGAATCGAACCCGGGTCTTCGGCGTGACGAGCGAACGCTTTAACCACTAGGCTACCCGAACGCCCCATACTGAATTACAAAGACGGATCCTGAGTTGCTACAGTGGATCCTGAATTTCTACAGTGGATACTGAATTACTACAATGGATACTGAATTACTACAATGGATACTGGATTACTACAAGGGATCCTGAATAACTACAGTTGATCCTGAATTACTACAGTTGGTCCTGAATTACTACAGTTGATCCTGAATTACTACAACGGATCCTGAATTACTACAAGGGATCCTGAATTACTACAATGGATACTGAATTACTACAACGGATCCTGAATTACTACAGTGGATACTGAATTACTACGACGGATCCTGAATTACTACAAGGGATAGTGAATTACTACAGTAGATCCTAAATTACTACAAGGGATCCTGAATTACTACAAGGGATCCTGAATTACTACAAGGGATCCTGAATTACTACAAGGGATACTGAATTAAAGTGAGTGAGTGAGTATGGTTTTACGCTGCTTTTAGCAATATTCCAGCATTATCACGGCGGGGGACGGCGTGACGAGCGAACACTTTAACCACTAGGCTACCCGAACGCCCCATACTGAATTACAAAGACGGATCCTGAATTACTACAAGGGATCCTGAATTACTGTAGTAGATCCTGAATTACTACAACGGATCCTGAATTACTACAAGGGATACTGTATTACTACAACAGATCCTGAATTAATACAAGGGATCCTGAATTACGACAACGGATCCTGAATTACTACAGCTGATCCTGAATTATTACAGTGGATCCTGAATTACTACAGTTGATCCTGAATAACTACAGTTGATCCTGAATTACTACAGTTGATCCTGAATTACTACAACGGATCCTGAATTACTACAAGGGATCCTGAATTACTACAAGGGATACTGGATTACTACAACAGATCCTGAATTAATACAAGGGATCCTGAATTACGACAACGGATCCTGAATTACTACAGCTGATCCTGAATTACTACAGTGGATCCTGAATTACTACAGTTGATCCTGAATAACTACAACGGATCCTGAATTACTACAGCGGATACAGAATAACTAGAATGGATCCTGATTTACTACAAGGGATTCAGAATTACTACAGGGTATACTGAATCACTACAGTGGATCCTGAATTACTGCAATGGATACTGAGTTACTACAGTGGATACTGAATTACTACAGTGGATACCTAATTACTACAAGGGATACTGGATTACTACAAGGGATCCTAAATTACTACAGTTGATCAAGAATTACTACAACGGATCCTGAATTACTACAAGGGATACTGGATTACTACAATGGATCCTGAATTACTACAGATGATACTGAATTACTACAACGGATTCTGAATTACTACAATAGATACTGAATAACTACAACGGACACTTAATTAATACAAGGGATACTGACTTACTACTGTGGATCCGGAATGACTACAGTTGATACTGAATAACTACAATGGACACTTAATTAATACATGGGATACTTACTTACTACTGTGGATACTGAATTTCTACAAGATATACTGAGTTGCTACAACGGATCCTGACTTGCTACAGTGGATACTGAATTACTACAACGGATCCTGAAATACTACAAGGGATACTGAGTTGCTACAGTGGATACTGAATTACTACAACGGATCCTGAATTTCTACAGTTGATACTGAATTACTACAACAGATACAGAATGACTAGAACGGATCCTCAATTACTACAAGGGACACCGAATTACAACAGGGTATTCTGAATTACTACAATAGATCCTGAATTACCACAACGGATCCTGAACTGCTACAGTGGATCCTGAATTGCTACAGTGGATACTGAATTTCTACAAGGGATCCTTAATTTCTACAAGGGATAATGAATTACTACAACGGATCCTGAGTTGCTACAGTGGATCCTGAATTTCTACAACGTAATCTGAATTAATACAAGGGATACTGAGTTGTGTTATAAGGTAAAACAGATCTCCCAAACCA
The DNA here is from genome assembly GCF_022045235.1 of Haliotis cracherodii. NCBI lineage: Eukaryota > Metazoa > Mollusca > Gastropoda > Lepetellida > Haliotidae > Haliotis > Haliotis cracherodii. Next base: position 23,096,607 of record NW_027266269.1, read on the forward strand.
TAGAAAATTATAATTCGCGTTAAATGAATATATTGCCAAATAGTACCTGTGTTCTATTCCACAATGTCTAAATAGTAATAATGATAACAGTGGTCATGCCAGTTCTTCGTAACCTCTCAGGAGGTTTTGCTTGTTTCTTGTTTGACCTCATCCCGGATGTGAGGTTTTACTTCTTCCAAGTAAGGCCTGGTACGAGGTTACGGTTTTTCTCGCAAGACCTGATGAATGAGTTACAGATAAAGTTAGGGTTCTGTATTCAAACGCCTTATGCTCTAACATGTAAGCCAAGACACTTGGACACTTAATTAATACATGGGATACTTACTTACTACAGTGGATACTGAATTACTACAGTGGATACCTAAATACTACAAGGGATACTGGATTACTACAAGGGATCCTAAATTACTACAGTTGATCCAGAATTACTACAACGGATCCTGAATTACTACAAGGGATACTGGATTACTACAATGGATCCTGAATTACTACAGATGATACTGAATTACTACAACGGATCCTGAATTACTACAGTAGATACTGAATAACTACAACGGACACTTAATTAATACAAGATTTGGAAGTTTTTCGTTATGGACGACGGGAATCGAACCCACAGCCTCCTGATCAGTAGTCAGGCTCTTTACTATTAGGTCACAAAACTGTTTGAGGACACCTGGTGTTCATTAGAATCTACCATGATTGGCATATATACCCTGGCAAAATATATTTTACGAGCGTTTCTTTAGACTGTCGTTACGCACGTATATACATAATATTAAACAAATATCAGTAAACACTCTCTTTTTTGTTATTTGCGTCGCGTCGTTGCCGTCATGTTGGAAGCTCAAGACATCAACATCAACAGAACACAAACGTCTGTTCACTGGAACAACCTCAATCACATAGTGTTTCATTATTCATACCGTGTAACTCGAATCAAGTGAAAGCGAACATTCACATCATTCACTGTTTAAATATTTATATGCGTTGATCATGCCTGAGTGTCTAATTGCTTTAAATGCGAAAATGATATTCTCAGCGTTTATCTTGCGTTCAACAGAACTAATAACTGACTCCTTCTCCTTTTTATCTCCACCCCTTACCCTTTGTTAATTAGGCGAAGGTACACGGGTGGCCAAGTCGTAGAAGTGCCACAATTTGACTGAAAGCTGCGTTTGGCGTAGTGAGTGAGTGAGTTGTGTTTAACGCCGCTTTTAACAGTATTCCAGTTATATCACGGCGTGTCTGTTTTAATGTGGGAGGAAAGCCCGAAGTGATGCAGGTTTCAGACGTTTACCACTTTACCACTTCGGCGTACCCAAGGGACGCAACTCTGCACAGCAAATCGCGGCGCCTTAGACGACTGGGCCAAGGAAGCTTGTCATAAAGAGCTTGAAGATCGGTTTGCTAAAGAGATGCAGATGGAGGAATGTAAAGAGAGCACAGATTTAAACAATGTGCATGGTGATACGAACTGCGATAGCTTGTAGAGGGGCACTGAGAGGAACAGGGTTATCAATAACACCCTGCCTCACCAAAATTGAAGAACCCCCAGTTGCTTTAGCACCTACATGTGAAAAGAAATGATATGAATCATATTGTCTAATGTTTAGTTGATCTGCAGTTTTAAAGTAAGTTCCTGCAAACAAAAGGCTGATGGCTTCAAATCTTGTGTTAATCGCTGCAAATCATTAAAATTAGTTTTAGTCCTCTTCAATTCCATTGTATTATAGGGTTCATACAGGTCATGGTGGTTCTACTGGGGATCTTGATTGGGAGGGTGGTCCACTCCCATGGTCTGTTTGTGATGGAGTGACCTCCATCGCCAAAGGTTCAAATTGGTTGTGAACCTTAACAGTCGTGCACTGAGAAGGCACCTCCAAGTGTAGGTTGGTTGGTTAGTTGTTTACCCCACTCAGCAATATTCCAGCTATATGATGGTGGTCTGTAAATAATCGTGTCTGGACCAGACAATCCAGTGATTAATATCATGAGCCTCGATCCACGCAATTGGGATGGATGACATGGATCAACCATGTCAGGGAGCCTGACAACCTAATCCCGTTAGTCGCCTTTTACGACAAGCATAGTCACCTTTTACGGCAAGCATGGGTTGCTGAAGACCTATTCTACCCCGGAATCTTCACGGGTCCCAAGTGTTGGAGTGCTCTGGCTGTTTTCTTCAGTTTCTTTTTCTCTGTTTTCGATAAATGAAAATCTGATGCTGCTTCTATGATTTTATTTGAAGGCTAGGAAAGTTGTACAACCTCCGTTTTGTGAAGCTGATGTTGCGGTATCATTTTGAGCTGTAATATCTGGCAGCATAGTTTAGCATCCTTTGGACACTGTGGCAACTTTTATAACAGGAATAGCAGTTACTGCGGATGAGTAAGATGTAGCTGAGGTATTTGGAGATTGTGACTGAACTTATTTTTTAGCTTCATGTTTGTGTGTTTGATTTTTAATATTTGGGATTGAAGAAGAAATGCTGGACAGACTTTAGCTGAGGCCAAATCGTCCCCCTTGCAATTTGCACATTTTATGGCAGCTGTGCACTGCAGCTGGCACAGATTGTACCGAGATTGTACCGAGAGTGCAGGTCTTAGCACCGTGCCCAAATTGTTGACATTTGTAACATCGGAGTGGGTTTGGTACATAAACCTCCACTCCGATGTTAAAATATCCAGCTTTGATAGATGTTGGAATTTTAGAAAGAGAAAAAGTAAAGAGATATGAGTTATTGGTCATCTTGTTTTCGTGTGAATCGCTTGACAGCTGTTTCGGTTTGTTTCGTCAGTTCAGTCACAATCTCGTCTTCACTCATGTCAGACAGACATCGGGCTCGGTCTCTTACAATGCCTCGACATGCGTTCAGCGTTCTGTGTGCAGAGACAGCAACCTCCGCATTTGTAAATTGGCTGATTGAGAGCAGTGTTATAGTGCAAACCATTTCAATACTTTTATTTATAATTGTGCAAACCCTTTCAATAGTTTATTTAACATTTCATTTATCTTAATACCTAACTGGTTCAATATGTTTCCAAGTGCACCGAAATTCTATGCCCTTTGTCTTTTTAATATATTCAACAAACATTCGGCGTATCCCCTCTTATCATAAGCCCCTCCGGGTAGGACCTTTAATCTCCAGCGCTATCTATAAATTTCAATTAACACCTCCTAACGTCGCCGGATCTTACGTATATACATACACGTGGGACAATGACCTTGCCACACGTTACGTAATACCTCGCTCTACAAAACCCGACTGACATGGTCAGTCAGGGAGACAGCCAGAAGGTAAGTGACAGAACGGTTCTCCCAACCCGGGAACATTGACCACTCTTTCCCGGTGTGCGTTCTGTCACGTTATTATCAACATGTACCTTTTCGATTTATTCCAAACCATCAATAATAAATATTGCTGCTGTCGCCTAAACTTCACCCCTGAGTTTGTCTTCCGTCATCACCTTGAGCCACCACCCGAGGGCCGAAACTTACGCCCTTGGACACCAGGTTCAGAGATTGCTGTCTCCTGGCACAGTCTACAAGTATGGAGCCATTACGCAGGCAGGAGACATTTTCTACTTTGCCACAACAACCATTAATGGCCTTGGAAATGGCAAACGGATTAAATTTTAAGGGTTGGTGATCTGATGCTTCGATTACAATGAATCGAGCCAAGGAATCTAATTGTAGATCAGTTTCTTCATCAGAAGAGCTGGCATCTAAGTGTTTTCTTTTTGAACCAGGTTATTTTGTAGACATAATGAGAGAAAGTAGTTCTGCACCCCTGCTCCCCCACCCACAATCGAGTGTCAACAAGGACGGTGTCTTATTGCATTGGATATTCAAAATGCAAAACACAAGGGCTACAGGGGTGTTATACTCCGGCAAATATGACATGAATAGCTATATCTGTCTACTAAATTTATTGCCAAGCTGGTTCTCCCAATAACAATAATTTAGAGACATACAGAATTCAGCGGTCAACATTACCAGATTGGCCAATGAGCCACTGCCTTCTGGCATATGACTCTAGGCAATATATGTATTCTAATAAATGTTTTCAAAATACCAAGCAATATATTTGTGATACATAGAACACATGCATGTGCAAAATAAGAACTGGAGGTAATACACACATGGCTTGGCGTGACCAGCTGATTGATAGAACCGGGCACATTCTACCACCCGTCTAGGTGAAGTCAGGGTCAAAGTAGTGTGTTGGGCAAAGGAACACATTTCCAGGAACCAGTGCCCTCAACTACCAGACTCCCGTCCTCCACCGACATAGGGGCGCAACCCATGGCAAATGGATTGCCCAATTTGGTCGCCTTTCACCACCTGCAATGGGGTGCCGTGGACACATTCAACCCCGGGTCCACACGGGGGGAAGAGCTATGAGCGTTACCCTGCACTCACCACGGGGAGGTTACTCTTCACGAGTGCCCATATTGGAAGAGAGCAGTTTGACTTGAACAGGGAGGTGAAAGGTACAGTGGATAGGTGACTCACCTGCGCATGATGATAGCTGAGAAGTGACAAGTGAAGCATAGTGCTGAGCATGTTGACATTATCTGTTGTGGCAGTGCCAAAGAGAGATTTCTGTAAAAGGCCCCTACAAAGGTTAAGGTGAGGTGAGGTGACGTGAAATTGGGTTTAACGTCGCGTCCAAGATTATTGCACTTATATAGCGACGTGCATGCACGTGTGTGTGTGTGTGGCTGCCTGTACTAGTCCGGACTGATGCCGATTTATAGTGCTAGCTCACTGAGATACCATGCCGCAATTTAACATGAATACCCTGACGTCACACAATAAAAGTATAATTATAGGAATAATGGTCCCAGGCTGAACTATCCGTCCTTTTGGGTGAGGTGGGGTGAAATTGGGTTTAACGTCGCATCCAAGACTATTTCACCTATTGTGTGTGTGTGTCTGCTTGTACTAGTCCGGAATGATGCAGATTTATAGTGCTAGCTCTCTGAGATACCATGCCGTAGTTTAAAATGAATACTCCACTCAGACACAGTATACTGACTCCGAGCCGAGCAGTCCTTGTTTTAGCCCCTTAATGTCGAGCGCCAGACTGGGTAACAAGAAGTACCATCTCTTAACGTCTTTTGGTATGACGCGGCCTTCCGTCTCCGGGCGGACGCTCTACCACAAGACCACGGAGGCGACTTACAAAGGTTAAAAGTGCCCTTTTGGATTTGGCAGGAGATTTTTGCTTTAATTTGGGGATTAACTTGTAATCTTGTTGTTTGTTGCGTTAAGTTTTGCAATGCAATGAAGACAGGTAGCATTGGTTGTGGGACATGTTGACAAAGAGGAGATGATTGGCTTAGATCGTAGCCTAATCTCATACGTGTGGAGAAAACATCAGTGGTAAAGTGTACAGGGGTTGATGGTTTAAAAAATACCCCATAATTTAGTCGGTGGATCGGTTTTTCAGTCAGGGCAGGACGCACCAATAGCAGCAGTAACAAACGGATAGTGATTTCCCATCATTAACCTAATACAAAAAGAAACCAAGGAATAAGTCAGATGGGATGATAATAAATGCACGAAAGTTGTCACCACCACATTTCACAGCATAGCAGTCAATAAACACACGGCAATTTGATGATCTCTAGGGGGTGGTCAGAGCTTATCTACTTTGACAAACGATGACTCGTTGCCAGGAGAAATAGCAAGGAAGGTCATGATCTAAGATTTTGCAAACTATCTGTGTTTCCGTTTCCGTCTGTAACCCAATTGTGTACTATATGTATGGTTATCACTTATCATTTCGGCTGTAATATAAGTTATGGAGGCTGGTTCCCAGGTGCGTTGTGGTAAATCTTCCCATTCAGTTTGGTATAGGGTTACTCCTTTCTTCTTTTTAGCTTTGTGTATGTGTTTAACAGCATAAAGTTGAACAGGTGGTTGGGCAGATGACGTGTGACTCTGTGGAATATCATCAGAGTCAGACGAGCTGTTGTGTGGAAGTGAACTTTGCAATGGATTTTGCGACATTCAGATTTTTTAAGAGATCTTGAAGATGAACATGTTCATCTTTGCCAAGAGTAGAGTTGGGCAGCAAGGCAATGTCGAAAGGAAGATTCATTGACTTTCCAGACCGAAAGTAGTTTAGTGAATACCCTGTAGATTAACAAGGTACATTGCGAATGGCCACCATTACACATGGAATGAGTTTAGACCACCTGGTTTGGTCAGGGTCAGCATATGTTTGGAGTGCCTGTTCTACTACATCCGTTAGTTCGGGTGTGGTAGGACGATGTGAAGTAGTGCTTAATATTGAGGAGTTCACAGAAACCTTGAGAGTATCTTGACAAATGTGTTTTCAGAAAGTGATTGAATTGAATAAGATTAATTTTTTACGATTTTCCGAAGGAAATATGTAAATGCTGTTGTGAGTTACATTCACTCTACATCTAACAGGAAGAAGATGTATTCCTCGACACGATGAATGCGGACTTCTATGTTTAAATAAACAGCAGATTATCAAAGGTAAAATAAATATTATTAAGTGAGTTAATTGGGTTTAATGATGTTTTAACAGCATCCCAGGTACATCACGGCGTGTCAGCTTCATGTGGGAGAAAGCCCTAAGTGATGCAGGTCTCAGACGTTTACCACTTCGGGGAAACGCATTAAAAAAAAACGGGTATGGTGCTGACAAACCTAGAAACATAATCGGGGCGAACCGGGATTCGAACCAACAATCATAGGTTTCTGGCGTGTGCAAGGGACGCAACTCTGCACAGCGAATCCACGCGCCTTAGACGACAGGGCTACCCATGTCCCCTTCTTACATATTACCATTTAGGTATTTTAAATAATATTAAGCAATAACAGATTCATGTACCCATATTACAACATTGACATTTACTGGCTGCGGGGCGGTGGGGTAGCTAGTGGTTAAAACGTTCGCTCGTCACGCAGAAGACCCTGGTTCGATTCCCGACATGGGTACAATGTGTGAAGCCCATTTCTGGCGTCCCCCGCCGTGATATTGCTGGAATATTACTAAAAGCGGCATAAAACCATATTCGGTCACTCACTACCAGCTGACAGGATGTTTAAGCAATATTGAAATTATAATTGAAGATTGAAACAGTACTATTTCCTGAAATGAATAATTGTTGTGTACTTTACAACCGGTAACCTATTTTCTCACTATAGCTTGTTCAAAGATTGCAGTGCTTGTGATGTTAATTTTTGTCCCAGGAAGGCCTGTAGAATATGTTTTGGCATACGGAGGCCTTATTCTTGTCTGCATTTACATTATTATAACCAAATACCTCTTTTTGCCAAGTGCAAAAACAATGTGATTATATATGAGTATGTGCATCTGCCATTATAGATGAGTAAGAAGAAGAAGTCTTTTATTTGTACTAAGGCATGTGAGTATGTGCATTATTGTTAGCAGATTGATACTCTTTACCACATATTTATTTTTGTGCAAGAAAGTGCTGACATACGATTTACCTTTTTCAAAATACAGCTGCCCAATGCACATGGAGCAACTGCATTTAGAAAGACTCGAAATATATAATATCATTGTCTTCATACCAGCCTTGTCTCATTTGTGGTTAATAGAATTATGCAGCTTTATGCCTTTCACTTCTGCCATGCAGGAGCTCAAGGTACATTACCTCCCGTTTACTTTCACATGCATAAATACACTTAAATAACATCATGATTATGCATTTCTGAGGCACAACATATGGAGGTGAATCAACGTTTCTTGTACTTTACATGTTGTGGCTGTTGTCCCTATGTAGCAGGACAAGAGTCTGGAATGAGCTAGATGTTGTGCGTACGTCTACTGTGGTCAGTGGTGCTAAATATTAAAACCCTGAGGTTGAAAGGAATGACCCTTTTCCTCAATTTGATTGATTAATGTCAATTTTTTTCAGTTTACCAGGTCAAACGATCTTGGAAAATTCACAAAAATGGTGCTGAGAGTTCTCAAATATGGTCTAACGCCTGGATGGTTAGTTGTTGGGGTGAGTGTCAAGTTTCAATATTTACTACTTTCCGTGTATGAAACAATTCACACGAGACAAATGTAACCATTCTTTGTCCCGTTTGTGCGTGTATGTGTGTGCTTGCATGCCTTAGTGTTAAAATGTAATGTATTCCAGAATGCACTGAAGAAAATAATTTTGGTTGATAGCTGGGTGCGCTCTGATGGAACAACCATTTGATGCTATTTTGGATGGAGACCAGATGCTCTTTTTAGCAAAACCAGATATTTCTTTGTAATTTACACCATGAGCCTCAATAGTTTTGTTAAGAAAAATACACATTGAAACCATGTAACTTTTGTGGCAGACAATTTCTTTTTTGTTTCGTTGCGTTTCGTTTTTTGTTGTTTAACGTCACACTCAGCAATATTCCAGCCATACGACGACGGTCTGTAAATACTCGTGTCTGGACCAGACAATCCAGTGATTGATATCCTGAGCATCGATCCACGCAATAAGGATACGATCACATGCTTAAACCACGTCAGTGAGCCTGACCACCCGTTAGCCGCCTCTTCCGGCAAGCATAGTCGCCTCTTACGGCAAGCATAGTCGCCTCTTACGGCAAGCATAGTCGCCTCTAACGACAAGCATAGTCGCCTCTAACGAAAAGCATGGGTTGCTGAAGAATAATCCTAACCCGGATCTCCTGGATCTGGGATAATATTTTTTTCGATAAAATCCTAGGACCTCCCAAGAGTATCAAATGGTCAGTCTCTTACAACACTTCAGGGGATGAACCGAAATGTATCGATCGTTAGTTCCTACATGTTACCTTTTGTTAACCTGTTTTAAAATTGCATTGGTTTAAACTGTGTGAATGAGTTGGGTTTAACGCCGCTCTCAACAGTATTACAGTTATATCGCGGCGTGTCAGCTTAATGTAGGAGGAAAGCCCGAGGTGATGCAGGTCTCAAACGTTTACCACTTCGGTGAAACTCACGAGCACAGGTATGGTATGGTGCTGACAAGCCTAGAACCCAGATTCGACCCCACAATCATAGGTCTCTGGCGTGCCCAAGGGACGCAACTCTGCACATCGAATTGCGGCGCCTTAGGCGACTGTGCCACTGTGTGTAAGTGCGGTGCTTCTGGTAGAGCAGAACATGCTTACATGCTTACATTGGATTCGTGAGCCAAGTGTCCATCAGAATAAATGTTCAAAGCTTTAAGCTCCTCTCGGTACAAAATCACCCCGGGATCTTGAACTGTACCCTTTTTGCGAACACCTGGTGTCGTCATGTATTTTCAGTGGTCCATTCATCTGGTTTTCATCACTGTTTTGCCTTGTTGTTCTCTGGCTGACGTTCTGTATTTCTTTACAGGTCGAGGTAGGGCGTAAGCGTACCTACAAGCGACATGAAACCACTGACATATATTACACTTATATCAACCAGTGGTTCCAGAGAATGGATGGGTGGCATTTCTTTGAAATGGAAGAAGCTAAATTTGTAATGCCTTACACATGGTGTCCAAGTTCACCACAGAATACTGAGAGGTTTTTATGCAATCTGTGTAATCTCCAAAAATTGAAAACGATTAGATGGACAGTGTAATAGTGTAAGTGGCCTTAAGTCCAATAGCTTACAACAGTAGTGTGTGAGTGAGTTGGGTTTAACACCGATTTTAACAGTATTCCAGTTATATCGCGGCGTGTCAGCTTATTGTGGGAGGAAAGCCCGAAGTGATGCAGGTCTCAGACGTTTACCACTTCGGTGAAACCTACGATCGAAGGTATTGTGCTGACAAACCTAGAAACATAATCGAGGAGAATCGGGATTCGAACCCCAAAACCATAGGTTTCTGGCGTGCCCAAGGGACGCAACTCGGCACAGCGAATCGCTGCGCCTTTGACGTCTAGGCCATCTGTGACCCCCTTCAATAGTAGAGAACACATCTGCAACGTAACATTGACCTTTAAGATGTACTTTTTGTGAACAATAAAGATAACAATAAGGTATTTTTTCATAGTTTTCTATAAACGTCTTTATCTTCGTGCAGATATATGATACAACAGCAAAGAGAGTTTAAACAGGATGGCCATGTAATATCTTTGGAGAAGAACACTAAACGTTTCACGTGATTGTCCACTGACAAAGAACTGGGCATATATATTGGGATAAGAAATATGTCATTCTTGGAAAACCTATAATTGTTGCAAGGGGTTTTCTTCATTTAAAAACAAAATGCTCAAAAAAATACCTTGTTTCTCGGTACAGAATTAAAGGTTGCCTGATTCTACCGTGGCTGATTATAACATGCGGCAAGCATTCACTCACTGCAGGCAAGTAGCTTGTGTGCTTGTCAATCTGATTGGTTAGCCGACCTCGACGATAATCACTCGAATCCTACAAATCTACATAAGTCTGTCAATTGCGCATGAATAAATACACAGTACTTTTTTCAAGACAAGCCAAAACGCTGAAGAGCGTTTTCGCCTTTGACATGGGTGATGTCATTCTGAAAAAAAATCCTGATGGCAAAGAATGATGGTAAGTATTTAAGGACTGACGCCTCTATCAAGTTCATGAGAATAAACGCTGGATTCATGAATACTATCTTGATGATGCGTTACCCTGTAAACACTGCGTTATAAATAAATATTTCTGCAAACATAACAAAATATTATTACATTTTTAACCCCCTGGTATGTAATACGGAGTATATAGTAATCAGCAATCCAGCACAAGACAGAAACTTGGTGATACTGCAGGGTGACAACTCACACAGTTGCGATGCTCTGGATATCTCTCTTGTCAGACAATCGGAAACTTTTCATAGGGATATTTAAAATGGTCAATTCTGCCGTAAGGGTCAACAACGTCTTTGGTTAAAATAATTAGGATAAACAAGTCTGGCTGCACTGATTGTCAATTAAGTCGTGACAACATCAGTACAGACGAGTCCATTTTGACTCAGCTAATGAATATATTTTGATACGTGATTTTCAATTGAGAATTAATTGTCCTTTCCTTGCCTTTTGAAACACAACACAACAATGAAATCTTAATCGGCAATAAAACAAACAAATTAAATATTATCTTCGTGTTAACGTAAATTTCTTAAGATGTTGTACAGCTAACCCCTAGAGTTAAAAAGTGTCGTTGATGAAATGCTGTGATCATACAAGTAAACTAACATTGGCTTGAAAGCTACGTTTGGCGTAGATGATATGTTGACATTAGGCAGTCGAATATATTACCTCATATATAGTCACTTTCATGCTCGTACCGTGTTACGCATGTGTGGCAAAGCCACCGGGTACAGTCGATCCAATTGGCTGACATCGGACAGTACACAATGTTAATTGAAATCGCATTAAGGTAAAAATGACATAGGAAGTTATAACCACTTTCTGTATATGGGATACCATTCTTTTCTCTCAAATATTCAAATAGGATATTATACATATTAAATGTAATTCCATTTTTATCCACTTTTTATATAGTCCTACATGTACGCAAAATGATGCCTGGTGGTTAAAGCGTGCGCTTGTCACAGCGGAGGGCCGCGGTTTGATTCCCGTAGTTATGCTGTGTGAAGCCCATCTCTGGTGTCCCCCATCGTGATATTTTAGGAATAGAATCCCACTCACTGGCTCACTAACCCGCCCCCGTCCACTCACTTCTCAGCCCCCAACCATGAAAGACTCACTCACTCATTCACTCACCCCCCACCTCCACCCCAGACACTCACTCACTCACTGACTCAGGGGAATGTATCGCCTGAAACCCGATCCTAAACCTTCTTCGGGTGGCAGAATAATTAATGATCACGGGTATGTTCACATAGTTTGTTTCCAAAACAAAAAAATTCCATCACAGCAATGTTATTCATCTTTTATCAACAGAGATCAAATGTATTACGGCGGTCTCGCCATCAGAAGATCTAATTAAAAATAAAGACCTGTCGTGAATGCGAGTCATTTGTTCACAGACTGTTGCTACTGAAAAAACGATTAACTACCGATCAAGCTCCCTGTGTTTTGAAGTATTTGTGTCAAAAGGTGTCCAAACGACGGTTTTACAAGAGAAAAAATCGAACAAAAGCAGAAAGGTGAGATTTATTGAAGTCTATTGAGGGAATTCTGAAACGGTCTATAGAAATTTGCGTATGTGACTTCGTAATAATAATAATAATAATAATAATAATTTTTATTCTCTAGTGGATACAGGGGATGTTCCGCCTTGGTTGTGCAAAGGTTTAACAATACTTCTACCAAAGAAAGGTGATATGGCTGATCCCAAACTTCCGCCCTATTACTTGTCTGAATACACAATACAAAATATTAACAGGGTGTCTTACAGATATTGCGTCATCATACTGCGCATCCAATGACATTATGTACATGGAGCAGAAAGTAGCCAGAAAGAGATGTTGGGGTTGTAAGGATCAAGTACTGGTTCAGAACATGATCCCTGAAGAGGCTAAAATTTACCACCGCAACCTCTCAATGTGTTGGATCAACTACAGGAAAGCTTATGATTCTGTACCCCACGAATGAATTTGAGATCACTGGAATGTATTGACCTCCCTGAGAGACTACTGGTTTTACTCAAGTCTTTAATGATTTGCTGGTCAACTCAACTTGAGATGTATTCGCAGGGGCAGGTGGTGACTTTGGAACCCATTTCTATTGGAAGAGGAATATTCAAGGGCGATTCTTTTATCCCGTTGCTTTTCTGTTTGTCACTTAATCATTTAAGCATTTGCTCAGCAAAGATGAAGGTTATCACCTGGGACCTCCTAAGAACAGATCCCCAACACCCCTTACTCACCTCCTTTTTATTGCCAATGGAGTATCCACACTAAACAAACCAGATTCTGCTTGTAGTCTTCATAAAAACCAAATACACACAAAAACAAGTCTAAACAACCCCAGTGTCATTGATATGGATAACGACCAGGAACCAGATACTGTCGCGCCAACCATGAATAGTCTAAAATCTTGTAATATCGACTTCAGTCCCTCTGAAACGAAAGTTCAACTCATGGAGAAAATTCGCCTGAATTAGAGACCAGTAAAATACAGGACAGAATATCCTGGCGAAACAACACGATCACCTGGTCAGACAATGTGAACACAACCCTACTGAGCCTACCTTGGCTAACTGTAAAGGGTTCATGGCAAGACATAACACAACATTCAAACTCGAGAGGCTGAGGATGGAACCTCAGTTCCGCCAAAGTGACAATGTATGTATCAACCTTGTTGCACTGGTAATCATACCATAGGGTGATAGTACAAATTCAGATAGTCAGATGACGGCTAAATACATTATATGTAGAACAACAAATCATCTGTAGAACAACAAATACTTGATTAAAAAACCCCAACCCTTCAAATACTCTTCCCGTTTCATAGCTTTTAACCATTCAACGCATATTCTAAAAGTAAAATATCAACAATATTTTAGACCTTCTCAAACCTCTATAGGCCCTTTTAGTGCATGACAACACACGAATAACAGTTTATCATCAATTAGTGCTTGACAACACATGAATATAAGTTCCTCATGATTTAACCTGTAAAAGTACATTTTACGGCTAATCACCGCGTCCGTTAGGATAGACTAGATTAAATACATCTGATACATTATGTTATATTTTCATAGCCCTATGATTTTTATTGCATTTTCTAGCATTTCCGACATTACTTTCACAATATACTCATTTTAATTAGCCTCCAGTCAGTTCAACGTTGCAATCCTTACTGTGGATCTGACTTCTTTATGTGTGTCCTCCTTGTTATCCATTACCTGTTGTTGTTAGCGTTAAGCTGGTGCGTATCACAACATATCATGTTTAAATACCTTCACTTGGTTGTAGTCACTAAGGACGTTTTTTTTTGTTTTTTTGTTTGTTTTATTTGTTGTTTATTTGTCAGCAATATTCAAGCTATTTGACGGCGGTCTGTAAAATAATCGAGTCTGGACCAGACAATCCAGTGATTGACATCATGAGCATCCATGACTATGACAAAATGACTATGCGATTCAACGATAGTCATTAATTGTATTAAACGAAACATCAATATTAATTAATAATGAATAAAATTTACTATAGCCCACGAGGATATTGGAAAGGTATAGGAGCAATAAAAAAATTAGCCACCGCGGCTAAGCTATCTAAAGATGTGGCCAAGGATTGGTTAAAGAAACAAGCGATGTGGCAAATATATTTACCGGCACCGCATTATATACCGAGGAAGAAGTTTGATATTTTTACAACGAATGAAGTTCATCAGGCTGACCTCTTGTTTCTTCCCCACAATAAGGTAAACGCAAAACGTATAAATACGCTTTAACAGTAGTGGATGTGGCTAGTCGATACAAAGAGGCAGAGCCATTAACCTCGAAAGATTCAACAGAAGTAGCTAATGCACTGAGTCGCATATATAAATGCGGACCACTAAAATGGCCTAAGCTATTTCAAGTAGATCCCGGTCGCGAGTTTATGGGATCGATAACTAAAATGTTAACAAAGTACGATGTCGAAATCAGGCGTGGTGAAAAACAGGCCCACCGTAGTCAAGCTATCGTCGAAAGATTTAACCGGACATTAGCGGAACGTTTGTTTGGCTATCAGTATGGGATCGAAATGAAATCCGAGCGATTGAGATCAACCGAATGGGTGACACGTTTATCAGCCGTTGTATCAGCGCTGAATAATGAAGTAACGAGATTAAAAGGGAAGAAACCATCCGATGCTATTAAAATGAAATCTGTGACTTCCGAATCTTCAGCACCGAGGAGAGACAAAGAACGAAAACTTCCGGATAGAGTAAGGGTAAGATATTTATACCAGGCCGGTGAACCCGAAGGAGGCCTACGTCGCGCAACCGATCCCATATGGTCCCTTAAGACATATAACATTAGTCGATTGGTTACGAAAGAAGGAGAGCCTATTCTTTATTATCTTCAAGATGGACCGGGTAGGGCATTTGTACGAGAAGAGTTGTTCATAGTTTCCGACGGTACGGTATTACCACCATAACCATAAGCATAGGTAGTTACACCATCATTATCAATCCATCTCTTTGTATCTAAGGGGGATAATGATGTCTTGTTCATTCTTAATCCATATATCCTATGATTGTAACTTCTTAAAGAGTTCATCTCGTGTTTGAACGTTCTACCGTTGAATAATGATTCTTTATACTGTTCGTGTTTGATATGCTTTTTTACCACATACGCCCTTAGCTTTTCTTATCTCCCCATTATCGGACTTTTTTATAGAATACATCTTAGGTCTTAATCCTACATACTTCGCTATAAAAGTCCCAGCACATTCATCCTTCATCTTACCTAACACCTTTTCATTTACAACGCTGTGCAGTGGATTATCTTTAGGGTAATCGCTCGTGTCGTACATATCTATTTTTTCTGCCATATCTTTATACACATCCTCGTTTTGTATTTCCATCAACAAAGAATCTGTGTCGATATATAACACCTCGCATCTATCGCCGTACTGTTTCTTAAGTTCGTTGTAATAAAAGTCATACATTAAGTGTTTTGACAAGTCGAGAATACTCATACCGACGTACACCGGTCTGTTGAATTTTATATTACTCTTCTGCATATGCAACGCGGCTAAGTCGTTATCGAATATCTTGCTTCTGTTAAAAGCCGGACTGGCTATAAGTTTCCTGAGTCTTTCTTCCTCATTAGATCTGACTAATTTAACATCAACACGCTTCCTTAGATTCTCCATAGTTTTACCAAATACTGAGTTATTCATGAGCTTATACAGATTCTTTTCGAAATCGCTGGTGGCTATCTTTCTTAAATCTGTGTTCAACCTTATGTAGAGCTCCATCCTAGGGCTTTGATCAAACTTTAGAACTCTGTGTATTTTCTTTAGTTTCATACCTAATGATAGATACAACTGGATATTTCTGTAGTGAACTATATATTTTGTCCTATCCATCAAATTTGGAACGAATTTTTCTACGTTACCTAACCTACTATTACCCATCAAGGAGCGTTGATATTTCGACATCCAATCTTTATTAACCATTAATCAATCGGGAGCTAGCGGATAACTGTTATGATCTTTATGTAACGAACTTCTAGTATGTACCCTTTATTCGCATCATTATTATGGATATTATTCACATTGACATCATTGACCCACTCAAAACCACCCGTGGGTAAAGGTTGACTCATAGCCCATCCGTACAAATTGTTAGCGTCGAGATATAATATGTGTGTGTCGGGTTTACTCAGATCGTATCCTTCCACTAATTTATTATTAGCCTTAGAATACCTTTTCGCTGCCATCGATATACCACCTCTTAATCCTTTCTCAATAAACAAGTGCATATTGTAATCTGTGAGTAGTTTTAGTTCTACGCCGGTCTTCTTCAACAATACATCCCACGATAGTCCGGGACTGGAATAGTACCATGCCGGGTCCAAGCCGTATTGTTTTAAACATGTCTTTCTAAATATCTCGAATATATCGGTGAGTAACAGTACGTCAGTTTTTAGGTACAGATCGTGATAATCATCTAAATTCTTAAACCTAATTGATCCCAGACCGTCAGAGCGTGTTCATAATCGGCATCTGTTATTTTAGATTCTGTTAAGTTACTATAGAATGATTCAAGGGGTGGTAATTCAGTTTCTTCGAGTCTAGACCAATCATCCATATATTCGTAAGGATATACACCTTTTCTCAGCAACAAATGACGAGTTATCTTATCGGTATATTGATTTGTTATCGCAAAGTCATCGGGATTGTTCGCATTAGCTAAATTGTCCAGGGAAGATAACAAAAACTGTACTGAGTCTATGAATCTAAGCCCATTACTTTGCTTTATTCTAGATTTCCCATCCTTGTCCCTATAATGTATAGATTTAGTCAACGAGAACGATATGTATTTTTCCATATTATTAGGAATGCACGTTAAACCGCCGTCGGTCTTTGAGATAGCTTGCATAATGAGATGTGAATCGTATCCCCTAAGGTTATGAAACACAACGGGGATGGATATTGTTTGAGAATTCATTTGTAGTTTCAAGTTACACTCGTTATGCGCGGCTCCCCGATAATTACCCGTAACGTGGCAATGATCTCTTACGGAATCCCCATCCAGGGGTTTATTACAAACATGAAAACTCGTTGACTTCTTATGGGCCCTCCAATCATCCCTCGTCATACACATGGGTTTCTTACACGATAATTTTTCCCTGATTATTCTCTCTTCATTTTGTAGATATTCCAGAAACTTTCCCGCTGCATCGGGACCTCTGTAAATCACGGCAGTGTTTGTTTTCCCATCATACCTTACAACTATATATCCAAACCCACAATGAATATTTTCTTGAGTTTTGTACGTAAAACTACTATCAGTATTGCGTTCAGTATTTTCTATGGGCTTGATAAGCGCTTCGAAGTCAGCGTAAATTACGTACGGTACTGGCATTTGATTACAATAATGTTCAAATTTTAATATATTTTTTCCCTCTTTAGGCATATTGATCCTGATAGCGGTCTGTCCAACACCTCTGCAGTCTTCTTTATGCGCTTCTAATAGATCTTGTCTGCTGTACCCATGTAGGCATCTTGCGCAGAAATATTTCTTTCTAGCATGTTTTGTTTGATGGTATAATAGCCTGTTTAAACTCTTTATCCACGTATAATGATATTTTCCATATTTTTCGATCAGAAATGAATTGATTCTGGGAATATGACCCGGAGCGGAGCTTATCCTGTGTACAACAATTCCTTTAGAATGTCCGAAAACATTTATAGCTAAATTATTTTGCTTTTCCACCTTATCAGTTTGTGATATTGGTGTAGGTTCGTCTATACCATCGAAGTTGAGTTCATCGTTTTGGGGATAGCTAGAAGGTCTATTTGCAATTTTAGAATCTACGGGGAACAATGCAGATCTTATCATCATTCTTAAACAGTCATCGGATTTATTTTTTATGTTAATTATGGCTTTTTTCTTCTTATAATACGGAGGTAAATCTATATAAGATCCACCTTTGAAGGGCATTTGCTATATCTAAATATAAACTATCGATTTTATCCACACCCCAACCCGAACCTCTATTAGTCTAGCGTTCTAAAGTTTCCTGTATCCTCTGAATTGATGTATCTAATGATGCGTTTATAGTTTCAGATTCGGTTATAACTTCTTGATTGCTACGGAAATATGGTTCGGTATATTCGGTGTTACTTTTACTCAATAACATTTTAATCGTCAGCTGGTATTTTATGCTATGTAAATCATCTAACTCCTCGTTAATTTTACTCAATATGACTGGCTTAATATCGTTAACATCCATGTTGGAATTAATATCCATCTTCCAACCCCTTAGATATTTACCAACGCCGGCGGATGTGGGTACAAATATTAATTCTTGTTGTTTATTCTCAACACCATTATCAATATCAACATTATTATTTTGTTCAACATCATTATTATCTAGTAAAGCGATCAATTCAGCTCTTCTCATTCGAGAATACCCTCTAAGCCCACTGTTTCTCGCTTGAGCTTTGAGTTCTCTAACAGTCTGGAGTTTGTTGTACTCCAAACCGAGTAAGGTAATCAATTCAGCTTTTCTCATTCGAGAATATCCATGTAGACCACGTTGCTTTGCCATAGCCTTCAACTCTGACAAAAACCATTGTGGTTGAATATTGTGTTGGTATATGCCAAATGAGACAAATGTCTAATTGGTTGTTTTTCATATATCTAAATACGTATTCTCCCCAACCTATTCCTCTCATTGATGTAATCTCTCTTCCTAGCATAAATAATCTGGTTCCTGACCCTATCAGCACCGTGTTCCTTACATAAACAATAACGACCTTTGACCCCTATCCTGCATACAGAACACGTATAGTTTATGTTTCCGCGCCTGATGTAATAATTGTGTATACCGCAGTAAATTTCAACACAGCGTCGGTTACGTAGAGTTTTTTTTCCCCATGAGTGTAAATCTGCAATGATTCATGGTTTATACATCTATCATATCATTTGTCTAAATGCAAATCACATCTACACTGGTGAGATATTGATTAGGCAGTCAGCCAACGCTATTTATAGATTAGCTGTCACTCTGACTCCCCTAACTAGGTCATGGTTTATGCATAGCCACAGCTGTCAGTCTGGTTGTTTATGCGTAGTTACGGTATAGCTGAAAATCAATACAGCAGTCAATCCCAACATGATAAATTTTACCTCACGGTTCTTTTGTTCCTCTGACGGTGTATAAAACTGACTCATTGTTGGTCTCGGTATTGGGTCGAGTTTCCATAAACTAGCAAGTATTTGTGCATGGCAGATTCGACATCCTTAAACGTTTGAATTGAATGTCCTTCCTTACGCAGTTTTTCATGAATAAAATCTAATCTCTTCATTCTCTGCCGCATATATTGTGACTGGGCTGCTAGGAGTTGTTCCATTGCTTCGTTATGTCGTTTACGCTCCTCTTCAACTTCTTTAGCATTTGATTCCCTCAAAGTAGAAAATAAATAATTACTCCCCGATAAAGCTAGAGCATTTACAATAGCTCCACCGACCATCGTTGCCATAGATAATCCAATATCCAGAATCATCATACCTATATCAAATCCATTAAAATCTAGCTTGGGAGGTGTGGCTTTAGTAATCATTTTAGCTATACGGGCATAGCCAATGGCCAAGCCGGTGACCACCGCTGAATGATACGTTGCGTTTACCAACACTTTACCGCCTGTAACTGGAGTAGTCATGCTTCTTATAGCATTATATGCGGGCTAACCTCTAATTGAAATTGTTTTTGCATTGGGGGTGACGTTTTCTCTTCTCCGGTCTTATAAAAAAACCATACAGCTGCTATACCAACAACTCCTACTAGTGCCCATGTTTTAATTGGATTAATATTTGAATTGTTTATTAATTTTGCTTTCCTCGCGAGTCCTCCCTTTCTTCCTGCAGCTATTTTCAAAGGATTCTTTGTCACTCTGGCTTTTAGTATTTTCTCATTCACATGTGGTACAATCTGTGTTTGTGGTGCATTCACATCCTCATTCACTCGTTGTTCCGCAATCTGTTGTGCATCCTCATTCACAATCAGTGGTTTATGTTGTGATTGTGTTTCCGCAATGTGTTGAGTCGTTTATATTTTTAAGTGGACACATATGTTTAAATTGACAATACCTAGCCATTATTAAAGCTGTGGTGAGTGGAGCTAAGAACATTCTGTATCTATGATAAAACTCACAGCTCACTGAGCTTATAGCGTGTTTGATGAATGGGTCTTTCTCGAGAGATTCACATAAATACATGCGATGTTCTGCCCGGATAGGGAGAAACGTACTAGCTACGACTGTGTATAGTTGTAATATAGCCGACCCTATCGTTTTAGTCATGGTAGCTCCCAGTCTAGACTAGTAACGCGCATACAGTTTTTTAATCTCTTCGTCGGTCATGTTATCAATTTTTTCGATGGTATAATTTTCTCCCAAATATTGGGAACATTTTCCACCGGCTACCAAAGCCGCGAGTCTTTCTCTATGTTTATCTAAAGATTTATCAGTAACTTGTTGATCTGCATCAGATTCTTTGAGCATTTGTTCGATGAGTTCGTCGCATTCCATAATGTAATACCTAAGGAGATATTTAAGTCTAACATAATATAATATGACATATCCAATACATCCCGTAATAATGAACTGTTGCGAAAGAATGATGATTTCGAACCACATTATGTCATATTAACCGCTAATGTTCAATTTGCTACATTTTGTTATAATTTTGCTATAATTTTGCTATATTTGCTATAATTTTGCCACATTTTTGCTACATTTTGCTAAGCAATTGCATAAGCATCTGGTTGATCGGTTTTTAATACGAGTTTACAGTGCTTCGCTGCCGATAACAGTTTTCTGACTTTATCTCGTTTGAGCTTGGTATAAATGACATCATTTTCGCGTAAACATTCCTCGAATGAATCTCGATCTTTGCAATGAAAGAGTGCTACCCATTTGGTCTGCTCTCTGAGATCTTTCAGGGCAGAGTTGTATTTTTGAGTAAGTACCCAAACGCTATGTTGAGTATGCCGTCCGGAGAATGCTAAATACGAAAGCATATCTTTCTTTTTGGTGAGATCTTTACTAGCGCTGCAGTCGTCTATTACGAAAAGGGTTGATTCTCCTTTGTATTTCTTGTGACATACTCGTAAACAGTCTTGTAAACGATCGCCCGGATCGACTCTGTGTACCCCGTCGCCATTCATTACCCAATCTCTCGATAGGTATGTTTTATTAATGCTTATAGTCGGACACAGAATAATAATATGATCGAAAACGTCCCGATAATGACTTTGTAAAATATCTAGAATAAAAGCTGTTTTTCCGCAGCCCGTTTGCCCGCATATGATAGCGCAGTGTGGATCTTTAGGTAAAAGATTATTAATAGATTGCTTGCACGAATTTTCCATTCTGTATATTAAGTTGCGCATCCATAATCACGTACAAATACACGTACATTTACCAGCCGTTTCCTGGAGCTTCGTTATAGTGACACCCTCGCAAGCATTTTCTATTCTCCTTCCCCTGGTGTGTAATCTCATTGTCCGTGGTTCGCATGTCGAGCCATAGCGCGTACTTCGTGGTGAGGTATTCACACATCGATACACTCCTGAGAGACAGATCTTTCACGACCGCGATAACTTCCGGGGAACGTTTTATAGAAGGAAGTTTTTTAATCTCATCCTACTGGTGATACGCTAGCATTACTTGACCATATAGTTGATTAGGAACGCCCTCGATAGTCAATTCTACTTTTCTAATCTTGGGATTGTAGAACTTCTCGGTATTTCTTTTAAACGCATCGGAGGGGTCCTCGAACAACATTAAAATACCCTTCAACAACCTCGTGTGAACGTTTAGATTGATATTCCACATTGTATCTTTTTTGTCCCTCGTGATCTTTCGGTGTCGCAGCACTCGATCATACAAAATGGCTAAACTGGCTAATTCGGGATCCGTTATCATATCGTACTCCAGCGAGATATTGTCAATGGAATAGCTAGCATCTTCAGCAGCTCTGATTACTCTACCGTAGTCATTAAAAGTGAGTTCGTATTCTACCCTATCGCCTAGGGATGCTTGATAAAAGGGCATGTGGGAATCTAGTAATTCAAAGTCCAGGGGAATACAGAATCGGTTACCTAATGCGTCGGCAACGGCCTTATCTTTTACGACGGTACTATCATCACTAGGAGCATCTACGCGCAGTCTCAATGTGTTCTTATTACAAATACCTTGGTACTGTAAGTTTTCGCGCTCTTTATCCGTTCTCCAGAGATCCATGTAACAATAGTATACATCGCTATCGTCGATACTCAAAACCTCATTACCGCTAATTTTCTTAACGATAGCACGACCTATGTTCTGAACGGGCTCCCTGTTAACGTCGACAGAAGTCAAAATAATCGTAAATGCTAGTCGGACAGTAACCGGAACTAACACATCGTGTGCGCCGAGATTAGGAAAGCGAACCAGAAGCGTTTGATTCTGATCGATGGTACTAGGGTTATTAGTTATAGTTACAGACTGACGAATTGCTTTGACCCCTAATGTATCTCGAAGTCTACGTTGTGGGTTTAACTTGCGTCCGTAATGCGAAGACATTGTTATATTGAAATTATATAACCATATGTTTAATATAAAAATGACTGATTTTGATCTAGATACCTTTGATGACTTTGATAACCAGAATCCAACCGAAGATACTGATGAAACCAGCTTTATGAATCTTAACGATGAACTTTCACAAGCAACCGATGGTGAAAAACTTTTACAATCAACCATTGATGATTATTACGATACCTTTAAAGATGATAGTCCTATTGGTCGTGACTATTCAAAGTTTATGATAGATAGTAAAGGAATATTGCGACTGCGTGGCGAACCGGATATTGACCTTATGCATTCTCGTACTCGTAAGCTCCTAGGCTTGTCTACAATAGCCTGTAAACACGGTATCAGCACTGTTCGTGATAAATTAGGTTTTGTAGACTACTCACGACTTTCTACGAAGACTACTAAGGCTCTTCGGACTGTGCGTGATAAACTCGTTAACAACACAGATAATTTGGAATCTTCCTCGATGGTGGCCTCGGACGGACTCGGAGAAATCTTAGATACCTATTACGATAATTCCACGTTACATGTACCATCCTCGGAGTTTAGTATTAGGGAATTACGAGGTCTTGACAAGGCAATGCAAACAATGCGGGGAGAACTCATGAATAATACAGCCAAGATATCCGAAATCGACAAGCATGTAGATTACGAGAAAACAAAACTTGAACAGGCGGGCGATGAGTTCAGTAGACGCCGCGTAGCGGAAAGATTGCGTAACTTAGAAGACAACAGCTTCCAGTAATAGAAAGGCACTTCGTTCGCAAATCAGTCGATTCGAGAAACTATCGATCAAGTCCTCAACGATGACACTACACTGGCCGATAAAATTAAAACATTGTTCAGAGAACAGGGAATAACCATTGCCAGTATTTTAACCGCGTTGGGATTTATTATATCGACTTTGACTCTCGCGTTAACCAGTGGCACAGGTGGTACAGGTGCTAGCGGATCACCGCCTACGTTGGATGGTATAAAAGAGTGGATAAAAAAGAATTTAAAAGCATTAGGCTCGGCACTGGAAAAAGCTGCTGAGAAAGCCGCGGCCGCACTTCCTGGTATAATAGGGGGTGTTGTTTTCTGGCTATTGAATTTATTAGCTAAGACCAACCACTTGGCTTAGTCAAAACTTGTGGGCACTGATCGTAGCAATCGCAGGGCTGTTGTACGTATCCGCTAAGAACTATTTAACCAAATCATGAGTAAACCAGCCGCGACTCCACCTAATACAAGCGCTGTTTTTTCATCGATATGTTGTTGATTTTTAGCCGCAATATGTGCTGGCACTTGTGCGTCTGTAGATGGTTGAGTGATAGTTGGTGTTTGTGGCTTGACTATTCCCTTTTCGCCTGTGATTGTTTGCGTTATTAATTCGATGTTAATATCTGAATTTATACCTGTTTTTTGTTGATCGGTAGCAATAACGATTTATTATTATAGCCTATCACTTGACCGATCTTAAGTTCCATATTACTTGGAGACATGTATAGTCCCGGCGCATAAACATAGTCCACTTTGGATTGAGCGTACTGTAATACATCTTGAAAACGCTTTATAGACGATGGTATGTCAACTGGTGAATTAATGGCGTCCTCCACGTTTGAGACAAACTGTTTTTGCGCATCGATCGCCGTCCCAGAACCGATAAAGGACGTTCGTGTTTGCGATTGTGCTCCGAGAATTGCCCATACATAAGTTCTTATCGATTCATTAAATCTTACAAATGCTGGGTTAGTAAAATTATTTTCCGTTTTATCATTAAGAAATTCATTCCAAGCGTTTACGGTATCGTTCAGTTGTATAAATGTTTTAACAATATAGATAGACCCACTCTTAAAACTCATTATATCCCCTCTCCAATCGTTACTCGAAAGTTCCCAGCCTTTATACCAATGACTGTTTTTTTTAAATAATCATATATTCTTGAGTAAAGTTTGCTGGTACGCAACAACTTAGGAAAATCAACTTTATCTTTATTAAGTTCTTTATATACCTAATCGCTTTCTTCTTTGATGGTTATTTTTCTTCTGTGTAAGGAACACCTAGACCATGGTTTGCTCATTTAATAAGCCAATCTTTACTCATAGAAACATTAAATTCCTGACAAATACGCTCATACGCGGACCTATCATAATTATTATTTGTGAAATTCCATGCTCGACATGCGATAACGGAGCATTAATTTCTTAAAGTATACGTCTAATCTGATAGTACACGTGAAATAATATAACAGACTTATATAGTTTAAATACTGGGGCATTAACAGATACGCCACATCCGTTGTGCCACACCATATGGGAAAGTTTAACTAATTCTGCCAAAATTGCATCGGATTGTGAAACCAATCGTGCAACATTTTATCGCTAGTTGCCGTGACCCTGTAATTTTTAAAGATATCGGGGAATTTAATGGTAAACTCAGCACCAGAGGCAGTTACTATAATCGATTGATTAGTAATGTAAGTTGATTTCATATTTAAGTTATGATGTAGTATCATTGTATATTTAATATGTATTTTACACTCCCGGGAATAACAAATGGTCAGTCTATTGAACTGCTTCATACCATCAATAACTCGGATGGACAACTCGAAGTAGCTATCTGTGATGTAACGTATTACCCGCTGTGGACCAATATAAGTGCTGCGAGAAGAAATAATAGGATGTATATATCCATTACTATACCTGATGGGTATTACAGCGTATGCTCACTCAATGATGAAATTTCTAAGCCTAATGGAATGAGTCTCACACAAAATGAGTTGAATGGGACAGTGAAATTCGACTCTGGAGAAAAAGGTACAATTTTTTTTTACGGTAACTTACCAGTTACACTTGGATTTACACTCCCCAGATTTAATGAAACCGACATAATAACACATGGTGATATATTACCCAATCTAGTTCCCTATAAAGAGTTGTGTATCCATCTTGATCAAATAAGCATGACGGATAATATTCAACTAGAAAGTTCTTCAACTCTGCTCAGATCTATTCCAGTGAAAAATGAAAAATATAATAGTGGTAGAACGGAATCTTTCTCATCATTACAATATAAAAAATTAAAGCGGGGTATTATTTCAGACCTCAAAATTTCTGTATTAGATGTAAAACACCAACCTGTACATATAGGATACTTAAGTGTAACACTCCATATTATAAATAATGGTTGATGCGATATTTAAGTTGTGATATGGTATCATTGTATATTTAATATGCATGTTACACTCCCGATAATAGCAAATGGTCAGTCTATTGAACTGCTTCGTACTATCGATAACTCGGATGGACAACTCAAAGTCGCTCTATGCGACGTAACGTATTACCCTTGGTGGACCAATATAAGTGCTGCGAGAGGTAATAATAAGATATGGATATTAGATGAAAAAAATATTATTGAAAAATTAATTATTATACCTGATGGGTATTACAGCGTATGCTCACTCAATGATGAAATTTTTAAGCCTATTGGAATTAGTCTAACACAAGATGAGTCGAATGGGACAGTGAAAATCGACACTGGAGAAAAAGGTGTACGGATTGTAGGGAACTTATCAGCTACACTTGGATTTACACGTGGAATTATATCAATATACAGGTCAACATTTGATGGAGAGACATTGCCCGATTCAGTTCCCTATAAAGAGTTGTGCATCCATCTTGATCAAATAAGCATGACGGATAATATTCAACTAGAAAGTCCTTCAACTCTGCTCAGATCTATTCCAGTGAAAAATGAAAAATATAATAGTGGTAGAACGGAATCTTTCTCATCATTACAATATAAAAAATTAAAGCGGGGTATTATTTCAGACCTCAAAATTTCTGTATTAGATGTAAAACACCAACCTGTACATATAGGATACTTAAGTGTAACACTCCATATTATAAATAATGGTTGATGCGATATTTAAGTTGTGATATGGTATCATTGTATATTTAATATGCATGTTACACTCCCGATAATAGCAAATGGTCAGTCTATTGAACTGCTTCGTACTATCGATAACTCGGATGGACAACTCGAAGTCGCTCTATGCGACGTAACGTATTACCCTTGGTGGACCAATATAAGTGCTGCGAGAGGTAATAATAAGATATGGATATTAGATGAAAAAAATATTATTGAAAAATTAATTATTATACCTGATGGGTATTACAGCGTATGCTCACTCAATGATGAAATTTTTAAGCCTATTGGAATTAGTCTAACACAAGATGAGTCGAATGGGACAGTGAAAATCGACACTGGAGAAAAAGGTGTACGGATTGTAGGGAACTTATCAGCTACACTTGGATTTACACGTGGAATTATATCAATATACAGGTCAACATTTGATGGAGAGACATTGCCCGATTCAGTTCCCTATAAAGAGTTGTGCATCCATCTTGATCAAATAAGCATGACGGATAATATTCAACTAGAAAGTCCTTCAACTCTGCTCAGATCTATTACAGTGAAAAATGAAAAATATAATAGTGGTAGAACGGAATCTTTCTCATCATTACAATATAAAAAAATAAAGCGGGGTATTATTTCAGACCTCAAAATTTCTATATTAGATGTAAAACACCAACCTGTACATATAGGATACTTAAGTGTAACACTCCATATTATAAATAATGGTTGATGCATCAGGCCCTGGAACGCTCAGACAATGTAATACAATTGCGCTTTCTGATCTCGGAGACACAGAAGGATTCGATAAACCCGGTACCGATGGTAAGTTATACGCTTTACACTTACACGATAATGTATACAAGCGGAAAGAAGTTACATTCACGGGTAATCTAGAAGATTTAAGCGATGTCGATGTTAGTAGACTCATTAAAAATACTTCGTACAATAATATTCTCAACGGCGAGAATAAATGGACTATGGTCGAAGCAAACATCGAGTGGCTACTGAATATCGTCATTACCCCAGCTTATGTGATGATGGGTAAGGGACATAATTTAAGATAATAAATAGTGGTATCGTACTCGCTGCCTATATCCCGTCAAAACGAAAAAGTGTGTTAGTCTCTTCCCTGCCAGAAGACCCAGGTCATATGTGATATAGTCGTCCGGCAGTCCAAAATGTTAGATTAAATTTGGTTGCTGAATTCGATGATATTAAAGTTAACCTTGAGTGCAATACCTAATATTTCTACTCTTATTATTGAAGTCTTGTTCGGAGATGCACCGGAAGATGCCTTCGAAATATTACCAGGTCTATCGATTAAATGGCTCAAGAAAAACAAGCGTCAACGTTGCAGTATTATTCATATCGGAGCATCGCCCGTTGCAACCCTCGAAGGGGTCCACTATAATCGCCGCGCCTATCGTGCTCGGCATGGAAATAGGCGCCGGAGTCTCGGGACTGGCAGGAAAAGCGATAAAATTCATTTCTCGTAGGTTACAAAAGAAAGCATTAAAACACGATAGTATTCGGATACTCGCCGAAGCAAAGTTGAACAGCATTGAGGATCATATTTCGACAGCAATGGTCGATTGTAAGATATCCGAGGATGAGTTTCGTTTAGTGCTGTCGGAACTCACCAAATACAATGCAATGAAGCAGGAGATTCGATCAAAATCTCGTAAGACCAGTGGTATTAGCGAAGATGAGAAAAAAAAGTTCATAGAACAGCGGAGGCAACAAGCGCCTCAGTTATTCCTTGCCAAAACCAAAGAACTGGTTGGAGATTAAAAATAGATTGCTTACTATCGTTTGATCACATTTAGACAAATGCTTACATAAATATATATAATAATGGAGATAAAAAAAGCTATTAAATGGAGAGAATTACCACAAGGTTGTTATTATATCAGTGATGTTAAACCAACCAAATACGGTTATAAATTGTTTCTTATCAATTTACAAGAAGAGTGTAGTTATAAAGTCTGGTCTCCTAGTAAAATGAACGAAGAACTTAATAAAAATGTTGAATATCACTTTATTGATAAAAATAATAAAGAATATTTTTATTACCATTTAGGCTCATCTAAAGCAATGATTGGCCCCAGGTGGTGGTGAGCTGGAGCCAATTTAACTTAATCTTATGACTATCATTGAATCGCATAATCATTTTGACATAAAAAATGACACCTGTAGTAGCAGTATAGGTATATAAATCCAGCTCCAGTGGAGTTGCGGCAGACCCATCATTACCTATACTACTCACGCAATTGGGATCGATGACATGTATCAACCAAGTCAGCGAGCCTGACCACCCGATCCCGTTAGTCACCATTTACGACAAGCATAGTCGCCTTTTACGGCAAGCATGGGTTGCTGAAGACCTATTCTACCCCGGAATCTTCACGGGACTCACTAAGGACGTAAGAACCAACATGGAAACGTTGCAATATACAATAAACCAGAATTTGTTATCCATAAAGTTATATGTTTTCATAATATATTTCAGAAACAGGATGTTTGCAAGTGCAGGTGCACTTTCTCAAACGATCTTTCTACTGCTGTTTTGCTGTGACATGCAATGTGACGGTGTCATCACTCATCACTTTTTAATAGGCGGCAGGAATGCCACATTTCCAAAGGTTTATTTGAAAAGACTTGGTTTTGTGGAAAAACTACAGTGTTTCCTACACTGCTCCCAATACACGGGCTGTCTCCGCGTTGGAGTCTCTACAGTCGGGGAATGTTTTTTATTCGCTGATTCCATCAGAACACTTCCTGATAAATCAGTGAATATAGGCTACCTCTACAGTTCACTCGTGCCAGGTAAGTAACTAAATGCGACAAAATGTCCTTCCATTATTAGAAGAAATATCTTCTAAAAGATTCCATTGTATCGATTCCAACTATAGCAAACGAATGTGTTTCTGAATCATTATTAAACAGGGATGGTAACAGGTGTTTTGCTAAAAAGGGAAAGTGCATCCTGCTCCATCGGGGTCGGCCGTCACAAACACATGCAAAGTCAATGGCTCGCTTAAAAAAAGCACGGAGATGTAAGTCAAACTAGGGAATTGTATCGCTACAACTCGTACAGTTTACACAGTCGAAGGTGGTAAAATGAGAGTGAGTATATTCATGCGATATCACGACAAAGGACACCAGAAATACTGGGAATCCTACAACTGACTCCACTTTTGGCACACATTTCCCATGAAAATGGAAGGCTTTTATTTCTTCTCTGAAATAAAAGGAGGAAAATAATGTTCACAACTATATTGCACTGAAGTACGAAAGTGTATCTTACCTGTCCTACTGGTGACATGGGGATATCTTGTATGCAGGTTTGACGACACAAGTAAGTGATGCTAGACAGATCAGACAGAGCAAGGCCACCACGCACGCCAGCATGAAAAGCATTGGTACAGACATCAGTGAAAGCAAGGCAACCACGCCCCCAAGACCAACACCAGGTATTTTATACGACTGTCCGAGATTGAATTGTAATTGTATGTAAAATATGAGTACCACTGAATCCTTCGAACTTAGTAACACCAAAAAAAGCTCGACGAGTTGGTATTATGTTGTCACAACATATGTATCGATATTGTAACAATCAACAATTACTTTCTATGTATATTTGAGCTAAAACAACTTGAAAAGAAGTCATTTGTGACGTCATACTACAACATCTTCAGAGTAGAATGAGAGTGAGTGAGTGAGTTGGGTTTAACTCCGCTTTTAACAGTATTCCAGTTATATCGCGGCGTGTCAGCTTAATGTGGGAGGAAAGCCGGAAGTGATGCAGGTCTTAGACGTTTACCACTTCGGTGAAACCTACGAGCATGGGTATGGTGCTGACAAACCTAGAAACATAATCGGGGCGAACCGGAATTCGAACCAACAATCATAGGTTTCTGGCGTTCCCAAGGGACGCAACTTTGCACAACGAATCGCGGCGCCACAGACGACTAGTCCATCCGTGCCCCGAGTAGAATGAGAACGAAAAGTAACGAATATGAGACATTGTTTGTTTTTAACGCCGCGCACAGCAATAGTACAACTATATGACTGCTGTCTGTACAATTTTGAACCACACAATCAAACGATTGACATCATGAACATCTACCTACGCATTTGGGGTAAGGTGACATTTGTCATACAAGTCAGAGAACCGAGCCATCCAATCCCGTTAGTCGCTGAGAACTTAAAAGTAGGCTTAATAAACCCCTGTATTCTGTTCAGGTTTAACATGAAAAGGGATCTTACCCCGCTATGTAGTCTTCAATGTTCGTTTGTTGTTTAATGCTGCCGCTACCAGCCTGACATCTGCCGTGGTTGTTCTTTGTTTGTCCTTTATCTCAGTGCTCAGCAAACCCCCTGTAGATAATAGCGTCCTTTAGCCAATCCAGTTAGACACACTAGGGATCGTTTTTCCGAGCAACGATCCCAGACGTCGGGGTATGATGGCACGCTGCCAGCCAAGTCAGCCTAACATTCCAATCCATCATGTTTCATATTACGATTACCTCATGGAAGACCTGTCCTGGTAACAAATTCCAACGCAGATTCTCCGGGCTCCATCCTTTCTGTTTAACAATGCATCTATCGATCAACTACGGCACACCTTTTTTAGACCCGCGAAGATCCAGTGTGGAATAGGTCTTCGGCAACCCATGCTTGCTCTTAAAGACGTCTATGTTTGTCGCAAGAGGCGACTAACGGGGTCAGGTGGTAATGCTCGCTGACTTGGTTGATGCATGTCATCGTATCTCAATTGCATGGATCGATGCTCATGATATCAATCATTGGATGGTCTAGTTCAGATTCGATAATTTACAAACTGTCGTCACACAGCTGAAATAATAGTACGTGCGGCGTTGAACAACAAACAAACAAAACTAAACACCTTTTTTATGCCTTTCAGGTGATGCGTTTATCAAGAGTGTATATACCATCGTGACCCAAACCGGTACCGAGGAAGATAGTAGCACGGAGTGCTTTGTGTTCATGGAACTTTATGGGGAGAGAGCTCGTCCCGAAACGTTGTATCTCAAAAACCCGGGGAATTTAATGCGGGAAGGTTCCAATGATACATTTAAAGTAAGCATTTAGACACACATATACTGCGGAGAGTCTGCTTTAAGTCGTTTGAGCATATCTGTCTTGTCATTGTCTATGAATATATAGTTTGACTAAAAACTATTGAGAAGGAGAGGATTCTAAGTTATAAATTCATTAAGTGAGAGACCAAGATATAAGTTTGTCCAACAAACACTGCATTGCTGAACAGCAACTGAGTGTAAAGTGGTGGCTCGTGAAGCCATTCCAGAGAATGACTCGCTTTATGTTTTGGATCGTTGTCTTGCGGAAATACCCTCCCGTCACCATATAAAACTTGTGAGTTTGGAAAGAGATGTTCCTGTAAAATATCAGTGTAGACTGCACTAGTCATATATTACCTTTAAATACACATAATGGTGTGACACCCATCACCCATGCAAATGCGTTCTTAATGACTGTTCCTCTATTAATCATTTTGTGCCCAATATTTGCTATGCTCGTGCGTCTGTTTTTAGACCCCAATATACCAAGTCGCCTTCTGTCACCAACAATCAAGTTACTGGGCCTACCTGCTCCCTTTCTATTCCATCTACACTGTCAATAGTTTTCAAAGCATGGCACACAGTTGATAGTGGAATGTCTGTTCTTTCTGTAATGACCTGTGCTCATATGATTCCTTGATTGTATAATTCAGAAATAATATTTCATTTTTCCAAAACTGGCACTTTCACGATGGTCTTGATTGCAGCCTGCCAGCTTGTTCACCAAGGGAGACAACACTAGTCATTCTTTCCAATTATCAAAAGTCTGTAGAAGAATAAGTTCTACATACACCCTTGATGACTCCTGATGGCCAAAATGGTTTGAACAATTCTGGTCAAACTATATAAGTTAAAGGCACAATCGATCGTAGGTACAATCGACAGTACAACCTTTCTACGAAGAGTGACCATAGGACTTTTGCTGAAAAAATAGCGATGGCGTCAAGTTTCCAATAAGAAGGGCAATATTCCGGCAGTTTCTTGGTGTCTACATTTCACATCACTTGAGACACAATCGAGCATGCTCTTTCTGAAAGATTTCAAAGACGTCGTCATGTTTGGTGTTTGATCAGGGTTACAATAATCAAGGAATACGCAAGACATAAGCAAAACAAAGTTTTATTTTAGACATGTGGAGGACATCATCACTGTTTGATAGTAATTCCTAAATACAAGTTCCTGATAAAGTAGGAATCGTACAATCGACTCTGTTTTCAGCAGATACTTTTTGTGAATATGAAAAATATTTTTGTTGTTGTTATTTACATCATAATCTAATCCTGACAAGAAACGTTCTTGGCTAGCTGGATTCGTCAGGTGTGTATGAACGATTATCTCCATAATGACAGTATACCATGCGACCATCATTATAGTCAATACAAATGGTAACCTGGCAACCAGCATGCTATGGCAACGTATGGCATATAATAATAAGGTGGGGATGTGTAGAGTAGTTTGATAGCATGTTCGCGATTTTGGTTTGCTGAAATTTAAAACGGCGTTGTTACGGAAACGAAACATACAAATCATGCGCATGAAATGACAATGCTGTATTTTTCTAGCATTAGGGGATACTTCAAAACCGTCTTAATGCACTTAACTTCTGCATCTGACTGTTTCTGGTAATAACTTGCCATTCAAACCCTTGATGTCATAATCCTGTGTCTTTTTTTCCCTCAAGCATTACTTTTCCGCTTAACACGGTCTATACAAAACAAAAACTATAATCCGGAAATCGTCATTAGGACATATTCCTTAGTATTCAAAGTGTATATTATTTTTAATGAGTGATGAACAATGAAACTATCTTAGATAACATGTAATATGTTTTAATTCCACATTGTTTGGATGCTCAGGTTCACTGAAAATATTTTGAATTGTTTTTTGTTTCATATTATAAATTAACCCAGTCCCCCGTGGTTGTATGTTGCAGTTAGTTGTTTGATTTGGCCTTCACACGGCGTCGCACTGCATTCAACTTTAATATCGCGAGATCTCGGACCAAAGGCTTTTGAGTCACTATATTGCTGCTTGAATCCTGATTACCGAGTTAATTTCAGACGCACAATTTTGAAAAAAATTATAGCTGTGCAAGAAGATAAACAAACATAAAGCTAAAAAATACTGCTTTTAAATACCTTGACCTTGAGAGTATCTGGACAGAATTTTCAGAATTAAAATGGGACTTTAAATAACCATACATGTATGATAAATAAGATTATTTTTTCACGATTCTCCAAAGGAAATATGTACATGCTGTAGTGAGATACATTTACTCTACATCTTGCGGGAAGAAGATGTATTCCTCGAGACGATGAATGCGAATTTCTATGTTTAAACAAATAGCAGATTATCAAAAGTTACATAAATATCATTGAGTGAGTTGGGTTTAATGTTGTAACAGTAGTCCAGATATATCCTGCGAGTCAGCTTAATGTGGGAGAAAGCCCGACCTGATGCATGTCTCAGACGTTTACCACTTCGGGAAAAAACACGAGAACGGGTATGGCGCTGACAAACCTAGAAACATAATCGGGGCGAACCAGGATTCAAACCTACCATCATAGGTTTTCTTATTCTTCTCTGCATTAATTTTACATTATTATAACCAATACCTGTTTTTGCCAAGTGCAAAAACAATGTGATTATATTTGAGTATGTGGATCTGCCATCATACGTGAGTACGTGCATTATTATTGGCAGATTGATACTCTTTACCACATATTTATTTTTGTGCAAGAAAGTGCTGACATACGATTTGCTGTTTTTCAAACTACAGCTAACACATGCACATGGAGCAACTGTATTGAGAAAGACTCGAAATATATAGATATCACTGTCTGCATACCAGTCTTGTCTCATTTGTGGTTAATATGCGGTTTATGCCTTTCACTTCTGCCATGCAGAAGCTCAAGGTACATTCCCTCTTGTTTACTTTCACATGCATAAATGCACCTAAATAGCATCATGATTATGCATTTCTGAGGCAAAACATATGGAGGTGAATCGCCGTGTTTTTGTACTTGACATGTTGTGGTTTTTGTCCCAAAATAGCGGGACAAGAGTCTGGAAAGAGCTAGATGTTTTGTGTACGTCTTCTGTGGCCAATGGTGCTAAATATTAAAACCCTGCGGTTGAAAGGAATGACCCTTTTCCTCAATTTGACCAATTAATGTCCATTTTTCTTCAGTTTACTAGGTCAAGCGATCTTGGAAAATTCACAAAAATGGTGCTAAGAGTTCGCAAATTTGGTTTTACGCCTGGATGGTTAGTTGTTGGGGT
This sequence comes from Haliotis cracherodii, assembly GCF_022045235.1. Classification (NCBI taxonomy): domain Eukaryota; kingdom Metazoa; phylum Mollusca; class Gastropoda; order Lepetellida; family Haliotidae; genus Haliotis; species Haliotis cracherodii. Next base: position 23,131,585 of record NW_027266269.1, read on the forward strand.
GAGTGTGAAGTTTCACTATTTACTACTTTCGGTGGATGAATCGGATGTGCGTGTATGTGTGTGCTTGCATGCCTTAGTGGCAAAATGTAATGTATTCCAGAATGCACTGAAAAAATAATTTTGGTTGATAGCTGGGTGCTCTCTGATGGAACGACCATTTGATGCTATTTTGGATGGAGACCAGATGCCTTTTTTAAGCAAAACCAGATATTCCTTTGTAATAAACACTGTGAGCCTGAATAGTTGTGTAATGGAAAATACACATTGAAACCATGTAACTTTTGTGGTAGTCAATTTCTTTTTAGTTTCGTTTCGTTTGTTGTTGTTTAACGCCACACTCAGCTATATTCCACCCTTACGACGACGGTCTGTAAATACTCGTGTCTGGACTAAACAATCCAGTGATTGATATCCTGAGCAATGATCCACGCAATAGGGATACGACCACATGCTTACACCACGTCAGCGAGCCTGACCACCCGATCTCGTTTGTCGCCTGTTACGACAAGCATAGTTGCCTCTGACGCGAGCATAGTCGCCTCTTACAGCAACCATGGGTTGTTGAAGAATAATCCTTAGCTGGATCTCCCGGGTCTGGGACAATGTCTTTTTTCGATAAAACCCCAGGCCCTCCCCAGAGTATCAAATGGTCAGTCCCTTACAACACTCACTTCATTGGATTAACCGAAATGTATCGATCGTTAGTTCCTACATGTTACTTTTTGTAAACCATTTTTGAAATTGCATTGATTTATACTGCGTGTGAGCTGGGTTTGACGCCGCTTCTAACAGTATTCCAATCATATCATGGCGTGTCAGCTTAATATGGGAAGAAGGACCGAAGTGATGCAGGTCTCAGACGTTTACCACTTCGAGAAACCCTCGAGCACGGGTATGGGGCTGACAAACCTAGAACCCAGATTCGAACCCACAATCATAGGTTTGTGGCGTACACAGGGGACGCAACTCTGCACAGCAAATCGCGGCGCCTTAGACGACTGGGTCACCCGTGCCCCCTAATTTAAATTGTGTGTAAGTGCGGTACTGGTTAGGACTGAACAGGCTTACATGCTTACATTGGATTCGTGAGCCAATTGTTCATCAGAATACATGTTCAAAGCTTTCAGCTCCTCTCGGTACAAAATCACCCCGGGGTCTTGAACTGTACCTTTTCTGCGAACACCTGGTGTCGTCATGTATTTTCTGTGGTCCATTCATCTGGTTTTCATCACTGTTTTGCCTTGTTGTTCTCTGTCGTTGACGTTCTGTATTTCTTTACAGGTCGAGGTAGGGCGTAAGCGTACCTACAAGCGACACGAAACCACTGACATATATTACACTTATATCAACCAGTGGTTCCAGAGAATGGATGGGTGGCATTTCTTCGATAATGAAGAAACTAAATTTGTAATGCCTTACACCATGGTGTCCACGTTCACCACAGAATACTGATAGGTATTTATGCAATCTGTGTAATCTCGGAAAAAGGAAAACGATTAGATGGACAGTGTAATAGTGTAAGTGGCCTTAAGTCCAATAATTTACAATAGTAGTGTGTGAATGAGTTGGGGTTAACACCGCTTTTAACAGTATTCCAGTTATATCGCGGCGTGTCAGCTTTATGTGGGAGGAAAGCCCAAAGTGATGCAGGTGTCAGACGTTTAACCTACGATCACGGGTATGGTGCTGACAAACCTAGAAACATAATCGAGGCGAATCGGGATTCGAACCCAAAACCATAGGTTTCTGGCGTGCCCAAGGGACGCAACTCGGCACAGCGAAACGCTGCGCCTTTGACATCTAGGCCATCTGTGACCCCCCTACAATAGTAGAGAACATATCTGCAACGTAACATTGACCTTTAAGATGTACTTTTTGTGAACAATAAAGATTACAATAAGGTATTTTTTCATAGTTTTCCATAAACGTCTTCGTGGGGATACATACTAGCCACATAAAGAAACTGTGCACGGAGAAAATATATTCTGGATTGAAATATAACACAGCAAGAACAAAATGATGCAGACGCTGTAGCAGCTGAATGATCGGACCATAAGAAAATGTCAACGGGACCTGAACAACATCTGTTACGATGACGTCAGAAGATCAAAATGGAGTAGGGGGTCAAACGACAAAGTCACAAAGTTAATAACGGGTATGACCACCCTGTGCGTGAATCACAGCAGTGCATCGGCGACGCATGGAGTCCACCAAATGGGCATGGAAGGCCTGGGGAATGGCCTGCCATATCCTCCTTAAATCCTGTGCCAAGTCACGGACGTTATCTGGAGGATGTGGAAGACGACGCAGACGGCGCTCCATTTCATCCCACACATGCTCTATTGGGGAGAGATCTGGAGAAATTGCAAGCCATGGCAGTAATATGACATTGTTATGGTGAAGGAAATCCATTGCGACCCTAGCCGTGTGAGGACGAGCGTTGTCCTGTTGAAATGTCAATCCCGGGCCATGACGTTGCAGGAAAGGAATGACCACAGGCCTCAGAATCTGATCTCTGTAGCCAACACCGGTGAGATTGCCCTGAACAACCACCAAAGGGGTTCGGTGCCGTGCTGTTATCCCACCCCAAATCATCACAGAGCCAACCCAAAACGATTCCTCTCCACAATACAGTTGCATGCATAACGGTCTCCCAAACGCCGGTAGATACGTTGGCGCCCGTACCTACGAGCGACACGAAACTACTGACATATATTACACTTATATCAACAAGTGTTTCCAAAGAATGGATAGGTGGCATTTCTTCAATAATGAAGAAACTAAATTTGTAATGCCTTACACCCTGGTGTGCACGTTCACCACAGAATACTGATAGGTATTTATGCAATCTGTGTAATCTTCATTTAAAAAAAAGCTCATAGTTTAAAAGAAATACCTCGGTACACAATTAAAGGTTCCCTGATACTAACGTGGCTGATTATAACATGCGGCAAACATTCCCTCACTTCAGGCAAGTAGCTTGTGTGCATCTCAATCTGATTGGTTTGCCTACCTCGACGATAATCACTCGAATCCTACAAATCAACATAAGTCTCTCAACTGCGCATGAATAAATACAAAGTAATTGTTTTCAAGACAAGCCAAAATGTCTGAAGATATGTTTTCCCAGGTCAGTTTGAATTTGGGAAAATATGAGAGCGTTTTCGCCTTGGACATGGATGATGCCATGCTGAAAAAGTCCTGATGGCAAAGAATGATGGCAAGTATTTAAGGACTGACGCCTCTATCAAGTTCATGCGAATAAACGCTGGATTCATGAATACTATCTTGATGATGCGTTACCCTGTAAACATTGTGTCATAAATAAATATTCCTGCAAACATAACAAAATATTATTACATTTTTAACCCCCTGGTATGTAATACGGAGTATATAGTAATCAGCAATCCAGCACAAGACAGAAACTTGGTCATACTGCAGGGTGACAACTCACACAGTTGCGATGCTCTCGATAACTCTCTTGTCAGACAATCGGAAACTTCTCATGGGGATATTTAAAATGGTCAATTCTGCCTGGTCAATTCTGGTTGGGTCAACAACGTCTTTGGTTAAAATAATTAGGATAAACAAGTCTGGCCGCACTGATTGTCAATTCAGTCGTGACAAGATCAGTACAGACGAGTCCATTTTGACTCAGCTAATGAATATATTTTGATACGTGACTTTCAATTTAGAATTAATTGTCCTTTCCTTGCCATTTTAAACACAACACAACAATGAAATCTTAATCGGCAATAAAACAAACAAATTAAATATTATCTTCGTGTTAACATAAATTTCTTAAGATGTTATACAGCTAACCCCTCTAGTTAAAAAGCGTCGTCGATGAAATGCTCTGATCATACAAGTACACTTGACATTGGCTTGAAAGCTACGTTTGGCGTAGATGATATGTTAACATTAATATTGACTTTAGGCAGTCGAATATATTACCTCATATATTGTCACTTTCATGCTCGTACCGTGTTACGCATGTGTGGCAAAGCCACGGAGTATAGTCGATCTCCAATTGGCTGACATCAGACAGTACACAGTGTTAATTGAAATCGCATTAAGGTAAAGATGACATAGGAAGTTATAACCACTTTCTGTATATGGGATACCATTCTATTCTCTCAAATATTTATATAGGATATTATACATATTAATTGTAATTCCATTTTTATCCACGTTTTAAACAGTCGCAAAATGATGCCTGGTGGTTAAAGCGTGCGTCCGTCACAGCGGAGGTTTGATTCCCGTAGTTATGCTGTGTGAAGCCCATCTCTGGTGTCCCCCATCGTGATATTTTAGGAATAGAATCCCATTCACTAGCTCAGTAACCAGCCCCGCCCACTCACTCACGTCACAGCCCCCACCCATGAAGGACTCACTCACTCATTCACTAAGCCCCCCCCCGCTCCCAGACACTCTCTCACTCACTCACTCACTCAATCACTCACTCACTCACTCACTCACTCACTCACTCGCTCACTCAGGAGAATGTATCGCCTGAAACCCGATCATAACCATCTTCGTGTGGAAGAATAATTAATGATCACAGGTATGTTCACGTAGTTTGTTTCCAAAACAAAAAAATGGACAACTCCATCACAACAATGGTATTTATCTTTTATCAACCGAGATCAAATGTACTACACTGGTCTCTCCAAAAGAAGATCTAATTTAAACAAAGTACTGTCGTGAATGCGAGACATTTTTTCACAGACTGTTACTACTTAAAAATCGATTAACTACCGATCTACCTCCCTGTGTTTCAAAAGCAGTCCAATCGACAGTTTTACAGGAGAAAAATTCGCCCAAACGCAGAAAGGTGAGATTTTATGAAGTCCATTGAGAGAATTCGGACACGGTCTGTAGACATTTACGTATGTGACTTTGTAATAATAATAATAATAATAAGGTCACTTGAATGTACTGACCTCCCCGAACGACTACTGGTTTTACTCAAGTCTTAAATGATTTGCTGGTGAACTTAACTTGAGATGTATTCGCAGGGGCAGGTGGTGACTTTCGACCCATTTCTTTTAAAAGAGGAATTTTTCAGGGCGATTCATTTATCCCATTGCTTTTCTGTTTGTCACTAAATCCTTTAAGCATTTGCTCAGCAAAGAGGAAGGTTATCCCCCGGGACGTCCTCAGCACAGATCCCCAAAACCACTTACTCATCTCCTTTTCATGGATGATCTTGAACTTGTTGTCAATGGAGGATCTACACTCAGAGAATATAATCTGTTTGTTGATTCTTTTTACAATGATATCGGCATGTCCTTTGGACTCGACAAATGCAACATTCTCCATTTGAAACGTGGCAAGGTCGAAAAGGGAGGATCAGTTAGTTTACTTGGGGGAGGAGTTATTGACCCTCTTGTGGAAGGTCAGTCAAATACGTTCGTAATGATGCAGATTAGGGACAAACTCCAGAATGCCCACATCAAATACAAACTTTCAGGGGAGTACAAATGTTGACTTAAGAAAATCTTCAAAGCTGAAGTGTGGCAAAAAATGTTAAAGCTGAAAATACTTATACCTGTCCTATTATACTCGTTTGATGTTGTTGATTGGAGGAAACAAGAAATTCAGGGTATTATCACCCTCACACGAAGAATTATGTCAGGCAATAGATCCCACCACCCTCGCTGTTCCCTCAATCGCTTATAATCACCAGCCATAATGGGAGGGCATGGTTTGAATAACGTGGAGGCTTTTCATGATGGAATTGTTTTGTGCACGTTTGCACATTTTTATTTGTTTGATGATCCTCTTGTGAAGCATTTCTCATGAAGACTCATGATGAAAACAAGGCATTCCAAAGTCTAAAACGGGCCAAGTATGTGGGACATAATCTCAATGTCAGTGTTAATTATATTGATGGTTCTGTACTGCTCAACCAAGCGATGAGCCATATCAAGTCGGCCCAGATTTACCTTTTTCAAGGAGAGGCTTTCTGCATCGAGTTTATATTCAGTGTGTTGATAAGATCAGCAACCCTGCAGAGTCCTTCGCTTGGATAACGCGGCTGGCCTGACAAGTGAAACAGAAGGTTTTCTGTTTGCTGCTCAGGACCTTAGGTAATGAATTCAATGAGACTGCCCAAAGCATTGTAAGTGGATGCCCAGCTTTGGCACACACACAGTATCCTAAGCGACATGATGGTGTAGCTCGATCAGTTTAGCACCGTCTTTCCCATGCTTGTGGTTTTGACTCATGGGACCATCCATGGTACGACCCAGACTATGTAGAAGACGTCATGGAAAATGATAGATACAAAATTCTTTGGAATAGGCCCGTTTACAGCCTCAGACGTATTCAGGCAAACAAACCTGATCTTGTCCTTTTTGATAAATGCAATGAAATCATTTATATCACTGAATTTACGGTCCCTTTTGACACTGATGTGATTGACAAGATTCATGAAAAACATGGCAAATATGCAGACCTCGTTTTCGAAATGTCACGCTTGCATCCGAAGTACCAAATGTCCGACTCCCCATGTTGTCGTTGGCTTAGGTTTGGTACCACCCAATCTGTTGACTAGCATTGGGAGAGTACCCGTGTTTGCACTCAGGAATACAGCCATTCTGACAATTTGGCTAATGCAGAAGGCTGCAGTGTTGGGGAGTCTTCACAATCTCTGAAAAGTTCTGGGTGGGTTTGACTAGGCAGCGCTTCCTGGGAGAAGTCCCACACGCTATCTGGGCTGCGTGTAGAGGGGGCAAGGGCCCTGAGCTGATAATGAGCCTAACCAGCCTGTCTGTTCCAGGATCACCCAAATCCTCTTTGCTGCATTTTTTTTTTTTAATCTCTAAATAATAATAATAATAATTAAACAAAAATCGCCTGAATAAGAGACTAGTAAAATACAAGACAGATCCTGGAGAAACAACACGGTCACGTTGTCAGACATTGTGAGCACAACCCTACTTAGCCTACCTTGGCAAACCGCATTATCAGTTGTTCAAGGGAGGTCACTTTATCTCACTCCATCGGACGGGCAAAGTGGGCCCACATTCGAAACTAAGGAACTCAGTAGACTTTAAATCAAATATATCTACCAAATTGATTACTTAAAAACTCAATCGAAGAGTCACTTATTCGTTCAAAATGCATGAAATAGTATCAATAAAGTAAAACAATACCAAACGACACGAACACTTGCCCCGCGAAACTAGGCCGTGGGCTCATCAATATTCATGAGGGTATTCCTTTTGTGGAACAGTTCCCACGTCATTGGTTGAGATTTTGACCTTTGACGTCATAGATAGGGGTCATTTGCTAATCGCTTTACTACGTCTGCCAATTTTTTACTACGGAGAGTTCTATGGCAGTATCATCACCCCCTAATTATGGGACATGGAAGAAATTCGAGAATGTTGCGTTAATTTATCGTGTGTCAAGAGTCTTCATGTTTGTAATTCCGAGTTCTGGCTAAAGAGGAATTACCCTATCTTCAAGAGCAAGGACAGATTCTGTAATTTTTGTGGATTTACATCTCAAGAAAACTGTGCCCTTATTGAAGATTATCAGGAAGATGAGGTAAATGACCACTTATAATCACATGGATCTAAACCACTCTTTCCTGAACATGATTTGGATGTTCTGTGTTACTACAAATACCAACTAAGGCAAAAGAAAACCTTCAACAAAAGGAGATATAAAAGAAATACTTTGAATGCTGTTTTTTATATGAACAGACTGAATTTGAAATTCTACATCCATCAGACATTTAGATATCCACCTAAGAACACAATTGAATTTACTATCCGGACACTTTTAACCAAATATCTGAGTGGACTTCGGGAAAAGTATAATGAACTTGGTGCTTGTTTTTGTGTGTGTTATTCATAATAATGTTTTTGTCAGGTCATTTGAATGAACATAGTCGCGTTGCTAAGGGTTTGCCTGCCAAGGAAGGAAGAGTAAAACAGTTCTTGTTTTGGTGGTCCAAAAAAAAGCAATCTTACATTACTCATATTGCCATATTTACCCCCACCAATATTGTGGAAAATCTTGTTTCAAATTGGAAATAAACTAGTGTCCAAAAGAAACGATACCAACTTATTTTCAAAATTGTTTTTTACTAAGTGAATTGGCTAGTATGAAAACATGCCAATTCGTATTGCATATCCCAAACACGGCATAGTGGAAAAAAAATACCGGGAACACTTCCGGGAAAAAACGTAAATTTCGTTACATTTCCCTCTCTAGCATGTTCTGCTAGTGCATAAAAACTGTATAAAACGGCTGATCAGACACGTTGACATCACAGCAACAAAAAGAACACAAGATATGCCACGTTTGACAGCCATCGAGAGAGAGAGAGCGTCACACGTCGACGTCGCCAGAAGGTTGGGCTGCGCACGCATTACTATCACCAGGTTGATGCAGCGGTTACGTCAGACAGGTCAGACGTCAGACAGGCCCAGGAGTGGAAGATCACGAGTAACCACGCCCCGTGAAGATCGTTACATCCGGGTATTACACCTGAGGAACCGCACCGTAACAGCGACGTCCACGGCGGCTACAGCACTGGGACACAGGATCAGTCGACAGACCGTCTACAGGAGACTACGGCAGTATGGTATCCGGCCACGTCATCCCTACCGCGGACCGCTCCTGACGCCTCGACACCAGAACAACAGACTGATCTGGGCCAGGCGAGTTCGACGTTGGCAACGGCGGGACTGGGCACGTGTTATGTTCTCTGATGAGAGTAGATTCCTCATCTTCAGAAACGATGGACGGCAGCTTGTATACCGACGATTTAGTGAACGTTTGGCGCCTAACTGTATCCAACAGGTCCGGCCGTTTGGAGGTGGAGGGTTAATGGTTTGGGGTGGCATATGTGGTGACGTCAAAACGATGCTTGTCGTAATTCGTGGAAACCTGACTGCACAGCGTTATCTTGATGACATCCTACGGCCTGTTGTGGTGCCCTTTATTCAGCAACAACCTCTTGGACTCCTTTTCCAACATGACAATGCAAGGCCACACACAGTAAGATTGACACAGAACTTCCTTGCCAACGCGAACGTACAGGTTTTGCCATGGCCCGCATGTTTACCGGACATGAATCCCATCGAGCACTTATGGGACCACCTCGATCGGCAAATCCGACGTCGCCGTGTGCCTCCAGTCAACGTCCAGGACTTGGAATGATGTCTCCTCGAGGAATGGCAACGCATCACTCCCAACGTCATCAGTCCGTAGGCGTGTTCTGGCATGTATTGATGCTCACGGTGGACATACCCGCTACTGACTTGACTTTGAGACATTTCCCGTTGTTTCTGTGATCAGTGCTCTAACAAAATGTTCATTTTTCGACCCCACCCATCTTTAAAGGCTTGTCATATTGGTTGTACAGATTTTATTGAAATGAAATTTTTGTACAGATGTTGTGAAAGGATTTCTCAAAAGCATAACACCAATCCTAAACTTCTGCATTGTTTAGTTTTTCTTTTATGTCGTTGCAAACAGGTGGTATCGTTTCTTTTGGACACTAGTTTATATATCGACACAACAGTCTTTACAACATGTAACTTTTCAAGATGACTCAGTTGAACGTATCTTTGGGAACAGCTACATGATGTACCAATTTGCAATTATTTCCCATGAAGGATTCAAGATTCTACTTGTCAGAAGATTGGATGGACTAACCTTTGTTGGAAGATTGTTCTGGTGGGTAGAATCACTTTTGTGTACTGGCATTTACTCCAAGCCATACAGTTGTTGGATAGCCATGGAAGCATTCAAGCATTTCACTGGACATTCTATTTATTGAAACATCATGGAATGTGATTTAATTTAGATTGGTGCGATATGTAATGACTTTGAAAAGACCTGTGATTTTATGAAAGAAAACAATCTGATAGCTTCAACAATGAACTGTGATAAATTTATGTCTATGTCATGGCAGAAAGATAAAAAGAACAAATCAGATGTCCATGTGTAGCGTTGTACTAAATGTAGAAAATGTAAATCTGTTAGATTTGGAAGTTTCTGGTAAGGCCAGAAAGCTTCACTTGGCACACTGTTAATGATTTTGTACCTTTCTTGCCAGGACGTTCCAGGTCACATCACTGTAAAAATGTTGAGTGTGTGTGAGAACACCGTGATTTAATGTCCGTTCTCTTCTGGACGATCCTGTTGTCCTTGGGGGAATTGGTCAGGTGGGGGAAATGGATGAGAGTAAATGGGAGAGGAAGAGAAAGTACAACATGGGTTCCAGTCAGGGCATTAGAAACTTGTGGATCTTTGGCCTTATAGATAGGCAAAGTAAGAAGGTTCTGCTTTTTAATGTTCATGACAGAACAACAGACACCCTATTGCCAATAATCATTGCTCATGTTGAAGTCGGTACACAAATAATTACTTATGAATTCAAATCCTTTATTTATCTACAAAAGGCAGAGTATGAACATGACACTGTAAAACACAAGGATGGGTATGTGAACCCCAAAACTGGGGCCCATACTAACTCCATTGAAGAATTTGGGGGCAATGCAAAGGCAAAGTTTAAGTCAATGCATGGTGTCCCAAGAGAACAGTTAGCTGCTCATCTTGATGAGATTATGTTCCGATGGAACAACAAGAATGAATGTATGTTAACCCTCATACTTGACCCTATGAACTTATACTACACATTTGTATGAATATTTGAATGAATCAAACCAATTTGATAAATTCTGATCTCTTGATGAGAATGTAATCTATTGATTATCTCATTGCCCAATTCGCACATTTGTTTTGAAATATAGAAATGTTTCCATCAAATTCATATGAACATAGCATCCGTTATGGTGACACTGTTACCTTTGATTCAAGTTGCCTAAGTTGTGTTTCCAGTATTCAGTGTGAAATATGATATTGTTTGCATCAATATCAAACTCAATCATTGTGATAATCATGACAGAGTGCAGAATTATTGTTCGTTGTTTTGTTTTTAAACTGTTATTCTTAAACATTCCCGAGATTGACATGTTATATGCTGGTGTTGCACAGATTGTAGCTGATAATATGTCAGATAGTTCCTGTTTCAATAGTTCTGGTGAAACTAACCGTGATAGAAATGACGCGTGGGTGAGTGTTTCATAAATAAATTGTCATTACCATGATTACAATTTTGTTCCCATTAAAATATCCACACTGGGTATTTTGTTTGTGACATTATTGAATTTGTTACCGTTTCTATATGATTAAAATATTTGTGGAAGATAAATATCAATGTGTATTGAGGACGCTGACGTCTGAGTTCATATTTGAAAAGATAAAATGAAACAGAGTTCCTATCAAAAGCTGCTATTGTGATAACTAATACTAAATGATCTGAATATCATTGTTATATTGCTTCTGATGTCACATGGTTGGATGAAATGATATGCTGAGTCTTTTTGTTTTGTTATGAATTAATAAATTATGAATGTTGGCGAGATCATTTGTCATTCTTTTTCATAACTACGGTTCCATTACTACACTCAATAGATTAGTTTTCATATGGTGAGATTTGTTGATTTACTGCATTTTTATAATGTGGGCCCACCCATCAGAATCTCTATAGAGATAAAAAAAAGTGGGCCCACATTTCTGTTTTCCCTCTAAGCCTTGTTTTGAAGGTGAGATCATTTGTCTTCTGTTTTATAACTCTGGTCAAAATAATTTTTTTAATGGTAAGAATTGTATTGATTTACACATTTTTTAAAATGTGGGCCCACTCAGAAAAATCGCTATAAAGATACAAAAAAGTGGGCCCACATTTCGGTTTTCATTCATGACGCATACAGTTTCGTCGGTGATATCTCCAATTATCTACAATTAATTACATGATTAGGACTATGAAATGGCCTACCTTACATGTCTCAGATTTTTGTTCCACACCACAAGATGCTCAGTGTTTCAGTAAGAAAGTCCCTCCCAAATGTAGGCCCAAATCTGTTACCTCCAATAACCAGCTAGTAAGTGATCCACAATTCAGTAATGTTGACAAAAACTTGTAACAATCGTGAGGCATGCTACTGTTGTTCGTATTGATGGGATTGATTCACTAAATAGAATAGTTTTAATGATGAACCGAGTGACAGGCGGAACAGATTATCGCTTTCACAGCGCCATGTTTTTCTCGGATACGTAACTAAACAGCATAGCTCCAATGCTCCACTGATAATGCGGTTTCGCCTGGCTAACTGTAAAGGGTTCTTGGCAAGACATAACACAACATTCAAACTCACACATACCAGAGGTATGACAAGAGACTAAAGATGGAGCCTCAGTTCCACCAAAGTGACAATGTATGTATCAACCTTGTCGCACTGGTAATCATACCATAGGGTGATAGAACAAATTCAGATACTTCATCAGCTGAGTTAGATGCCGGCTAAAGACATCATCCGAAGAACAAGACATACTTCTTCGTTAAAAAAAAACAACTTCCGAGACTTTTCCCGTTTCATAGCTTTTAAATATTCCATATTTTTTCCAAGCAAATTTAATGCAGTACATATTTAATTGCTACCCCGTCAACTCATATCTCAATAAAGTACAATAACAACAATATTTTAGACCACCTCAAACGTCTATAGGCCCTTTTAGTGCATGACAACACACGAATAAATGTTTATAATAATTAAGTGCTTGACAACACACGAATAAGAGTTTATGATCATTTAACCTGTAAAAGTACATTTTAAGGCTTATCACCGTGTCCGTTAGGATAGGCTAGATTAAGTATATCTAGTACATTATGTTATATTTTCATAGCCCTATTCTTATTGATTTAAATGAAGCTGGAAAAACATTTTTCCTGGCATTTTGGACATTACTTTCACAATATACTCTTTTTAATTAGCATCCAGTCAGTTCAACGTTGTAATCCTTACTGTGGATCTGACTTCTTTATGTGTGTCCTCCTTGTTATCCATTAACTGTTGTTGTTAGCGTTAATCTGATGCCTATCACAACATATCATGTATAAATACATTCACTTGGTTGTAGTCACTAAGGACATACGATTCTACATGGAAACGTTGCAATAAACCAAAAAACAGAACTTATTATCAAGGAAGTTGTATGTTTTCATAATATATTTCAGAATCAGGATGTTTGCAAGTGCAGGTGCACTCTTTCAAACGATCTTTCTACTGCTGTTTTGCTGTGACATGCAATGTGACGGTGTCATCACTCATCACTTTTTAATAGCCGACAGGAATGCCACATTTCCAAAGGTTTATTTGAAAAGACTTGGTGTTGTGGATAAACTACATTGTTTCCTACACTGCTCCCAATACACGGGCTGTCTCCGCGTTGGAGTCTCTACAGTCGGGGAATGTTTTTTATTCGCTGATTCCATCAGAACACTTCCTGATAAATCAGTGAATACAGGCTACCTCTACAGTTCACTCGTGGCAGGTACGTAACTAAAAGCTAAAAATATCCTGTTAAAGAGTCAATTGTACGATTCCTAATATAGCATACGAATGTGTTTCTGAATCATCATTAATTATAAACAAGGATGGTACCAGGTATATTGCTAAAAAGGGAACGTGTATCCTGCTCCATCGGGGTCGGCCGTCACAAACACATGCAAAGTCAAGTCAATGGTTCGTTTAAAAAAGGCACGGAGACGTAAGTCAAACTAGGGAATTGTATCGCTACAACTCGTACAGTTAACACAGTCGAAGGTGATAATATGAGAGTGAGTATATTCGTGCGATATCACGATAAAGGACACCAGAAATGCGCTTCACATATTGTACCCATGTAGGGAGATGGTAATGAACATGTAGGCGGATGTATGTATTCAACACAGTTTGTCAGGGTTTAAAGTTCAATAAGTATTCAGTATGAACTTGCAGAGTGCTGTATGAATCTGCAATGAGTTGACAATGCCTGGGGGGTGGTACATTCTGTGATATAACATTGCCCCTACCATGGAAACGGCGGATGTCAGTTCTGAATCTTTGATATATAAATATATGTAAGTAAATATGTACATATTACTGCATAAACCGGAAGTTCCATACTCATTATGTGATAACAAATATATATCAGTACTGAATCTGTGATAACAGTGCATGTCAGTACTGAACGAGTGATAACAGTGTATGTCAGTACTGCACGAGTGATAACAGAGCATATAAGTACTGAATGAGTAATTACAGCGCGTGTGAGTACTGAACAAGTGATAATAGTGCATGTCAGTACTGGACGAGTGATAACAGTGCATGTCAGTACTGAACGAGTGATAACAGCGTATGTCAGTACTGAATCTGCGATAACAGTGTATGTCAGTACCGAAGCTGCGATAACAGTGCATGTCAGTACTTGACGCGTGATAAAAGCGTATGTCAGTACTGAACGAGAGATAACAGCGTATGTCAGTACTGAACGAGTGATAACAGTGTACGTCAGTACTGGACGAGTGATAACAGTGTATGTCAGTTCTGCACGAGTGATAACAGCGCATATCAGTACTGAACGAATAATTACAGCGCATGTCAGTACTGAACAAGTGATAACAGAGCATGTCAGTACTGAACAAGCGTCATCAGAAAGATGACATATAACCCCCCCACCCCCCCACCCCCCCCACCGCCCCCCTTTCTCTTAGCCCATGTCAAAATAGCTGCAATGGGAATTCTAAAATAAACATTTCTAAAACTCCTTTATCTCAAATGGCACCAGTTCAGTATGTGCTTTATATATAGACATGCAATGTTTGGCAAGGAAATATTTAACAGTTTATTTGTTATACTCCTTAAGTGAACCCTCCCTATATTAAAACTTAAATCCAACTTTTTGCCATGGAAACGTAGAAAATATTTTTTTTTATTCAATTCCTACCTAAATAACCAAAATGCACCAGTTCAGTATGTGCCTGGTAGACATGCAAAGTTTTGTAATAAAGTATTTAACGGTTTTTGAGTTACGCTCCGTAAACGAACACCACCCTTATAGAGCCTAAGTCCAACTTGTTGCCATGGAAACGTAAAAAAACAAGTGATAACAAGTGATAACTGTGCATGTCAGTACTGAACGAGTGATAACACAGGATATATAAGTATTGTCATTATATTGTTCATGTCACAATTGAATGAAATCAGTTAAAGCATTGCGCGAACACATGGTATCATCACTGTTTGGTGTTAATTTATAAACACATGCACGTGATATACTCGGAATCCTACAATTGACACTACTTTTGGGTCACATTTCTCATGAATATATGGAAGGCTTTGATTTATTTTAGACAAATGTTTATCTGAAATAAAAGGAGGACATTCCTGTTCACAAATTTATTGCACTGAAGTACGAAAGAGTATCTTACCTGTCCTGCTGGTGATATAGAGACATCGTATATTGCAGGTTTGACGACACAAGAACAGAACAGTGATGCTAGACAGATGTACACGTCATCAATAAACACAAGACAACAGACGATGAGAGTCACAGAGACCCACAGCAGCAGCAGCCTTGTGAGTCCTGCGACTACTAACATTGAGACCAGGACGACCTCGAACTCCAGCAATACGAGCAATGGCACAAAGGATAGAACCCCAGATATCACACACAGCAAGGCCACCACGCCCTCCAGCAATTCCAACACGAGCACAGAGGATAGAAAATCAGACATCAGACAGAGTAAGGCAACCACTCACGCCAGCATTACAAGCACTGGACCAGACCTCAGTGGGAGCCAGGGTACCACGCCCCCCAGACCATCACCAGGTAGTTTATACGACAGATTAAAGTGTAATGTTATGTAAGATATGAGTGCCGCAGAATCCTTCGATTGTGCTCACTGAGTTGGTCTGATGTATTCAAGATAACGTGTTTTCAGATTTGCATTTTAAGTGTCTTTAAGAGCACAGCATATGTATCGATATTGTAAATATAACTTTCTATGTATATTTGAGCAAAATACTTGAAAAGAAGTCATTCGCGACGTCATACTGCAACATCATTAGAGTAGAATGATAACGAAAAGAAACGAATATGGGACATTGTTTGTCAACTATCGTACGGCTGTCTGTACCAAATAAAATCTGGAACAGACAATCCAATGATTGACATCATGAACATCTATCCACGCATTTGGGATCCGATGACATGTAACAACCAAGTCATAGAACCTGACCTCACAAACATGTTAGTCGCTGAGACATAAAAATAAACTTAGTAAAATTCTGTATTCTGCTCAGGTTTAATATGAAAAAGGATCTTACCCGCAAGCTTGTCGTTAAATGCCGCCGTCAGGCAACCTGAAAAATGCCGTGGTTGTTCTTTGTGCGTCCTTCATCTCAGAGCTCAGCAACATCCCTGTCACCAAACCAAAGAGAACCTGATACACCAGTGATCGATATTCTGAGCAACGACCCCAGACTTCGGGATATGATGGCACGCAACCAACCATCTATCGATCAACTACGGCACCCTTTTTTAGACACGTGAAGATCCAGGGTAGAATAGGTCTTCAACAACTCATGCTTGCTCTTAAAGGCGTCTATGCAAGTCGTAAGAGGCGACTAACGGGATCGGGTGGTCAGGTTCTCTTACTTGGTTGATGCGTGTCATCGTATCTCAATTGTGTAGATAGATGCTCATGACATCAATCATAGGATTGTCAGGTCCAGATTCGACCATTTACAGGTGGCAATTATCCAGCTGTATGACGGCAAAGAACGGCGTTAAACAACAAACAAACAAAACTAAACACCTTTTTTTGCCTTTCAGGTGACGCGTTTATCAAGAGTGTCTATACCATCGTGACCCAAACCGGTACCGAGAAAGATAGTAGCACGGACTGCTATGTGAACGTGGACCTTTATGGCGAGACAGGTGGTAAAGAAACGTTGTATCTCAATAACTCCGGGAATGAAATGGCCGACGGGTCTAATGATACTTTTACAGTAAGTATTTAAACACACACGGACACTACAGAGAGCCTGCTTTAGGAGGGGGTAGCATATCTGTCTTGTCATTGTCTATGAATATATAGTTTGACCAAAACCTACTGAGAAGGGTTGTTTTGTTGGTTTGTTGTTTTACGCCGCACTCAGCAATATTCCAGCTATATTACGGCAGACTGTAAATAATCGAGTCTGGATGGGAACAATCCAGTGATTAATATCACGAGCATCGATCTACGCAATTGGGATCGATGAAATGCATCAACCAAGTCAGGGATCCTGACCACCCAATTCCGTTAGTCAACTCCTACGACAAGCATAGTCACCTTTTACGGCAAGCCTGGGTTGCTGAAGACTAATTCTACAACGGATCACCACTGGTCCTATTGAGAAGGAGAACAGTGTAACTTATACATTTACTACGTTAGAAACCAAGATATAAGTTTGTCCAACAAACAATGCTTTCCTGAAGCTCCAAAACAGCAACATATTTTGTATATATTTTTGTAAATGTAATGGTTCAATGCGACGAGGCACACTACCCTGCATTCATATCACATATATTTTGTAATGTTTTTTTAATGGATATTGTCATTCGTGACTCCCTAAATAATTTTAATTTAGGTTAAGGTCCGTACTGTAACTTGGCCATTCCAGTAGTGTAACATTTTGATCGTTAAGCCATTCCGGAGAATGACTCGCTCTATGTTTTGGATCATTGTCTTTCGGAAATACCCACCCATCACCATACAAAACTTGTGATTTTGGAAAGAGATGTTCCTGTAAAATATCAGTGTTTACTGCACTTGTCATGTTACCTTAAAATATACACAATGGTGTGGCACCAAAAAAACCACACACACACACACACACACACACACACACACACACACACACACACAAAGCCACCCTGCCCCTACACACACACACACGTGAAATTAAGGACTGTACTTTGAACATTTGTTTTACGGTACCTTTTGTACATGTTGCACGAGGTTTTGATATAGCTACACTGAGTGAGTGAGTGAGTTGGGTTTAACGCCGCTTTTCACATTATTCCAGTTATATCACGGCGTGTCAGCTTAATGTGGGAGGAAAGCCCGAAGTAATGCAGGTCTCAGACGTTTACCACTTCGATGAAACCCACGAGCACGGGTATGGTGCTGACAAACCTAGAAACATAATCGGGGTGAACCGGGATTCGAACCCACAATCAAAGGTTTCTGGCGCGCCCAGGGGACGCAACTGTGCACAGCGAATCGCGGCGCCTTAAACGACTGGGCCATCCGTGCCCCCTAGCTACACTGAACTTTCATATGAGTAAATATGAGAATGTAATTTCTTCCTGGTGAGGTGATAGTCATGGTATTCCTCGTGATTTCTGCCAATCCATTGCATCCAAATGCGTTCTTAATTTCTATTCCTTTATCTAATATACCAAGTCGCCTTCTGTCACCAACAATCAAGTTACTGGGCCTACCTGCTCCCTCTCTGTTCCATCTACACTGTCAATAGTTTTCAAAGCATGGCACACAGTTGATAGTGGAATGTCTGTTCTCTCTGTAATGGCCTGTGCTCATCTGATTCCTTGATTGTATAATTCAGAAATATTCTTTCAGTTTTCCAAAGCTGCCATGGTCTGGTTTGCTGTATGCCAGCTTGTTCACCAAGGGAGACAACACTTGTCCTACTTTCCAATTATTTATAAAAGAATAAGTTCTACATACACCTTTGATAACTATTGGTGGCTACAATAGTATGAATAATTCTGAATAATTTCTGCTCAATCTATAGAAGTGAAGGCCCAGGTACCATCTTTCAACGAAGAGTGCCATAGGACTTTTGCTAAAAAATTAAGGGATGACGTCAAGTTTCCAATACGAAGTGCAATATTCCGTCATTTCACATCGCTTGAGACACAATCGAGCATGGTCTTTCTGCAAAGATTTCAAAGACTTCGTCATGTTTGGTGTTTGATCAGGGTTACAATATTCAAGGCAAAGCAAGACATAAGCAAAGCAAAGTTTTATATTAGACATGTGGAGGACATCATCACTGTTTGATAGTGATTCCTAAATACAAGTTCATGATAAAGTAGGAATCGTTCAATCGACTCTGTTTTCAGCAGATACTTTTTGTGAATATGAAAAATATTTTTGTTGCTGTTATTTACATCATAATCAAATCCAGAGAAGAAACCTACTTGGCTTACTGGATCCGTCAGGTGTGTATGAACGATTATCTCAACAAGGGGAATATACCATGCGACCATCATTATAGTCAATAAAAATGGTAACCTGGCAACCAGCATGATATACATTGCTGCTGGAATCCTGATTACCGAGTTATTTTTCAGACGCACAGTTTTGAAAAATGATCGCTGTGCGGTCGCGGGGCACTGGGCGAATCTCTGACTTTTACAAGTTAGAGGAGTTGTACATTATTGAATTTTCTACCCCATGAGGAAAAAATAAAGATTGCTTGTAAATAAAAAAATGAGTTATGTTGTCCAAGTTTCTGTATCGCTTAAGGAAAATACCTTTAACATGTAGTCACTTCTTATCGTACATCGATAAAGTCTTGTGAGCCGAATTTGTTTAAAATTTGTTTGACACCATTATATAAACTATTAGCAAACAAAATACTGCCTTATATCTGAACGACATAATGGCATATATATTATAATCATATGGTTATGTATAACGTGACAGATTCGATACGAAAACGGCCAAATTGATTAATATCCATCTTTCTTCAGTTTACCAGGTCAAGTGATCTTGGAAACTCAACAAAGATTTTTGTGGGAGAAATTGCCGACATACGACTTCTTTTTTCAAAATACAGCTACCCATGCACATGGAGCAACTGTATTGAGAAAGATTCGAAATATATGCATGTCATTTTCTGCATACCAGCCTTGTCTCATTTGTAGTTAATAGAATTATGCAACTTTATGCCTTTCGATACAAGTCCACCTGTTTACTTTCACATGCATAAATACACCTAAATAACATCATGATTATGCATTTCTGAGGCAAAACATATGGAGGTGAATCGCCGTGTTCTTGTACTTGACATATTGTGGTTTTTGTCCCAAAATAGCGGGACAAGAGTCTGGAAAGAGCTATATGTTTTGCGTACGTCTAGTGTGGCCAATGGTGCTAAATATTAAAACCCTGCGGTTGAAAGGAATGACCCTTTTCCTCAATTTGATTGATTAATGTCCATTTGTCTTCAGTTTACCAGGTCAAGCGATGTTGGAAACTTCACAAAGATGGTGCTGAGAGTTCTCAAATTTGGTTTTACGCCTGGATGGTTAGTTGTTGGGGTGAGTGTCCACGTTAATTATTTACAACTTTCCGTGGATGAAACAATTCACACGAGACGAGTATAACCATTCTGGGACCCGTTTCAAAAGCCACTTCGTGGGCTACCAGTCCTTTTTTAGCCCCTTAATTAGGAGCGGAGGAAGGGAAACAATAAGTATAATCTTTTAACGTCTTTGGGTATGACGCGGCCGGGTATCGAACACCGAACTTCCGCTAACTTGGTTGATACATGACATCGATTCCAATTGCGTGGATCGATGCTCATGACGTCAATCACTGGATTGTCTGGTCCAGACTCGATTATTTACAGACCGCCGTCATATAGCTGGAATACTGCTGAGTGCGGCGTTAAACAACAAACAAAACAAACAAACTGATTTTCAGTGGTCTATTTATATGGTTTTCATCACAGTTTTACCTTTTGCGACCGGGAGAATCTTTCTCGGCACATTATCGAGACGGGTTGGTTTCTGGCTTTGTTTTCATATTATGTGAATGACGGGTACTGCCGGATGAGAAAAACACACTTTGATTTGTAACGCCAATATTTTTAAGTTTGGGAGCCTACTCCCCATCAGAATAAATGTTCAAAGCTTTCAGCTCCTCTCAGAACAAAATCACCCCGGGGTCTTGAACTGTACCCTTTTTGCGAACACCTGGTGTCGTCATGTATTTTCAGTGGTCCATTCATCTGGTTTTCATCAATGTTTTGCCTTGTTGTTCTCGGGCGTTGACGTTCTGTATTTCTTTACAGGTCGAGGTAGGGCGTAAGCGTACCTACAAGCGACACGAAACCACTGACATATATTACACTTATATCAACCAGTGGTTCCAGAGAATGGATGGGTGGCATTTCTTTCATTTTATAGAAACTAAATTTGTAATGAATTACACCATGGTGTCCACGTTCACCACAGAATACTGATAGGTATATATGCAATCTGTGTAATCTCGGAAAAAGGAAAACGATTAGATGGACAGTGTAATAGTGTAAGTGGCCTTAAGTCCAATAATTTACAATAGTAGTGTGTGAATGAGTTGGGTTTAACACTGCTTTTAACAGTATTCCAGTTATATCACGGCGTGTCAGCTTAATGTGGGAGGAAAGCCCAAAGTGATGCAGGTGTCAGACGTTTAACCTACGATAACGGGTATTGTGCTGACAAACCTAGATACATAATCGAGGCGAATCGGGATTCGAACCCAAAACCATAGGTTTCTGGCGTGCCCAAGGGACGCAACTCGGCACAGCGAAACGCTGCGCCTTTGACGTCTAGGCCATCTGTGACCCCCCTACAATAGTAGAGAACATATCTGCAACGTAACATTGACCTTTAAGATGTACTGCTTGTGAACAATAAAGATTACAATAAGGTATTTTTTCATAGTTTTCCATAAACGTCTTCGTGCGGATACATACCAGCCACATAAAGAAACTGTGCACGGAGAAAATATATTCTGGATTGAAATACAACACAGCAAGAACAAAATGATGCAGACGCTGTAGCAGCTGAATGATCGGACCATAAGAAAATGTCAACGGGACCTGAACAACATCTGTTACGATGACGTCAGAAGATCAAAATGGAGTAGGGGGTCAAACGACAAAGTCACAAAGTTAATAACGGGTATGACCACCCTGTGCGTGAATCACAGCAGTGCATCGGCGACGCATGGAGTCCACCAAATGGGCATGGAAGGCCTGGGGAATGGCCTGCCATATCCTCCTCAAATCCTGTGCCAAGTCACGGACGTTATCTGGAGGATGTGGAAGACGACGCAGACGGCGCTCCATTTCATCCCACACATGCTCTATTGGGGAGAGATCTGGAGAAATTGCAGGCCATGGCAGTAACATGACATTGTTATGGTGAAGGAAATCCATTGCGACCCTAGCCGTGTGAGGACGAGCGTTGTCCTGTTGAAATGTCAATCCCGGGCCATGACGTTGCAGGAAAGGAATGACCACAGGCCTCAGAATCTGATCTCTGTAGCCAACACCGGTGAGATTGCCCTGAACAACCACCAAAGGGGTTCGGTGCCGTGCTGTTATCCCACCCCAAATCATCACAGAGCCAACCCAAAACGATTCCTCTCCACAATACAGTTGCATGCATAACGGTCTCCCAAACGCCGGTAGATACGTTGGCGCCCGTACCTACGAGCGACACGAAACTACTGACATATATTACACTTATATCAACAAGTGTTTCCAAAGAATGGATAGGTGGCATTTCTTCAATAATGAAGAAACTAAATTTGTAATGCCTTACACCCTGGTGTGCACGTTCACCACAGAATACTGATAGGTATTTATGCAATCTGTGTAATCTTCATTTAAAAAAAAGCTCATAGTTTAAAAGAAATACCTCGGTACACAATTAAAGGTTCCCTGATACTAACGTGGCTGATTATAACATGCGGCAAACATTCACTCACTTCAGGCAAGTAGCTTGTGTGCATCTCAATCTGATTGGTTTGCCTACCTCGACGATGATCACTCGAATCCTACAAATCAACATAAGTCTCTCAACTGCGCATGAATAAATACAAAGTAATTGTTTTCAAGACAAGCCAAAATGTCTGAAGATATGTTTTCCCAGTTCAGTTTGAATTTGGGAAAATATGAGAGCGTTTTCGCCTTGGACATGGATGATGCCATGCTGAAAAAGTCCTGATGGCAAAGAATGATGGCAAGTATTTAAGGACTGACGCCTCTATCAAGTTCATGAGAATAAACGCTGGATTCATGAATATTATCTTGATGATCCGTTACCCTGTAAACATTGTGTCATAAATAAATATTTCTGCAAACATAACAAAATATTATTACATTTTTAACCCCCTGGTATGTAATACGGAGTATATAGTAATCAGCAATCCAGCACAAGACAGAAACTTGGTCATACTGCAGGGTGACAACTCACACAGTTGCGATGCTCTCGATAACTCTCTTGTCAGACAATCGGAAACTTCTCATGGGGATATTTAAAATGGTCAATTCTGCCGGGTCAATTCTGGTTGGGTCAACAACGTCTTTGGTTAAAATAATTAGGATAAACAAGTCTGGCCGCACTGATTGTCAATTCAGTCGTGACAAGATCAGTACAGACGAGTCCATTTTGACTCAGCTAATGAATATATTTTGATACGTGACTTTCAATTGAGAATTAATTGTCCTTTCCTTGCCATTTTAAACACAACACAACAATGAAATCTTAATCGGCAATAAAACAAACAAATTAAATATTATCTTCGTGTTAACGTAAATTTCTTAAGATGTTATACAGCTAACCCCTCTAGTTAAAAAGCGTCGTCGATGAAATGCTCTGATCATACAAGTACACTTAACATTGGCTTGAAAGCTACGTTTGGCGTAGATGATATGTTAACATTAATATTGACTTTAGGCAGTCGAATATATTACCTCATATATTGTCACTTTCATGCTCGTACCGTGTTACGCATGTGTGGCAAAGCCACGGAGTATAGTCGATCTCCAATTGGCTGACATCAGACAGTACACAGTGTTAATTGAAATCGCATTAAGGTAAAGATGACATAGGAAGTTATAACCACTTTCTGTATATGGGATACCATTCTATTCTCTCAAATATTCAAATAGGATATTATACATATTAATTGTAATTCCATTTTTATCCACGTTTTATACAGTCGCAAAATGATGCCTGGTGGTTAAAGCGTGCGCCCGTCACAGCGGAGGTTTGATTCCCGTAGTTATGCTGTGTGAAGCCCATCTCTGGTGTCCCCCATCGTGATATTTTAGGAATAGAATCCCATTCACTAGCTCAGTAACCAGCCCCGCCCACTCACTCACGTCACAGCCCCCACCCATGAAGGACTCACTCACTCATTCACTCAGCCCACCCCCCCCACCCCCACCCCACCCCCCCCCCCCCCTGCTCCCAGACACTCTCTCACTCACTCAATCACTCACTCACTCACTCACACACTCAGGAGAATGTATCGCCTGAAACCCGATCATAACCATCTTCGTGTGGAAGAATAAATAATGATCACGGGTATGTTCACGTAGTTTGTTTCCAAAACAAAAAAATGGACAACTCCATCACAGCAATGGTATTTATCTTTTATCAACCGAGATCAAATGTACTACACCGGTCTCTCCAAAAGAAGATCTAATTTAAACAAAGTACTGTCGTGAATGCGAGACATTTTTTCACAGACTGTTACTACTGAAAAATCGATTAACTACCGATCTACCTCCCTGTGTTTCAAAAGCAGTCCAATCGACAGTTTTACAGGAGAAAAATTCGCCCAAACGCAGAAAGGTGAGATTTTATGAAGTCCATTGAGAGAATTCGGACACGGTCTGTAGACATTTACGTATGTGACTTTGTAATAATAATAATAATAAGGTCACTTGAATGTATTGACCTCCCCGAACGACTACTGGATTTACTCAAGTCTTAAATGATTTGCTGGTGAACTTAACTTGAGATGTATTCGCAGGGGCAGGTGGTGACTTTCGACCCATTTCTTTTAAAAGAGGAATATTTCAGGGCGATTCATTTATCCCATTGCTTTTCTGTTTGTCACTAAATCCTTTAAGCATTTGCTCAGCAAAGATGAAGGTTATCCCCCGGGACGTCCTCAGCACAGATCCCCAAAACCACTTACTCATCTCCTTTTCATGGATGATCTTGAACTTGTTGTCAATGGAGGATCTACACTCAGAAAATATAATCTGTTTGTTGATTCTTTTTACAATGATATCGGCATGTCCTTTGGACTCGACAAATGCAACGTTCTCCATTTGAAACGTGGCAAGGTCGAAAAGGGAGGATCAGTTAGTTTACTTGGGGGAGGAGTTATTGACCCTCTTGTGGAAGGTCAGTCAAATACGTTCGTAATGATGCAGATTAGGGACAAACTCCAGAATGCCCACATCAAATACAAACTTTGAGCGGAGTACAAATGTTGACTTAAGAAAATCTTCAAAGCTGAAGAGTGGCAAAAAATGTTAAAGCTGAAAATACTTATACCTGTCCTATTATACTCGTTTGATGTTGTTGATTGGAGGAAACAAGAAAGTCAGGGTATTATCACCCTCACACGAAGAATTATGTCAGGCAATAGATCCAACCACCCTCGCTGTTCCCTCAATCGCTTATAATCACCAGCCATAATGGGAGGGCATGGTTTGAATAACGTGGAGGCTTTTCATGACGGAATTGTTTTGTGCACGTTTGCACATTTTTATTTGTTTGATGATCCTCTTGTGAAGCATTTCTCATGAAGACTCATGATGAAAACAAGGCATTCCAAAGTCTAAAACGGGCCAAGTATGTGGGACATAATCTCAATGTCAGTGTTAATTATATTGATGGTTCTGTACTGCTCAACCAAGCGATGAGCCATATCAAGTCGGCCCAGACTTACTTTTTCAAGGAGAGGCTTTCTGCATCGAGTTTTATTCAGTGTGTTGATAAGATCAGCAACCCTGCAGAGTCCTTCGCTTGGATAACGCGGCTGGCCTGACAAGTGAAACAGAAGGTTTTCTGTTTGCTGCTCAGGACCTTAGGTAATGAATTCAATGAGACTGCCCAACGCATTGTAAGTGGATGCCCAGCTTTGGCAAACACACTGTATCCTAAGCGACATGATGGTGTAGCTCGATCAGTTTAGCACCGTCTTTCCCATGCTTGTGGTTTTGACTCAGGGGACCATCCATGGTACGACCCAGAATATGTAGAAGACGTCATGGAAAATGATAGATACAAAATTCTTTGGAATAGGCCTCAGACGTATTCAGGCAAACAAACCTGATCTTGTCCTTTTTGATAAATGCAATGAAATCATTTATATCACTGAATTTACGGTCCCTTTTGACACTGATGTGATTGACAAGATTCATGAAAAACATGGCAAATATGCAGACCTCGTTTTCGAAATGTCACGCTTGCATCCGAAGTACCAAATGTCCGACTCCCCATTGTTGTCGTTGGCTTAGGTTTGGTACCACCCAATCTGTTGACTAGCATTGGGAGAGTACCCGTGTTTGCACTCAGGAATACAGCCATTCTGACAATTTGGCTAATGCAGAAGGCTGCAGTGTCGGGGAGTCTTCACAATCTCTGAAAAGTTCTGGGTGGGTTTGACTAGGCAGCGCTTCCTGGGAGAAGTCCCACCCGCTATCTGGGCTGCGTGTAGAGGGGGCAAGGGCCCTGAGCTGATAATGAGCCTAACCAGCCTGTCTGTTCCAGGATCACCCAAATCCTCTTTGCTGCATTTTTAATCTCTAAATAATAATAATAATAATTAAACAAAAATCGCCTGAATAAGAGACTAGTAAAATACAAGACAGATCCTGGAGAAACAACACGGTCACGTTGTCAGACATTGTGAGCACAAACCCTACTTAGCCTACCTTGGCAAACCGCATTATCAGTTGTTCAAGGGAGGTCACTTTATCTCACTCCATCGGACGGGCAAAGTGGGCCCACATTCGAAACTAAGGAACTCAGTAGACTTTAAATCAAATATATCTACCAAATTGATTACTTAAAAACTCAATCAAAGAGTCACTTATTCGTTCAAAATGCATGAAATAGTATCAATAAAGTAAAACAATACCAAACGACACGAACACTTGCCCCGCGAAACTAGGCCGTGGGCTCATCAATATTCATGAGGGTATTCCTTTTGTGGAACAGTTCCCACGTCATTGGTTGAGATTTTGACCTTTGACGTCATAGATAGGGGTCATTTGCTAATCGCTTTACTACGTCTGCCAATTTTTTACTACGGAGAGTTCTATGGCAATATCATCACCCCCTAATTATGGGACATGGAAGAAATTCGAGAATGTTGCGTTAATTTATCGTGTGTCAAGAGTCTTCATGTTTGTAATTCCGAGTTCTGGCTAAAGAGGAATTACCCTATCTTCAAGAGCAAGGACAGATTCTGTAATTTTTGTGGATTTACATCTCAAGAAAACTGTGCCCCTATTGAAGATACCAACTAAGGCAAAAGAAAACCTTCAACAAAAGGAGATATAAAAGAAATACTTTGAATGCTGTTTTTTATATGAACAGACTGAATTTGAATTTCTACATCCATCAGACATTTAGATATCCACCTAAGAACACAATTGAATTTACCATCCGGACACTTTTAACCAAATATCTGAGTGGACTTCGGGAAAAGTATAATGAACTTGGTGCTTGTTTTTGTGTGTGTTATTCATAATAATGTTTTTGTCAGGTCATTTGAATGAACATAGTCGCGTTGCTAAGGGTTTGCCTGACAAGGAAGGAAGAATAAAACAGTTCTTGTTTTGGTGGTCCAAAAAAAAGCAATCTTACAGTACTCATATTGCCATATTTACCCCCACCAATATTGTGGAAAATCTTGTTTCAAATTGGAACTAAACTAGTGTCCAAAAGAAACGATACCAACTTATTTTCAAAATTGTTTTTTACTAAGTGAATTGTCTAGTATGAAAACATGCCAATTCGTATTGCACATCCCAAACACAGCATAGTGGAAAAAAAATACCGGGAACACTTCCGGGAAAAAACGTAAATTTCGTTACATTTCCCTCTCTAGCATGTTCTGCTAGTGCATAAAAACTGTATAAAACGGCTGATCAGACACGTTGACATCACAGCAACAAAAAGAACACAAGATATGCCACGTTTGACAGCCATCGAGAGAGAGAGAGCGTCACACGTCGACGTCGCCAGAAGGTTGGGCTGCGCACGCATTACTATCACCAGGTTGATGCAGCGGTTACGTCAGACAGGTCAGACGTCAGACAGGCCCAGGAGTGGAAGACCACGAGTAACCACGCCCCGTGAAGATCGTTACATCCGGGTATTACACCTGAGGAACCGCACCGTAACAGCGACGTCCACGGCGGCTACAGCACTGGGACACAGGATCAGTCGACAGACCGTCTACAGGAGACTACGGCAGTATGGTATCCGGCCACGTCATCCCTACCGCGGACCGCTCCTGACGCCTCGACACCAGAACAACACACTGATCTGGGCAAGGCGAGTTCGACGTTGGCAACGGCGGGACTGGGCACGTGTTATGTTCTCTAATGAGAGTAGATTCCTCATCTTCAGAAACGATGGACGGCAGCTTGTATACCGACGATTTGGTGAACGTTTGGCGCCTAACTGTATCCAACAGGTCCGGCCGTTTGGAGGTGGAGGGTTAATGGTTTGGGGTGGCACATGTGGTGACGTCAAAACGATGCTTGTCGTAATTCGTGGAAACCTGACTGCACAGCGTTATCTTGATGACATCCTACGGCCTGTTGTGGTGCCCTTTATTCAGCAACAGCCTCGTGGACTCCTTTTCCAACATGACAATGCAAGGCCACACACAGCAAGATTGACACAGAACTTCCTTGCCAACGCGAACGTACAGGTTTTGCCATGGCCCGCATGTTCACCGGACATGAATCCCATCGAGCACTTATGGGACCACCTCGATCGGCAAATCCGACGTCGCCGTGTGCCTGCAGTCAACGTCCAGGACTTGGAACGATGTCTCCTCGAGGAATGGCAACGCATCACTCCCAACGTCATCAGACGTTTGACGTCATCAGTCCGT
Organism: Haliotis cracherodii; assembly: GCF_022045235.1. Lineage (NCBI taxonomy): Eukaryota > Metazoa > Mollusca > Gastropoda > Lepetellida > Haliotidae > Haliotis > Haliotis cracherodii. Next base: position 23,160,446 of record NW_027266269.1, read on the forward strand.
AGGCGTGTTCTGGCATGTATTGATGCTCACGGTGGACATACCCGCTACTGACTTGACTTTGAGACGTGTGGTGTGACATTTCCCGTTGTTTCTGTGATCAATGCTCTAACGAAATGTTCATTTTTCGACCCCACCCATCTTTAAAGGCTTGTCATATTGGTTGTACAGATTTTATTGAAATGAAATTTTTGTACAGATGTTGTGAAAGGATTTCTCAAAAGCATAACACCAATCCTAAACTTCTGCATTGTTTAGTTTTTCTTTTATGTCGTTGCAAACAGGTGGTATCGTTTCTTTTGGACACTAGTTTATATATCGACACAACAGTCTTTACAACATGTAACTTTTCAAGATGACTCAGTTGAACGTATCTTTGGGAACAGCTACATGATGTACCAATTTGCAATTATTTCCCATGAAGGATTCAAGATTCTACTTGTCAGAAGATTGGATGGACTAACCTTTGTTGGAAGATTGTTCTGGTGGGTAGAATCACTTTTGTGTACTGGCATTTACTCCAAGCCATACAGTTGTTGGATAGCCATGGAAGCATTCAAGCATTTCACTGGACATTCTATTTATTGAAACATCATGGAATGTGATTTAATTTAGATTGGTGCGATATGTAATGACTTTGAAAAGACCTGTGATTTTATGAAAGAAAACAATCTGATAGCTTCAACAATGAACTGTGATACATGTAATATGTCTATGTCATGGCAGAAAGATAAAAAGAACAAATCAGATGTCCATGTGTAGCGTTGTACTAAATGTAGAGAATGTAAATCTGTTAGATTTGGAAGTTTCTGGTAAGGCCAGAAAGCTTCACTTGGCACACTGTTAATGATTTCGTACCTTTTTTGCCATGACGTTCCAGGTCACATCACTGTAAAAATGTTGAGTGTGTGTGAGAACACCGTGATTTAATGTCCGTTCTCTTCTGGACGATCCTGTTGTCCTTGGGGGAATTGGTCAGGTGGGGGAAATGGATGAGAGTAAATGGGAGAGGAAGAGAAAGTACAACATGGGTTCCAGTCAGGGCATTAGAAACATTTGGATCTTTGGCCTTACAGATAGGCAAAGTAAGAAGGTTCTGCTTTTTAATGTTCATGACAGAACAACAGACACCCTATTGCCAATAATCATTGCCCATGTTGAAGTTGGTACACAAATAATTACTTATGAATTCAAATCCTTTATTTGTCTACAAAAGGCAGGGTATGAACATGACACTGTAAAACACAAGGATGGGTATGTGATCCCCAAAACTGGGGCCCATACTAACTCCATTGAAGGATTTGGGGGCAATGCAAAGGCAAAGTTTAAGTCAATGCATGGTGTCCCAAGAGAACAGTTAGCTGCTCATCTTGATGAGATTATGTTCCGATGGAACAACAAGAATGAATGTATGTTAACCCTCATACTTGACCCTATGAACTTATACTACACATTTGTATGAATATTTGAATGAATCAAACCAATTTGATAAATTCTGATCTCTTGATGAGAATGTAATCTATTGATTATCTCATTGCCCAATTCGCACATTTGTTTTGAAATATAGAAATGTTTCCATCAAATTCATATGAACATAGCATCAGTTATTGTGACACTGTTACCTTTGATTCAAGTTGCCTAAATTGTGTTTCCAGTATTCAGTGTGAAATATGATATTGTTTGCATCAATATCAAACTCAATCATTGTGATAATCATGACAGAGTGGAGAATTATTGTTCGTTGTTTTGTTTTTAAACTGTTATTCTTAAACATTCCCGAGATTGGCACGTTATATGCTGGTGTTGCACAGATTGTAGCTGATAATATGTCAGATAGTTCCTGTTTCAATAGTTCTGGTGAAACTAACCGTGATAGAAATGACGTGTGGGTGAGTGTTTCATAAATAAATTTTCATTACCATGATTACAATTTTGTTCCCATTAAAATATCCACACTGGGTATTTTGTTTGTGACATTATTGAATTTGTTACCGTTTCTATATGATTAAAATATTTGTGGAAGATAAATATCAATGTGTATTGAGGACGCTGACGTCTGAGTTCATATTTGAAAAGATAAAATGAAACAGAGTTCCTATCAAAAGCTGCTATTGTGATAACTAATACTAAATGATCTGAATATCTTTGTTATATTGCTTCTGATGTCACATGTTTGGATGAAATGATATGCTGAGTCTTTTTGTTTTGTTATGAATTAATAAATTATGAATGTTGGCGAGATCAGTTGTCATTCTTTTTCATAACTACGGTTCCATTACTACACTCAATAGATTAGTTTTCATATGGTGAGATTTGTTGATTTACTGTATTTTTATAATGTGGGCCCACCCATCAGAATCTCTATAGAGATAAAATAAAGTGGGCCCACATTTCTGTTTTCCCTCTAAGCCTTGTTTTGAAGGTAAGATCATTTGTCTTCTGTTTTATAACTCTGGTCAAAATAATTTTTTGAATGGTAAGAATGGTATTGATTTACACATTTTTTAAAATGTGGGCCCACTCAGAAAAATCGCTATAAAGATACAAAAAAGTGGGCCCACATTTCGGTTTTCATTCATGACGCATACAGTTTTGTCGGTGATATGTCCAATTATCTACAATTAATTACATGATTAGGACTATGAAATGGCCTACCTTACATGTCTCAGATTTTTGTTCCACACCACAAGATGCTCAGTGTTTCAGTAAGAAAGTCCCTCCGAAATGTAGGCCCAAATCTGTTACCCTCCAATAACCAGCTAGTAAGTGATCCACAATTCAGTAATGTTGACAAAAACTTGTAACAATCGTGAGGCATGCTACTGTTGTTCGTATTGATGGGATTGATTCACTAAATAGAATAGTTTTAATGATGAACCGAGTGACAGGCGGAACAGATTATCGCTTTCACAGCGCCATGTTTTTCTCGGATACGTAACTAAACAGCATAGCTCCAATGCTCCACTGATAATGCGGTTTCGCCTGGCTAACTGTAAAGGGTTCTTGGCAAGACATAACACAACATTCAAACTCACACATACCAGAGGTATGACAAGAGGCTAAAGATGGAGCCTCAGTTCCACCAAAGTGACAATGTATGTATCAACCTTGTCGCACTGGTAATCATACCATAGGGTGATAGAACAAATTCAGATACTTCGTCAGCTGAGTTAGATGCCGGCTAAAGACATCATCCGAAGAACAACACATACTTCTTCGTTAAGAAAACCCGAAATCCGAGACTTTTCCCGTTTCATAGCTTTTAACTATTCCATATTTTTTCCAAGCAAATTTAATGCAGTACATATTTAATTGCTACCCCGTCAACACATATCTCAACAAAATACAATAACAACAATATATCACCGTTTCCGTTAAGATAGGCTAGATTAGGTACATCTTATACATTATGTTATATTTTCATGGAAGCTGGAAAAAACATGTTTCTGGCATTTCCGACATTACTTTGGCAATATAATCTATTTACTTAGCATCCAGTCAGTTCAACGTTGTAATCCTTACTGTGGATCTGACTTCTTTATGTGTGTCCTCCTTATTATCCATTACCTGTTGTTGTTAGCGTTAATCTGATGCCTATCACAACATATCATGTATAAATACCTTTACTTTGTTGTAGTCACTAAGGACGTAAGATTCTACATGGAAACGTTGCAATAAACAAAAAAACAGAACTTATTATGAAGGAAGTTATATATTTTCATAATATATTTCAGAAACAGGATGTTTGCAAGTGCAGGTGCGCTCTCTCAAACGATCTTTCTACTGCTGTTTTGCTGTGACATGCAATGTGACAATGTCATCACTCATCACTTTTTAATAGGCGGCAGGAATGCCACATTTCCAAAGGTTTATTTGAAAAGACTTGGTGTTGTGGATAAACTACAGTGTTTCCTACACTGCTCCCAATACACTGGATGTCTCCGCGTTGGAGTCTCTACAGTCGGGGAATGTTTTTTATTCGCTGATTCCATCAGAACACCTCCTGATGAATCTGTGAATACAGGCTACCTCTACAGTTCACTCGTAGCAGGTACGTAACTGAAAGCGAAAAATATCCTGTTAAAGAGTCAATTGTACGATTCCTAATATAGCATACGAATGTGTTTCTGAATCATCATTAATTGTAAACAAGGATGGTACCAGGTATTTTGCAAAAAAAAAGGGTAAGTGTATCCTGCTCCATCAGGGTCGGCCGTAACAAACACATGCAAAGTCAAGTCAATGGTTCGTTTAAAAAAGGCACGGAGACGTAAGTCAATCTAGGGAATTGTATCGCTACAACTCGTACAGTGTACACAGTCGAAGGTGATAATATGAGAGTGAGTATATTCGTGCGATATCACGATAAAGGACACCAGAAATGGGCTTCACATATTGTACCCATGTAGGGAGATGGTTATGTACATGTAGGCGGATGTATGTATTTAACACAGTTTGTAAGGGGTTTAAGGTTCAATAAGTATTCAGCATGAACTTGCAGAGTGCTGTTTGAATCTGCAATGAATTGACAATGCCTGGGGGGTGGTGCATTCTGTGATATAACATTACCATTACCATGGAAACGGCTGATGTCAGTTCTGAATCTTTGATAAATAAATATATGTAAGTAAATATGTACATATTACTGCATAAACCGGAAGTTCCAGACTCATTATGTGATAAAAAAAAGTATATATCAGTACTGAATCTGTGATAACAAAGTGGATGTCAGTACTGAACGAGTAATAACTGTACATGTCAGTATTGAATCTGTGATAACAGTGCATGGCAGTACTGAACGAGTAATAACAGTGTACATGTCAGTAACAGTGCATGTCAGTACTGGACGAGTGATAACAGTGCATGTCAGTACTGAACGAGTGATATTTGTGCATGTCAGTACTGAACGAGTGATATTTGTGCATGTCAGTACTGAACGAGTGATAACAGTGCATGTCAGTACTGGACAAGTGATAACAGTGCATGGTTGTACTGGACGAGTGATAACAGTGCATGTCAGTACTGGACAAGTGATAACAGTGCATGGTTGTACTGGAAGAGTGATAACAGTGTATGTCAGTACTGAACAAGTGATAACAGTGCATGTCAGTACTGAACGAGTGATAACAGTGCATGTCAGTACTGAACGAAAGATAACAGCGCATGTCAGTACTGAACGAGTGATAACAGCGCATGTCAGTACTGGACAAGTGATAACAGTGCATGTCAGTACTGAACGAGTGATAACAGCGCATGTCAGTACTGGACAAGTGATAACAGTGCATGTCAGAACAAGACAAGTGATAACAGTGCATGTCATTACTGGAAAAGTGATAACAGTGCATGGCAGTACTGAACGAGTGATAACAGCGCATGTCAGCACTGGACAAGTGATAACATTGCATGTCAGTACAAGACAAGTGATAACAGTGCATGTCATTACTGGAAAAGTGATAACAGTGCATGTCAGTACTCAACGAGTGATAACAGTGCATGTCAGTACTGTACAAGTGATAACAGTGCATGTCAGTACTGAACGAGTGATAACAGCGCATATCAGTACTGGACAAGTGATAACAGTGCATGTCAGTACTGAACGAGTGATAACACTGCATGTCAGTGCTGAACGAGTGATAACTGTGCATGTCAGTACAAGACAAGTGATAACAGTGCATGTCAGTGCTGAACTAGTGATAACAGTGCATGTCAGTACTGTACAAGTGATAACACCGCATGTCAGTGCTGAACTAGTGATAACAGTGCATGTCAGTACTGTACTAGTGATAACAGCGCATTTCAGTACTGTACAAGTTATAACACTGCATGTCAGTACTTGACAAGTGATAACACTGCATGTCAGTGCTGAACTAGTGATAACACTGCATGTCAGTACTGTACAAGTGATAACACCGCATGTCAGTGCTGAACTAGTGATAACAGTGCATGTCAGTACTGTACTAGTGATAACACTGCATGTCAGTACTGTACAAGTTATAACACTGCATGTCAGTACTTGACAAGTGATAACACTGCATGTCAGTGCTGAACTAGTGATAACACTGCATGTCAGTACTGAACTAGTTATAACAGTGTATGTCAGTACTGGACAAGTGATAACACTGCATGTCAGTGCTGAACTAGTGATAACACTGCATGTCAGTGCTGAACTAGTGATAACACTGCATGTCAGTACTGAACGAGATATAACAGCGTATGTCAGTACTGAATCCTACAATTGACTCTGCTTTTGGGTCAGATTTCTCATGAATATATGGAAGGCTTTTATTTATTTTAGACACATGTTTATCTGAAATAAAAGGAGGACATTCCTGTTCACAAATGTATTGCACTGAAGTACGAAAGAGTATCTTACCTGTCCTACTGGTGATATGGAGACATCGTATATTGCAGGTTTGACGACACAAGAACAGAACAGCACCATAAGTGATGCTAGACAGATGTACACGTCATCAATAAACACAAGACAACAGACGATGAGTGCCACAGAGACTCACAGCAGCAGCAGCCTTGTGAGTCCTGCGACTACAAACACTGAGACCACGACGACCTCGAACTCCAGCAATACGAGCAATGGCACAGAGGATAGAGCCCCAGATATCACACACAGCAAGGCCACCACCACGCCCTCCAGCAATTCGAGCACAGAGGATAGAACATCAGACATCAGACAGAGCAAGGCAACCACTCACGCCAGCATTACAAGCACTAGACCAGACCTCAGTGGGAGCCAGGCCAACACGCCCCCCAGACCATCACCAGGTAGTTTATACGACAGATTAAAGTGTAATGTTATGTAAGATATGAGTGCCGCAGAATCCTTCGATTGTGCTCACTGTGTTGGTCTGATGTATTCAAGATAACGCGTTTTCAGATTTGCATTTTTAGTGTCTTTAATAGCACAGCATATGTATCGATATTGTAAATATAACTTTCTATGTATATTTGAGCAAAAAAAATACTTGAAAAGAAGTCATTCGCGACGTCATACTGCAACATCATGAGAGTAGAATGATAACGAAAAGAAACAAATATGGGACATTGTTTGTCAACTATAGTACGGCTATCTGTACAAAATAAAATCTGGAACAGACAATCCAATGATTGACATCATGAACATCTATCTACGCATTTGGGATCCGATGACAAGTATCAACCAAGTCAGAGAACCTGACCTCACAAACATGTTAGTCGGTGAGACATAAAAATAGACTTAGTAAAATTCTGTATTCTGTTCAGGTTTAATATGAAAAGGGATCTTACCCGTAAGCTTGTCGTTAAATGCCGCCGTCAGGCAACCTGAAAAATGCCGTGGTTGTTCTTTGTGCGTCCTTCATCTCAGAACTCAGCAACATCCCTGTCACCAATCCAAAGTGAACCCGATACACCAGTGATCGATATTCTGAGCAACGACCCCAGACTTCGGATATGATGGCACGCAACCAACCATCTATCGATCAACTAAGGCACCCTTTTTTAGACCCGTGAAGATCCAGGGTAGAATAGGTCTTCAACAACTCATGCTTGCTCTTAAAGGCGTCTATGCTTGTCGTAAGAGGCGACTAACGGGATCGGGTGATCAGGCTCGCTGACTTGGTTGATGCGTGTCATCGTATCTCAATTGTGTAGATAGATGCTCATGACATCAATCATAGGATTGTCAGGTCTAGACTATATCATTTACAGGTGGCAATTATCCAGCTGTATGACGGCAAAGAACGGCGTTAAACAACAAACAAACAAAACTAAACACCTTGTTTATGCCTTTCAGGTGACGCGTTTATCAAGAGTGTCTATACCATCGTGACCCAAACCGGTACCGAGGAAGATAGTGGCACGGAGTGCTATGTGAACGTGGACCTTTATGGAGAGACAGGTGGTAAAGAAACGTTGTATCTCAATAACCCAGGAGATGAAATGGCCAACGGTTCTAATGATACTTTTACAGTAAGTATTTAAACACACACGGCCACTGCAGAGAGCATGCTTTAGGAGGGGATAGCATATCTGTCTTGTCATTGTCTATGAATATATAGTTTGACCAAAACCTACTGAGAAGGGTTGTTTTGTTGGTTTGTTGTTTTACGCCGCACTCAACAATATTCCAGCTATATTACGGCGGACTGTAAATAATCGAGTCTGGATAGGAACAATCCAGTGATTAATATCATGGGCCTCGATCTACGCAATTGGGATCGATGAAATGCATCAACCAAGTCAGGGATCCTGACCACCCGATCCCGTTAGTCAACTCCTACGACAAGCATAGTCACCTTTTACGGCAAGCCTGGGTTGCTGAAGACCTATCCTACCCCGGATCTTCACGGGTCCTTTTGAGAAGGAGAACATTCTAACTTATATATTTACTACGTTAGAAACCACGATATAAGTTTGTCCAACAAACAATGCTTTCCTGAAGCTCCAAAACAGCAACATATTTTGTATATATTTTTGTAAATGTAATGGTTCAATGCGACGAGGCACACTACCCTGCATTCATATAACATATATTTTGTAATGTTTTTTTAATTGATATTGTCATTCGTGACTCCCTAAATAATTTTAATTTAGGTTAAGGTCCGTACTGTAACTTGGCCATTCCATTAGTGTAACATTTTGATCGTTAAGCCATTCCGGAGAATGACACGCTCTACATGTATGTTTTGGATCATTGTCTTTCGGAAATACCCACCCATCACCATACAAAACTTGTGATTTTGGAAAGGGATGTTCCTGTAAAATATCAGTGTTCACTGCACTTGTCATGTTACCTTTAAATATACATAATGGTGTGGCACACACACACACACACACACACACACACACACACACACACACACACACACACACAAAGCCACCCTGCCCCTATACACACACACACACATGAAATTAAGGACTGTACTTTGAACATTTGTTTTACGGTACCTTTTGTACATGTTGCACGAGGTTTTGATATACCTACACTGAGTGAGTGAGTGAGTTGGGTTTAACGCCGCTTTTCACATTATTCCAGTTATATCACGGCGTGTCAGCTTAATGTGGGAGGAAAGCCCGAAGTAATGCAGGTCTCAGACGTTTACTACTTCGATGAAACCCACGAGCACGGGTATGGTGCTGACAAACCTAGAAACATAATCGGGGTGAACCGGGATTCGAACCCACAATCATAGGTTTCTGGCGCGTCCAGGAGACGCAACTCTGCACAGCGAATCGCAGCGCCTTAAACGACTGAGCCATCCGTGCCTCCTAGCTACACTGAACTTCAATATGAGAACATATGAGAATGTAATTTCTTCCTGGTGAGGTGATAGTCATGGTATTCCTCGTGATTTCTGTCAATCCATTGCATCCAAATGCGTTCTTAATTTCTGTTCCTCTATTTAATATTTCGTGTCTAATATTTTCATGCGTCTGTTTTTAGACCCTAATATACCAAGTCGCCTTCTGTCACCAACAATCAAGTTGCTGGGCCTACCTGCTCCCTTTCTGTTCCATCTACACTCTCAATAGTTTTCATAGCATGGCACACAGTTGATAGTGGAATGTCTGTTCTTTCTGTAATGACCTGTGCTCATATGATTCCTTGATTGTATAACTCAGAAATAATATTTCATTTGTCCAAAGCTGGCACTTTCACAATGGTCTTGTTTGCCGTATGCTAGCTTGTTCACCAAGGGAGACAACACTTGTCCTACTTTCAAATTATTTATAAGTTCTACATGCACCTGATAACTATTGGTGGCCAGAATAGTATGAATAATTCTGAATAATTTCTGGTCAATCTATAGAAGTGAGGGCCCAGGTACCATCGAGGGTACAATCTTTCTACGAACAGTGCCATAGGACTTTTGCTAAACATTTAAGGGATGACGTCAAGTTTCCAATAAGAAGGGCAATATTCCGTCATTTCACATCGTTTGAGACACAATCGAGCATGCTCTTTCTGCAAAGATTTCAAAGACGTCGTCATGTTTGGTGTTTGATCAGGGTTACAATATTCAAGGCATACGCAAGACATAAGCAAAGCAAAGTTTTATTTTAGACATGTGAAGGACATCATCACTGTTTGATAGTGATTCCTAAATACAAGTTCATGATAAAGTAGGAATCGCACAATCGACTCTGTTTTCAGCAGATACTTTTTGTGAATATGAAAAATATTTTTGTTGCTGTTATTTACATCATAATCCAATCCAGAGAAGAAACCTACTTGGCTTACTGGATCCGTCAGGTGTGTATGAACGATTATCTCAACAAGGAGAAGATACCATGCGACCATCATTATAGTCAATAAAAATGGTAACCTGGCAACCAGCATGATATACATTGCTGCTGGAATCCTGATTACCGAGTTATTTTTCAGACGCTCAGTTTTGAAAAAATGATGGCTGTGTGGTCGCGGGGCACTTGGGGAACCTCTGACTTTTACAAGTTAGCGGAGTTGTATATTATTGGATGTTCCACCCCATGAGGAAAAACTAAAGACTTCTTGTAAATAGAAAAGTGTAGAATGTAGTCCAAGTTTCTGCATCGCTTAAGGAAAATACCTTTAACGTGTAGTCACTTCTTATCGTACATCGATAAAGTCCCGTGAGACGAATTTGTTTGTTTGACACCATTATATAAACTATGAGCAAACAAAATACTGCCTTATATCTGAAAGACATAATGGCATATATATCATAAACTGACGTCCAAAAGAAACTTTACCAACTAAAATGATAAATTTCAGACAAAGTATAATTTTTTTGTCGATGAAGTCTATCTAAAACACAAAACCTAAATGCAACAATAGTGTATGCAGAAAATGTTAATCGTCTGTTACATGTTTGCGAGATAACACGCGAAAAAGTGAAAAACACGTGCACCACGGACAACTGCAAAAGCACGTGCGGGTAAGGGTATAAAACGATTGCAACGGCAAGTCAGACATCCACAGTGCTAAAAAAAAACACAAAAGAAATGCCACGACTCACAGTCGAACAACGTGAACAAGCCTTGGGTATGGTACAGATAGGAGCCACCCACGCCCTTATTGCACGAACCTTCGGTTGCTGCCGTGTTGTCGTTACCAACTTGATGCAACGTTACAGACAGACAGGGCGGACCGCTGACAGGCCAAGAACAGGCAGACCCAGGGTGACCACGCCCTATGATGACCGGTACTTGCGTACCTTGCACCTCCAAAATCGCTTCCTGACAGTGACGTCATCGGCGACGTGGCTGGCAGAGGGTTGTCTTCACTGACGGAAGTCGATTCTGTATGTTTAGGGCTGATGGAAGACAACGTGTTTACCGCCGAAGGGTGAACGAACGGCGGCGTGTTGCGTGCAGGAGGTCGTACCACATGGAGGAGGGAGTGTCATGGTGTGGGGAGATTTCTGTGGTCAGGAGAGGACACCGCTGGTCATCGTTGACGGAAACTTAACAGCTCAGCGTTACATGGATAACATTCTTCGTCCAATTGTCCTACCATTTCTCCAAAAGCAGCCACGTCAGCATGACAACGCTAGAGCCCATACAGCCAGAATTGTCACTAACTTCCTCGCAACCAACAACGTCAACGTCTTGCCGTGGCATGCACGCTCACCCGACATGTCTCCCATAGAACACCTCTGGGACTTGATGGATCGTCGTGTTCGACAACGACCACACTCTCCAGCCAACCGGCAAGAACTGATCTTGGCCCTCCAAGAAGAATGGCGTCAAATCTTACGTGCCCTCATCAGACGACTGACTTTTTCTGTGCGTCGAAGAGTTTTCGCGTATATTGAGGCATTTGGTGGTCACACACACTACTAATGACTTATCATTGAACGTGAGCGATTGTTTATGTACTCTGCCTATTGTCCATGATTCTAAAAGCTCGGGTTTTGTACCACACCCAAGTTTGGGGGGCTCTGACGTCATTCTCGGTCGCGGTATGATTGCCATTTTCAGCATTGGTTATGTTGATATATTTATCTTCTCAATACACTTTACTTCATGCATGTATGTTTTGTTTGTTTTTGAGCAAGAGTGATTTCAAACTCTGGTAAATTTTCTTTTGGACGTCAGTTTAATCATATGGTTATGTATAACGTGACACATTCGATACGAAAACAGCCAAATTGATTACTATCCATCTTTCTTCAGTTTACAAGGTCAAGTGATCTTGGAAACTTCACAAAGATTTTTGTGCAAGAAAGTTCTGACATACGATTTATTTTTTTCAAAATACAGCTACCCCATGCACATGGAGCAACTGTATTGACTCGAAATATATAAATATCATTTTCTGCATACCAGCCTTGTCTCATTTGTGGTTAATAGAATTATGCAGCTTTATGCCTTTCACTTCTGCCATGCAGGAGCTCCAGATACAATTCCTTCTGTTTACTTTCACATAAATACACCTAAATAACATCATGATTATGCATTTCTGAGGCAAAACATATGGAGGTGTATCGCCGTGTTCTTGTACTTGACATTTTGTGATTTTTGTCCCAAAATAGCGGGACAAGAGTCTGGAAAGAGCTAGATGTTCTGCGTACGTCTAGTGTGGCCAATGGTGCTAAATATTAAAACCCTGAGGTTGAAAGGAATGACCCTGTTCCTTAATTTGATTGATTAATGTCGATTTTTCTTCAGTTTACCAGGTCAAGCGATCTTGGAAACTTCACAAAGATGGTGCTGAGAGTTCTCAAATTTGGTCTAACGCCTGGATGGTTAGTTGTTGGGGTGAGTGTCCAGGTTCATTATTTACTACTTTCCGTGGATGAAACAATTCACACGAGACGAGTGGGCCCCGTTTCAAAAGCCACTCCGTGTCGACCAGTCCTTTTTTAGCCCCTTAATTTGGAGCGGAGGAAGGGTAACAATAAGTATAATCTTTTAACGTCTTTTGGTATGACGCGGCCGGGTATCGAACACCGATCTTCCGCTCTCCGTTCTACCACTAGACCATGGAGGCGATATTGGTAACGCAAGACATGCTTAAGGTTTTTGCGAACGTCGGTCTCGTCACTGATTTTCAGACCAGTGAAGATTCCGGGGTAGAATAGATCTTCAGCAACCCATACTTGCCGTAATGGGCGACTATGCTTGTCGTAAGAGGCGACTAACGGGATCGGGTGGTCAGGCTCGCTGACTTGGTTGATACATGTCATCGATACCAATTGCGTGGATCGATGCTCATGACGTCTATCACTGGATTGTCTGGTGCAGACTCGATTATTTACAGTCCGCCGTCATATAGCTGGGATATTGCTGAGTGCAGCGTTAAACAACAAACAAAACAAACAAACTGATTTTCAGTGGTCAATTCATATGGTTTTCATCACAGTGAATGCCAATATTTTTGGATTCGGGAGCCAACTCCCCATCAGAATACATGTTCAAAGCTTTCAGCTCATCTCGGTACAAAATCACCCCGGGATCTTGAACTGTACCCTTTTTGCGAACACCTGGTGTCGTCATGTATTTTCAGTGGTCCATTCATCTGGTTTTCATCACTGTTTTGCCTTGTTGTTCTCTGGCGTTGACGTTCTGTATTTCTTTACAGGTCGAGGTAGGGCGTAAGCGTACCTACAAGCGACATGAAACCACTGACATATATTACACTTATATCAACCAGTGGTTCCAGAGAATGGATGGGTGGCATTTCTTCGAATTCGCAGAAACTAATTTTGTAATGAATTACACCATGATGTCCACGTTCACCACAGAATACTGATAGGTATTGTGTATGCAATCTATGTAATCTCGAGAAATGGAAAATGGTTAAGCGAACAGTGTATTAGTGTAAGTGGCCTTAATTCCAATAGTTGTCCATAGTAAACGCAACCCTGACCTTGAACATGTACTGTTTGAGAACAATAAAGCTTGCAATAAGATAATTTAGCATAGTTTCTAAAAACGTCTCAACCCTCATGTGGATATATGGAGACCCGTGAAGATCCGGGGTAGAATAGGTCTTCAGCAACCCATGCTTGCTGTGAAAGGCGACTATGCTTGTGGTAAGAGGCGACTAACGGGATCGTGTGGTCAGGCTCGCTGACTTGGTTGATGCGTGTCATCGATCCCAATTGCGTGGATCGATGCTCATGATATGTATCACTGGGGTGTCTGGTCCAGACTCGATTATTTACTGACCGCCGTCTTGTAGCTGCAATATTGCTGAGTGCGGAGTAAAACAATACACCAACCAACTTACCTTTTTAACGAATACATGGGGATCCATTCCTATAATTGTCACCGTTGGTGTGTCTCTTACATGTACTTCCAGTATAATCTACTTCGGCGGATAATCGACTGTGGTTATTATCTGGCATTGACGTTTTACATTTACTTGAACTGGGTCAATGTTTCTGCTGGTGAGTTGATCTCCCCGCGTTTCCCCAAGTCACACTACCGTTTATTACTTATGCGACAACAAAGACATGTTTGTGCCAACCTGCCTTACCACTGTTACAAAACGAACATATTTCTTAGAAGTTTTTTTTTTCCTGACGGGCAGTAGACTCGCTGAACGTAATTCAAAATGTACGTTTTTAGTGTCAACAAAATCATTAAATGCGCTATTGTGTCACTGGATCTGCTAGTCCGTCATGCAAATGCGGATTGTGTGAGTGGTGGGTGCTACTGGTAGAGCAGGACAAGCGCATCCATTCGGCGAACACCTGGTGTCATCACTGATGTTCAGCTGTGTTCCACTCACATAACTTTTACCATTTTCCCTTATAACTACAGAGGAATATTTAGACTCTGGTGTTGATGTTGTACATTTTGTCTCTTGTGTTGACGTTATATATTTTGTCTCTTGTGTTGACGTTACATATTAAGTCTCTTGTGTTCACGTTATATATTTTGTCTCTGGTGTTGACGTTATATATTAAGTCTCTTGTGTTGACGTTAGATAATTTTTCTCTAGTGTTGACGTTCTATATTAGGTTTCTTGCGTTGACGTTAGATATTTTTTCTCTGGTGTTGACGTTATATATTAAGTCTCTGGTGTTGACGTTATATATTAAGTTTCTGGTGTTGACGTTATATATTTAGCCTCTGGTGTTGACGTTATATATTAAGTCTCTGGCGTTGACGTTATATATTAAGTCTCATGTGTTGACGTTATATATTAAGTCTCTGGCGTTGACGTTGTATATTAAGTCTCTTGTGTTGACGTTATATATTAAGTCTCTGGCATTGACGTTATATATTAAGTCTCTTGTGTTGACGTTATATATTAAGTCTCTTGTGTTGACGTTATATTAAGTCTCTTGTGTTGACGTTATATATTAAGTCTCTTGTGTTGACGTTATATATTAAGACTCTGGCGTTGACGTTATATATTAAGTCTCTTGTGTTGACGTTATATATTAAGTCTCTTGTGTTGACGTTATATATTAAATCTCTTGCGTTGACGTTATATATTAAGTCTCTGGTGTTGACGTTAGATAATTTTTCTCTAGTGTTGACGTTCTATATTAGGTTTCTTGTGTTGACGTTAGATATTTAGTCTCTGATGTTGATGTTTTATATTAAGTCTCTTGCGTTGACGTTAGATATTTTTTCTCTGGTGTTGACGTTATATATTAAGTCTCTTGTGTTGACGTTATATATTAAGTTTCTGGTGTTGACGTTATATATTTAGCCTCTGGTGTTGACGTTATATATTAAGTCTCTGGTGTTGACGTTATATATTAAGTCTCTTGTGTTAACGTTATGTATTAAGTCTCTGGCGTTGACGTTGTATATTAAGTCTCTTGTGTTGACGTTATATATTAAGTCTCTGGCATTGACGTTATATATTAAGTCTCTTGTGTTGACGTTATATATTAAGTCTCTTGTGTTGACGTTATATTAAGTCTCTGGTGTTGACGTTATATATTAAGTCTCTTGTGTTGACGTTATATATTAAGTCTCTTGTGTTGACGTTATATATTAAGTCTCTTGTGTTGACGTTATATATTAAGTCTCTTGTGTTGACGTTATATATTAAGTCTCTGGCATTGACGTTATATATTAAGTCTCTTGTGTTGACGATATATATTAAGTCTCTTGTGTTGACGTTATATTAAGTCTCTTGTGTTGACGTTATATATTAAGTCTCTTGTGTTGACGTTATATATTAAGTCTCTTGTGTTGACGTTATATTAAGTCTCTTGTGTTGACGTTATATATTAAGTCTCTTGTGTTGACGTTATATATTAAGTCTCTGGCGTTGACGTTATATATTAAGTCTCTTGTGTTGACGTTATATATTAAGTCTCTGGCGTTGACGTTATATATTAAGTCTCTTGTGTTGACGTTATATATTAAGTCTCTGGCGTTGACGTTATATATTAAGTCTCTTGTGTTAAGGTTGTATATTAAGTCTCTTGTGTTGACGTTATATATTAAGTCTCTGTCGTTGACGTTATTTATTAAGTCAGTGGCTTTGGCGTTATATATTAAGTCTCTTGTGTTGACGTTATATATTAAGTCTCTTGTGTTGACGTTATATATTAAGTCTTTGGTGTTGACGTTATATATTAAGTCTCTTGTGTTGACGTTATATATTAAGTCTCTTGTGTTGACGTTATATGTTAAGTCTCTTGTGTTGACGTAATATATTAAGTCTCTGGTGTTGACGTTATATATTAAGTCTCTTGTGTTGACGTTATATATTCATTCTCTGGTGTTGATGTTTTATATTAAGTCTCTGGCGTTGACGTTATATATTAAGTCTCTTGTGTTGACGTTATATATTAAGTCTCTTGTGTTGACGTTATATATTAAGTCTCTGGCATTGACGTTATATATTAAGTCTCTTGTGTTGACGTTATATATTAAGTCTCTTGTGTTGACGTTATATTAAGTCTCTGGTGTTGACGTTATATATTAAGTCTCTTGTGTTGACGTTATATATTAAGTCTCTGACGTTGACGTTATATATTAAGTCTCTTGTGTTGACGTTATATATTAAGTCTCTTGTGTTGACGTTATATATTAAGTCTCTGGCGTTCACGTTATATATTAAGTCTCTTGTGTTAAGGTTGTATATTAAGTCTCTGGCGTTGACGTTATATATTAAGTCTCTGGTGTTGACGTTATATATTAAGTCTCTGGCGTTAGACGTTGTATATTAAGTCTCTTGTGTTGACGTTATATATTAAGTCTCTGGCATTGACGTTATATATTAAGTCTCTTGTGTTGACGATATATATTAAGTCTCTTGTGTTGACGTTATATTAAGTCTCTTGTGTTGACGTTATATGTTAAGTCTCTTGTGTTGACGTTATATATTAAGTCTCTTGTGTTGACGTTATATTAAGTCTCTTGTGTTGACGTTATATATTAAGTCTCTTGTGTTGACGTTATATATTAAGTCTCTGGCGTTGACGTTATATATTAAGTCTCTTGTGTTGACGTTATATATTAAGTCTCTGGCGTTGACGTTATATATTAAGTCTCTTGTGTTGACGTTATATATTAAGTCTCTGGCGTTGACGTTATATATTAAGTCTCTTGTGTTAAGGTTGTATATTAAGTCTCTTGTGTTGACGTTATATATTAAGTCTCTGTCGTTGACGTTATTTCTTAAGTCAGTGGCTTTGGCGTTAAATATTAAGTCTCTTGTGTTGACGTTATATATTAAGTCTCTTGTGTTGACGTTATATATTAAGTCTTTGGTGTTGACGTTATATATTAAGTCTCTTGTGTTGACGTTATATATTAAGTCTCTTGTGTTGACGTTATATGTTAAGACTCTTGTGTTGACGTAATATATTAAGTCTCTGGTGTTGACGTTATATATTAAGTCTCTTGTGTTGACGTTATATATTCATTCTCTGGTGTTGATGCTTTATATTAAGTCTCTGGCGTTGACGTTATATATTAAGTCTCTTGTGTTGACGTTATATATTAAGTCTCTTGTGTTGACGTTATATATTAAGTCTCTGGCGTTGACGTTATATATTAAGTCTCTTGTGTTGACGTTATGTATTAAGTCTCTGGCGTTGACGTAATATATTAAGTCTCTGGCGTTGACGTTATATATTAAGTCTCTTGTGTTGACGTAATATATTAAGTCTCTTGTGTTGACATTATATATTAAGTCTCTTGTGTTGACGTTATATATTCATTCTCTGGTGTTGACGTTGTATATTAAGTCTCTGGTGTTGACGTTATATATTAAGTCTCTGGTGTTGACGTTATATATTAAGTCTCTGGCGTTGACGTTATATATTAAGCCTCTGGTGTTGACGTTATATATTAAGTCTCTGGCGTTGACGTAATATATTAAGTCTCTGGTGTTGACATTTTATATTAAGTCTCTTGTGTTGACGTTATATATTAAGTCTCTGGTGTTAACGTTATATATAAAGTCTTTGGCGTTGACGTTATAAATTCATTCTCTGGTGTTGACGTTATATATTAAGTCTCTGGTGTTGACGTTATATATTAAGTCTCTGGTGTTGACGTTATATATTAAGTCTCTGGTGTTGACGTTATATATTAAGTCTCTTGTGTTGACGTTATATATTAAGTCTCTGGCTTTGACGTTATATATTAAGTTTCTTGTGTTAAGTTTGTATATTAAGTCTCTTGTGTTGACGTTATATATTAAGTCTCTGGCGTTGACGTTATATATTAAGTCTCTTGTGTTGACGTTATATATTAAGTCTCTTGTGTTGACGTTATATATTAAGTCTCTGGCATTGACGTTATATATTAAGTCTCTTGCGTTGACGTTAGATATTTTTTCTCTGGTGTTGACGTTATATATTAAGTCTCTTGTGTTGACGTTATATATTAAGTCTCTGGCGTTGACGTTATATATTAAGTCTCTTGTGTTGACGTTATGTATTAAGTCTCTGGCGTTGACGTTGTATATTAAGTCTCTTGTGTTGACGTTATATATTAAGTCTCTGGCATTGACGTTATATATTAAGTCTCTTGTGTTGACGTTATATATCAAGTCTCTTGTGTTGACGTTATATTAAGTCTCTGGTGTTGATGTTATATATTAAGTCTCTTGTGTTGACGTTATATATTAAGTCTCTGACGTTGACGTTATATATTAAGTCTCTTGTGTTGACGTTATATATTAAGTCTCTTGTGTTGACGTTATATATTAAGTCTCTGGCGTTGACGTTATATATTAAGTCTCTTGTGTTAAGGTTGTATATTAAGTCACTGGCGTTGACGTTATATATTAAGTCTCTGGCGTTAGACGTTGTATATTAAGTCTCTTGTGTTGACGTTATATATTAAGTCTCTGGCATTGACGTTATATATTAAGTCTCTTGTGTTGACGATATATATTAAGTCTCTTGTGTTGACGTTATATTAAGTCTCTTGTGTTGACGTTATATATTAAGTCTCTTGTGTTGACGTTATATATTAAGTCTCTTGTGTTGACGTTATATTAAGTCTCTTGTGTTGACGTTATATATTAAGTCTCTTGTGTTGACGTTATATATTAAGACTCTGGCGTTGACGTTATATATTAAGTCTCTTGTGTTGACGTTATATATTAAGTCTCTGGCGTTGACGTTATATATTAAGTCTCTTGTGTTGACGTTATATATTAAGTCTCTGGTGTTGACGTTATATATTAAGTCTCTTGTGTTAAGGTTGTATATTAAGTCTCTTGTGTTGACGTTATATATTAAGTCTCTGGCATTGACGTTATATATTAAGTCTCTGTCGTTGACGTTATTTATTAAGTCAGTGGCTTTGGCGTTATATATTAAGTCTCTTGTGTTGACGTTATATATTAAGTCTCTTGTGTTGACGTTATATATTAAGTCTTTGGTGTTGACGTTATATATTAAGTCTCTTGTGTTGACGTTATATATTAAGTCTCTTGTGTTGACGTTATATGTTAAGTCTCTTGTGTTGACGTAATATATTAAGTCTCTGGTGTTGACGTTATATATTAAGTCTCTTGTGTTGACGTTATATATTCATTCTCTGGTGTTGATGTTTTATATTAAGTCTCTGGCGTTGACGTTATATATTAAGTCTCTTGTGTTGACGTTATATATTAAGTCTCTTGTGTTGACGTTATATATTAAGTCTCTGGCATTGACGTTATATATTAAGTCTCTTGTGTTGACGTTATATATTAAGTCTCTTGTGTTGACGTTATATTAAGTCTCTTGTGTTGACGTTATATATTAAGTCTCTTGTGTTGACGTTATATATTAAGTCTCTGACGTTGACGTTATATATTAAGTCTCTTGTGTTGACGTTATATATTAAGTCTCTTGTGTTGACGTTATATATTAAGTCTCTGGCGTTGACGTTATATATTAAGTCTCTTGTGTTAAGGTTGTATATTAAGTCTCTGGCGTTGACGTTATATATTAAGTCTCTGGTGTTGACGTTATATATTAAGTCTCTGGCGTTAGACGTTGTATATTAAGTCTCTTGTGTTGACGTTATATATTAAGTCTCTGGCATTGACGTTATATATTAAGTCTCTTGTGTTGACGATATATATTAAGTCTCTTGTGTTGACGTTATATTAAGTCTCTTGTGTTGACGTTATATATTAAGTCTCTTGTGTTGACGTTATATATTAAGTCTCTTGTGTTGACGTTATATTAAGTCTCTTGTGTTGACGTTATATATTAAGTCTCTTGTGTTGACGTTATATATTAAGTCTCTGGCGTTGACGTTATATATTAAGTCTCTTGTGTTGATGTTATATATTAAGTCTCTGGCGTTGACGTTATATATTAAGTCTCTTGTGTTGACGTTATATATTAAGTCTCTGGCGTTGACGTTATATATTAAGTCTCTTGTGTTAAGGTTGTATATTAAGTCTCTTGTGTTGACGTTATATATTAAGTCTCTGTCGTTGACGTTATTTATTAAGTCAGTGGCTTTGGCGTTATATATTAAGTCTCTTGTGTTGACGTTATATATTAAGTCTCTTGTGTTGACGTTATATATTAAGTCTTTGGTGTTGACGTTATATATTAAGTCTCTTGTGTTGACGTTATATATTAAGTCTCTTGTGTTGACGTTATATGTTAAGTCTCTTGTGTTGACGTAATATATTAAGTCTCTGGTGTTGACGTTATATATTAAGTCTCTTGTGTTGACGTTATATATTCATTCTCTGGTGTTGATGTTTTATATTAAGTCTCTGGCGTTGACGTTATATATTAAGTCTCTTGTGTTGACGTTATATATTAAGTCTCTTGTGTTGACGTTATATATTAAGTCTCTGGCGTTGACGTTATATATTAAGTCTCTTGTGTTGACGTTATGTATTAAGTCTCTGGCGTTGACGTAATATATTAAGTCTCTGGCGTTGACGTTATATATTAAGTCTCTTGTGTTGACGTAATATATTAAGTCTCTTGTGTTGACATTATATATTAAGTCTCTTGTGTTGACGTTATATATTCATTCTCTGGTGTTGACGTTGTATATTAAGTCTCTGGTGTTGACGTTATATATTAAGTCTCTGGTGTTGACGTTATATATTAAGTCTCTGGCGTTGACGTTATATATTAAGCCTCTGGTGTTGACGTTATATATTAAGTCTCTGGCATTGACGTTATATATTAAGTCTCTTGTGTTGACGTTATATATTAAGTCTCTTGTGTTGACGTTATATTAAGTCTCTTGTGTTGACGTTATATATTAAGTCTCTTGTGTTGACGTTATATATTAAGTCTCTGACGTTGACGTTATATATTAAGTCTCTTGTGTTGACGTTATATATTAAGTCTCTTGTGTTGACGTTATATATTAAGTCTCTGGCGTTGACGTTATATATTAAGTCTCTTGTGTTAAGGTTGTATATTAAGTCTCTGGCGTTGACGTTATATATTAAGTCTCTGGTGTTGACGTTATATATTAAGTCTCTGGCGTTAGACGTTGTATATTAAGTCTCTTGTGTTGACGTTATATATTAAGTCTCTGGCATTGACGTTATATATTAAGTCTCTTGTGTTGACGATATATATTAAGTCTCTTGTGTTGACGTTATATTAAGTCTCTTGTGTTGACGTTATATATTAAGTCTCTTGTGTTGACGTTATATATTAAGTCTCTTGTGTTGACGTTATATTAAGTCTCTTGTGTTGACGTTATATATTAAGTCTCTTGTGTTGACGTTATATATTAAGTCTCTGGCGTTGACGTTATATATTAAGTCTCTTGTGTTGATGTTATATATTAAGTCTCTGGCGTTGACGTTATATATTAAGTCTCTTGTGTTGACGTTATATATTAAGTCTCTGGCGTTGACGTTATATATTAAGTCTCTTGTGTTAAGGTTGTATATTAAGTCTCTTGTGTTGACGTTATATATTAAGTCTCTGTCGTTGACGTTATTTATTAAGTCAGTGGCTTTGGCGTTATATATTAAGTCTCTTGTGTTGACGTTATATATTAAGTCTCTTGTGTTGACGTTATATATTAAGTCTTTGGTGTTGACGTTATATATTAAGTCTCTTGTGTTGACGTTATATATTAAGTCTCTTGTGTTGACGTTATATGTTAAGTCTCTTGTGTTGACGTAATATATTAAGTCTCTGGTGTTGACGTTATATATTAAGTCTCTTGTGTTGACGTTATATATTCATTCTCTGGTGTTGATGTTTTATATTAAGTCTCTGGCGTTGACGTTATATATTAAGTCTCTTGTGTTGACGTTATATATTAAGTCTCTTGTGTTGACGTTATATATTAAGTCTCTGGCGTTGACGTTATATATTAAGTCTCTTGTGTTGACGTTATGTATTAAGTCTCTGGCGTTGACGTAATATATTAAGTCTCTGGCGTTGACGTTATATATTAAGTCTCTTGTGTTGACGTAATATATTAAGTCTCTTGTGTTGACATTATATATTAAGTCTCTTGTGTTGACGTTATATATTCATTCTCTGGTGTTGACGTTGTATATTAAGTCTCTGGTGTTGACGTTATATATTAAGTCTCTGGTGTTGACGTTATATATTAAGTCTCTGGCGTTGACGTTATATATTAAGCCTCTGGTGTTGACGTTATATATTAAGTCTCTGGCGTTGACGTAATATATTAAGTCTCTGGTGTTGACATTTTATATTAAGTCTCTTGTGTTGACGTTATATATTAAGTCTCTGGTGTTAACGTTATATATAAAGTCTTTGGCGTTGACGTTATAAATTCATTCTCTGGTGTTGACGTTATATATTAAGTCTCTGGTGTTGACGTTATATTTTAAGTCTCTGGTGTTGACGTTATATATTAAGTCTCTGGTGTTGACGTTATATATTAAGTCTCTTGTGTTGACGTTATATATTAAGTCTCTGGCGTTGACGTTATATATTAAGTTTCTTGTGTTAAGTTTGTATATTAAGTCTCTTGTGTTGACGTTATATATTAAGTCTCTGGCGTTGACGTTATATATTAAGTCTCTTGTGTTGACGTTATATATTAAGTCTCTTGTGTTGACGTTATATATTAAGTCTCTGGCATTGACGTTATATATTAAGTCTCTTGTGTTGAGGTTATATATTAAGTCTCTGGCGTTGACGTTATATATTAAGTCTCTTGTGTTGACGTTATATATTAAGTCTCTGGCGTTGACGTAATATATTAAGTCTCTGGCGTTGACGTTATATATTAAATCTCTGGTGTTGACGTTATATATTAAGTCTCTGGTGTTAACGTTATATATAAAGTCTTTGGCGTTGACGTTATCAATTCATTCTCTGGTGTTGACGTTATATATTAAGTCTCTGGTGTTGACGTTATATATTAAGTCTCTGGTGTTGACGTTATATATTAAGTCTCTTGTGTTAAGGTTGTATATTAAGTCTCTTGTGTTGACGTTATATATTAAGTCTCCGTCGTTGACGTTATTTATTAAGTCAGTGGCTTTGGGGTTATATATCAAGTCTCTTGTGTTGACGTTATATATTAAGTCTCTGGCGTTGACGTTATATATTAAGTCTTTGGTGTTGACGTTATATATTAAGTCTCTGGTGTTGACGTTATATATTAAGTCTCTTGTGTTGACGTTATATGTTAAGTCTCTTGTGTTGACGTAATATATTAAGTCTCTGGTGTTGACGTTATATATTAAGTCTCTTGTGTTGACGTTATATATTCATTCTCTGGTGTTGATGTTTTATATTAAGTCTATGGGGTTGACGTTATATATTAAGTCTCTTGTGTTGACGTTATATATTAAGTCTCTTGTGTTGACGTTATATATTAAGTCTCTTGTGTTGACGTTATATATTCATTCTCTGGTGTTGATGTTGTATATTAAGTCTCTGGTGTTGACGTTATATATTAAGTCTCTGGTGTTGACGTTATATATTAAGTCTCTGGCGTTGACGTTATATATTAAGATTCTGGTGTTGACGTTATATATTAAGTCTCTGGCGTTGACGTAATATATTAAGTCTCTGGTGTTGACATTATATATTAAGTCTCTGGTGTTGACGTTATATATTAAGTCTCTGGTGTTAACGTTATATATAAAGTCTTTGGCGTTGACGTTATAAATTCATTCTCTGGTGTTGACGTTATATATTAAGTCTCTGGCGTTGACGTTATATATTAAGTCTCTGGTGTTGACGTTATATATTAAGTCTCTGGTGTTGACGTTATATATTAAGTCTCTGGTGTTGACGTTATATATTAAGTCTCTGGCGTTGACGTTATATATTAAGTTTCTTGTGTTAAGTTTGTATATTAAGTCTCTTGTGTTGACGTTATATATTAAGTCTCTGGCGTTGACGTTATATATTAAGTCTCTTGTGTTAACGTTATATATTAAGTCTCTGGCATAGACGTTATATATTAAGTCTCTTGTGTTGAGGTTATATATTAAGTCTCTGGCGTTGACATAATATATTAAGTCTCTGGTGTTGACGTTATATATTAAGTCTCTGGTGTTGACGTTATATATTAAGTCTCTTGTGTTAACGTTATATATAAAGTCTTTGGCGTTGACGTTATAAATTCATTCTCTTGTGTTGACGTTATATATTAAGTCTCTGGTGTTGACGTTATATATTAAGTCTCTGGTGTTGACGTTATATATTAAGTCTCTGGCGTTGACGTAATATATTAAGTCTCTGGCGTTGACGTTATATATTAAGTCTCTTGTGTTGACGTAATATATTAAGTCTCTTGTGTTGACATTATATATTAAGTCTCTTGTGTTGACGTTATATATTCATTCTCTGGTGTTGACGTTGTATATTAAGTCTCTGGTGTTGACGTTATATATTAAGTCTCTGGTGTTGACGTTATATATTAAGTCTCTGGCGTTGACGTTATATATTAAGCCTCTGGTGTTGACGTTATATATTAAGTCTCTGGCGTTGACGTAATATATTAAGTCTCTGGTGTTGACATTTTATATTAAGTCTCTTGTGTTGACGTTATATATTAAGTCTCTGGTGTTAACGTTATATATAAAGTCTTTGGCGTTGACGTTATAAATTCATTCTCTGGTGTTGACGTTATATA
Organism: Haliotis cracherodii; assembly: GCF_022045235.1. NCBI lineage: Eukaryota > Metazoa > Mollusca > Gastropoda > Lepetellida > Haliotidae > Haliotis > Haliotis cracherodii. Next base: position 23,185,916 of record NW_027266269.1, read on the forward strand.
TTAAGTCTCTGGTGTTGACGTTATATTTTAAGTCTCTGGTGTTGACGTTATATATTAAGTCTCTGGTGTTGACGTTATATATTAAGTCTCTTGTGTTGACGTTATATATTAAGTCTCTGGCGTTGACGTTATATATTAAGTTTCTTGTGTTAAGTTTGTATATTAAGTCTCTTGTGTTGACGTTATATATTAAGTCTCTGGCGTTGACGTTATATATTAAGTCTCTTGTGTTGACGTTATATATTAAGTCTCTTGTGTTGACGTTATATATTAAGTCTCTGGCATTGACGTTATATATTAAGTCTCTTGTGTTGAGGTTATATATTAAGTCTCTGGCGTTGACGTTATATATTAAGTCTCTTGTGTTGACGTTATATATTAAGTCTCTGGCGTTGACGTAATATATTAAGTCTCTGGCGTTGACGTTATATATTAAATCTCTGGTGTTGACGTTATATATTAAGTCTCTGGTGTTAACGTTATATATAAAGTCTTTGGCGTTGACGTTATCAATTCATTCTCTGGTGTTGACGTTATATATTAAGTCTCTGGTGTTGACGTTATATATTAAGTCTCTGGTGTTGACGTTATATATTAAGTCTCTTGTGTTAAGGTTGTATATTAAGTCTCTTGTGTTGACGTTATATATTAAGTCTCCGTCGTTGACGTTATTTATTAAGTCAGTGGCTTTGGGGTTATATATCAAGTCTCTTGTGTTGACGTTATATATTAAGTCTCTGGCGTTGACGTTATATATTAAGTCTTTGGTGTTGACGTTATATATTAAGTCTCTGGTGTTGACGTTATATATTAAGTCTCTTGTGTTGACGTTATATGTTAAGTCTCTTGTGTTGACGTAATATATTAAGTCTCTGGTGTTGACGTTATATATTAAGTCTCTTGTGTTGACGTTATATATTCATTCTCTGGTGTTGATGTTTTATATTAAGTCTATGGGGTTGACGTTATATATTAAGTCTCTTGTGTTGACGTTATATATTAAGTCTCTTGTGTTGACGTTATATATTAAGTCTCTTGTGTTGACGTTATATATTCATTCTCTGGTGTTGATGTTGTATATTAAGTCTCTGGTGTTGACGTTATATATTAAGTCTCTGGTGTTGACGTTATATATTAAGTCTCTGGCGTTGACGTTATATATTAAGATTCTGGTGTTGACGTTATATATTAAGTCTCTGGCGTTGACGTAATATATTAAGTCTCTGGTGTTGACATTATATATTAAGTCTCTGGTGTTGACGTTATATATTAAGTCTCTGGTGTTAACGTTATATATAAAGTCTTTGGCGTTGACGTTATAAATTCATTCTCTGGTGTTGACGTTATATATTAAGTCTCTGGCGTTGACGTTATATATTAAGTCTCTGGTGTTGACGTTATATATTAAGTCTCTGGTGTTGACGTTATATATTAAGTCTCTGGTGTTGACGTTATATATTAAGTCTCTGGCGTTGACGTTATATATTAAGTTTCTTGTGTTAAGTTTGTATATTAAGTCTCTTGTGTTGACGTTATATATTAAGTCTCTGGCGTTGACGTTATATATTAAGTCTCTTGTGTTAACGTTATATATTAAGTCTCTGGCATAGACGTTATATATTAAGTCTCTTGTGTTGAGGTTATATATTAAGTCTCTGGCGTTGACATAATATATTAAGTCTCTGGTGTTGACGTTATATATTAAGTCTCTGGTGTTGACGTTATATATTAAGTCTCTTGTGTTAACGTTATATATAAAGTCTTTGGCGTTGACGTTATAAATTCATTCTCTTGTGTTGACGTTATATATTAAGTCTCTGGTGTTGACGTTATATATTAAGTCTCTGGTGTTGACGTTATATATTAAGTCTCTGGCGTTGACGTTATATATTAAGTCTCTTGCGTTGACGTTATATATTAAGTCTCTGGCGTTGACGTTATATATTAAGTCTCTGGCGTTGACGTTATATATTAGGTCTCTTGTGTTGACGTTATATATTAAGTCTCTGGCGTTGACGTTATATATTAGGTCTCTTGTGTTAAGTTTGTTTCTTAAGTCTCTTGTGTTGACGTTATATATTAAGTCTCTGGCGTTGACGTTATATATTAAGTCTCTTGTGTTGACGTTATATATTAAGTCTCTGGCATTGACGTTATATATTAAGTCTCTTGTGTTGACGTTATATATTAAGTCTCTTGTGTTGACGTTATATTAAGTCTCTGGTGTTGACGTTATATATTAAGTCTCTTGTGTTGACGTTATATATTAAGTCTCTGGCGTTGACGTTATATATTAGGTCTCTTGTGTTGACGTTATATATTAAGTCTCTTGTGTTGACGTTATATATTAAGTCTCTGGCGTTGACGTTATATATTAAGTCTGTGGCTTTGGCGTTATATATTAAGTCTCTTGTGTTGACGTTATATATTAAGTCTCTGGCATTGACGTTATATATTAAGTCTCTGGCGTTGACGTTATATATTAAATCTTTGGTGTTGACGTTATATATTAAGTCTCTGGTGTTGACGTTATATATTAAGTCTCTTGTGTTGACGTTATATATTAAGTCTCTTGTGTTGACGTTATATATTAAGTCTCTGGCGTTGACGTTATATATTCATTCTCGGGTGTTGATGTTGTATATTTTGTCTCTGGTGTTGATGTTATATATTAAGTCTCTTGTGTTAACGTTATACATTAAGTCTCTAGTGTTGACGTTATATATTTTGTCTCTGGTGTTGACGTTTTACATTAAGTCTCTGTCGTTGACGTTATATATTTATTCTCTGGTATTGACGGTATATATTAAGTCTCTTGTGTTGACGTTAGATATTTTTTCTCTGGTATTGACGTTATATATTAAGTCTCTTGTGTTGACGTTAGATATTTAGTCTCTGGTGTTAGCACCAATCACTCACTACAACCGCCATAGCACCAATCCCTCACTACAACCGCCTTAGCACCAATCACTCACTACAACCGCCGTAGAACCAATCACTCGCTACAACCACCGTTGGACCAATCACTCATTACAACCGCCGTAGCACCAATCACTCACTCACTCACTAAAACCGCCGCAGGACCAATCACTCACTACAACTAACGCAGCACCAAGTTCTCACTACAACCTCCGTAGAACCAATCATGCACAACAACCGCAGTAGCATCAATCAGTTACTACAACCGCCGTAGCACCACTTATTAAATAGGAGTGCCGTAGCACCTATTAATGACAAAAACTGCCGTAGCACCAATCACTCACTATAACTGCCGTAGAACCAATCACTCACTACAACCGCCGTAGCATCAATCAGTTACTACAACCGCCGTAGCATCACTTATTAAATAGGAGTGCCGTAGCACCTATTAATGACAAAAACTGCCGTAGCACCAATCACTCAGCAAAACCACCGTAGCACCACTCCCTTATTAGAAGTGCTGTAGTACCAATCACGGACAAGAACTTTCGTAGCACCAATCACTCAAGACATCCGCCATAGCACAATCACTCACTACAGCCGCCACAGAACCAATCACTCACTACAACCACCATAGCACCAATCACTCGCTACAACCGCCACAGCACCAATCACTCACTACTACCGCAGAAGCACCAATCACTCACTACAACCACCATAGCACCAATCACTCACTACAACCACCATAGAACCCATCACTCACTACAACCGCCATAGCACCAATCACGCACTACAACCGCCATAGAACCCATCACTCACTACAACCACCATAGCACCAATCACTCACTACAACCACCATAGCACCAATCACTCACTACAACCACCACAGCACCAATCACTCACTACAACCACCATAGCACCAATCACTCACTACAGCCGCCATAGAACCAATCACTCCCTACAACCACCATAGCACCAATCACTCGCTACAACCGCCACAGCACCAATCACTCACTACTACCGCAGAAACACCAATCACTCACTACAACCGCCATAGCACCAATCACTCACTACAACCACCATAGCACCAATCATTCACTACAACCGCCATAGCACCAATCACTCACTACAACCGCCACAGCACCAATCACTCACTACAACCGCCATAGCACTAATCACTCACTACAACCACCATAGCACCAATCACTCACTACAACCGCCATAGCGCCAATCACTCACTACAACCACCATAGCACCAATCATTCACTACAACCGCCATAGCACCAATCACTCACTACAACCGCCACAACACCAATCACTCACTACAACCACCATAGCACTAATCACTCACTACAACCACCATAGCACCAATCACTCACTACAACCACCAAAGCACCAATCACGCACTACAACCACCAAAGCACCAATCACGCACTACAACCGCCATAGAACCCATCCCTCACTACAACCACCATAGCACCAATCACTCACTTCAACCGCCATAGCACCAATCACTCACTATAACCGCCGTAGGTACCAATCACTCATTATAACCACCACAGCACCAATCACTCACTACAACCGCCGTAGCACCAATCACTCACTACAACCAGCATAGCACCAATCACTCACTACAGACGCCATAGAACCAATCACTCACTACAACTGCCGTAGCACCAATCACTCACTACAACCACCATAGCACCAATCACTCACTACAACCACCAAAGCACCAATCACGCACTACAACCACCAAAGCACCAATCACGCACTACAACCGCCATAGAACCCATCACTCACTACAACCACCATAGCAACAATCACTCAACACAACCGCTACAGCACCAATCACTCACTCTCTCATTACAACCGCAGTAGCACCAATCACTCACTCACTCACTAAAACCGCCGCAGGACCAATCACTCACTACAACTAACGCAGCACCAAGTTCTCACTACAACCTCCGTAGAACCAATCATGCACAACAACCGCAGTAGCATCAATCAGTTACTACAACCGCCGTAGCACCACTTATTAAATAGGAGTGCCGTAGCACCTATTAATGACAAAAACTGCCGTAGCACCAATCACTCACTATAACTGCCGTAGAACCAATCACTCACTACAACCGCCGTAGCATCAATTAGTTACTACAACCGCCGTAGCACCACTTATTAAATAGGAGTGCCGTAGCACCTATTAATGACAAAAACTGCCGTAGCACCAATCACTCAGCAAAACCACCGTAGCACCACTCCCTTATTAGAAGTGCTGTAGTACCAATCACGGACAAGAACTTTCGTAGCACCAATCACTCAAGACATCCGCCATAGCACAATCACTCACTACAGCCGCCATAGAACCAATCACTCACTACAACCACCATAGCACCAATCACTCGCTACAACCGCCACAGCACCAATCACTCACTACTACCGCAGAAGCACCAATCACTCACTACAACCACCATAGCACCAATCACTCACTACAACCACCATAGAACCCATCACTCACTACAACAGCCATAGCACCAATCACGCACTACAACCGCCATAGAACCCATCACTCACTACAACCACCATAGCACCAATCACTCACTACAACCACCATAGCACCAATCACTCACTACAACCACCATAGCACCAATCACTCACTACAACCACCACAGCACCAATCACTCACTACAACCACCATAGCACCAATCACTCACTACAGCCGCCATAGAACCAATCACTCCCTACAACCACCATAGCACCAATCACTCGCTACAACCGCCACAGCACCAATCACTCACTACTACCGCAGAAGCACCAATCACTCACTACAACCGCCATAGCGCCAATCACTCACTACAACCACCATAGCACCAATCATTCACTACAACCGCCATAGCACCAATCACTCACTACAACCGCCACAGCACCAATCACTCACTACAACCACCATAGCACTAATCACTCACTACAACCACCATAGCACCAATCACTCACTACAGCCGCCATAGCGCCAATCACTCACTACAACCACCATAGCACCAATCATTCACTACAACCGCCATAGCACCAATCACTCACTACAACCGCCACAGCACCAATCACTCACTACAACCACCATAGCACCAATCACTCACTACAACCACCAAAGCACCAATCACGCACTACAACCGCCATAGAACCAATCACTCACTACAACCACCATAGCACCAATCACTCACTACAACCACCATAGCACCAATCACTCACTACAACCACCATAGCACCAATCACTCACTACAACCACCATAGCATCAATCACTCACTACAACCGCCGTAGGTACCAATCACTCACCATAACCACCACAGCACCAATCACTCACTACAACCGCCATAGCACCAATCACTCACTACAACCGCCATAGCACCAATCCCTCACTACAACCACCATAGCACCAATCACTCACTTCAACCGCCATAGCACCAATCACTCACTATAACCGCCGTAGGTACCAATCACTCATTATAACCACCACAGCACCAATCACTCACTACAACCGCCGTAGCACCAATCACTCACTACAACCAGCATAGCACCAATCACTCACTACAGACGCCATAGAACCAATCACTCACTACAACTGCCGTAGCACCAATCGACCGCCTCCGTGGTCTTGTGGTAGAGCGTCCGCCCGGAGAGCGGAAGGTCCGGGGTTCGATCCCCGGCTGCGTCATACCAAAAGACGTTAAAAGATGGTACTTGTTGTTACCCTGTCTGGCGCTCGGCATTAAGGGGCTAAAACAATGACTGGTCGGCTTTGAGTCAGTATACTGTGTCTGAGTGGGATATTCATGTTAAACTGCGGCATGGTATCTCAGTGAGCTAGCACTTTAAATCGGCATTAGTCCGGACTAGTACAAGCAGCCACACAAACACATACACGTACATGCACGTCGCTATATAAGTGCTATAATCTTGGACGCGACGTTAAACCCCATCTCACCTCACCTCACCGTAGCACCAATCACTCACTACAGCCGCCGTAGCACCAATCACTCATTACAACCGCCGTAGCACTAATCACTCACTACTTCAAACGCAGCACCAATTTCTCACTACAACCGCCGTAGCATCAGTCACGCACTACAACTGCCGTTGCACCAATCAGTCACTCACTCGCCACAACCGCCGTGGCACCAATCACTCACTACAACCGCCGTAGCACCAATCACTCACTACAACCGCCGAAGCGCCAATCACTCGCCTCAACCACCGTAGCACTACAAACGCGGGAGCCTCAATCACTCGCTGCAACCGCCATAGCACCAATCACTCGCTACAACCAACGTAGCACCAATCACTCACTACAACCGCCGTAGAACCAATCACTCACTACAACCGCCGTAGCACCAATCCCTCACTACAACCACCATAGCACCAATCACTCACTACAACCACCATAGCACCAGTCACTCACTAGAACCACCATAGCACCAATCACTCACTACAACCGCCATAGCACCAATCACTCACTATAACCGCCGTAGGTACCAATCACTCACTATAACCACCACAGCACCAATCACTCACTACAACCGCCGTAGCACCAATCACTCACTACAACCGCCGTAGAACCAATCACTCACTACAACCGCCATAGCACCAATCACTCACTACAACCACCATAGAACCAATCACTCACTACAACCTTCATAGAACCAATCACTCACTACAACTGCCGTAGAACCAATCACTCACTACAACCACCATAGAACCAATCACTCACTACAACCTTCATAGAACCAATCACTCACTACAACTGCCGTAGAACCAATCACTCACTACAACCACCATAGAACCAATCACTCACTACAACTGCCGTAGAACCAATCACTCACTACAGCCGCCATAGAACCAATCACTCCCTACAACCACCATAGCACCAATCACTCGCTACAACCGCCACAGCACCAATCACTCACTACTACCGCAGAAACACCAATCACTCACTACAACCGCCATAGCACCAATCACTCACTACAACCACCATAGCACCAATCATTCACTACAACCGCCATAGCACCAATCACTCACTACAACCGCCACAGCACCAATCACTCACTACAACCGCCATAGCACTAATCACTCACTACAACCACCATAGCACCAATCACTCACTACAACCGCCATAGCGCCAATCACTCACTACAACCACCATAGCACCAATCATTCACTACAACCGCCATAGCACCAATCACTCACTACAACCGCCACAACACCAATCACTCACTACAACCACCATAGCACTAATCACTCACTACAACCACCATAGCACCAATCACTCACTACAACCACCAAAGCACCAATCACGCACTACAACCACCAAAGCACCAATCACGCACTACAACCGCCATAGAACCCATCCCTCACTACAACCACCATAGCACCAATCACTCACTTCAACCGCCATAGCACCAATCACTCACTATAACCGCCGTAGGTACCAATCACTCATTATAACCACCACAGCACCAATCACTCACTACAACCGCCGTAGCACCAATCACTCACTACAACCAGCATAGCACCAATCACTCACTACAGACGCCATAGAACCAATCACTCACTACAACTGCCGTAGCACCAATCACTCACTACAACCACCATAGCACCAATCACTCACTACAACCACCAAAGCACCAATCACGCACTACAACCACCAAAGCACCAATCACGCACTACAACCGCCATAGAACCCATCACTCACTACAACCACCATAGCAACAATCACTCAACACAACCGCTACAGCACCAATCACTCACTCTCTCATTACAACCGCAGTAGCACCAATCACTCACTCACTCACTAAAACCGCCGCAGGACCAATCACTCACTACAACTAACGCAGCACCAAGTTCTCACTACAACCTCCGTAGAACCAATCATGCACAACAACCGCAGTAGCATCAATCAGTTACTACAACCGCCGTAGCACCACTTATTAAATAGGAGTGCCGTAGCACCTATTAATGACAAAAACTGCCGTAGCACCAATCACTCACTATAACTGCCGTAGAACCAATCACTCACTACAACCGCCGTAGCATCAATTAGTTACTACAACCGCCGTAGCACCACTTATTAAATAGGAGTGCCGTAGCACCTATTAATGACAAAAACTGCCGTAGCACCAATCACTCAGCAAAACCACCGTAGCACCACTCCCTTATTAGAAGTGCTGTAGTACCAATCACGGACAAGAACTTTCGTAGCACCAATCACTCAAGACATCCGCCATAGCACAATCACTCACTACAGCCGCCATAGAACCAATCACTCACTACAACCACCATAGCACCAATCACTCGCTACAACCGCCACAGCACCAATCACTCACTACTACCGCAGAAGCACCAATCACTCACTACAACCACCATAGCACCAATCACTCACTACAACCACCATAGAACCCATCACTCACTACAACAGCCATAGCACCAATCACGCACTACAACCGCCATAGAACCCATCACTCACTACAACCACCATAGCACCAATCACTCACTACAACCACCATAGCACCAATCACTCACTACAACCACCATAGCACCAATCACTCACTACAACCACCACAGCACCAATCACTCACTACAACCACCATAGCACCAATCACTCACTACAGCCGCCATAGAACCAATCACTCCCTACAACCACCATAGCACCAATCACTCGCTACAACCGCCACAGCACCAATCACTCACTACTACCGCAGAAGCACCAATCACTCACTACAACCGCCATAGCGCCAATCACTCACTACAACCACCATAGCACCAATCATTCACTACAACCGCCATAGCACCAATCACTCACTACAACCGCCACAGCACCAATCACTCACTACAACCACCATAGCACTAATCACTCACTACAACCACCATAGCACCAATCACTCACTACAGCCGCCATAGCGCCAATCACTCACTACAACCACCATAGCACCAATCATTCACTACAACCGCCATAGCACCAATCACTCACTACAACCGCCACAGCACCAATCACTCACTACAACCACCATAGCACCAATCACTCACTACAACCACCAAAGCACCAATCACGCACTACAACCGCCATAGAACCAATCACTCACTACAACCACCATAGCACCAATCACTCACTACAACCACCATAGCACCAATCACTCACTACAACCACCATAGCACCAATCACTCACTACAACCACCATAGCATCAATCACTCACTACAACCGCCGTAGGTACCAATCACTCACCATAACCACCACAGCACCAATCACTCACTACAACCGCCATAGCACCAATCACTCACTACAACCGCCATAGCACCAATCCCTCACTACAACCACCATAGCACCAATCACTCACTTCAACCGCCATAGCACCAATCACTCACTATAACCGCCGTAGGTACCAATCACTCATTATAACCACCACAGCACCAATCACTCACTACAACCGCCGTAGCACCAATCACTCACTACAACCAGCATAGCACCAATCACTCACTACAGACGCCATAGAACCAATCACTCACTACAACTGCCGTAGCACCAATCGACCGCCTCCGTGGTCTTGTGGTAGAGCGTCCGCCCGGAGAGCGGAAGGTCCGGGGTTCGATCCCCGGCTGCGTCATACCAAAAGACGTTAAAAGATGGTACTTGTTGTTACCCTGTCTGGCGCTCGGCATTAAGGGGCTAAAACAATGACTGGTCGGCTTTGAGTCAGTATACTGTGTCTGAGTGGGATATTCATGTTAAACTGCGGCATGGTATCTCAGTGAGCTAGCACTTTAAATCGGCATTAGTCCGGACTAGTACAAGCAGCCACACAAACACATACACGTACATGCACGTCGCTATATAAGTGCTATAATCTTGGACGCGACGTTAAACCCCATCTCACCTCACCTCACCGTAGCACCAATCACTCACTACAGCCGCCGTAGCACCAATCACTCATTACAACCGCCGTAGCACTAATCACTCACTACTTCAAACGCAGCACCAATTTCTCACTACAACCGCCGTAGCATCAGTCACGCACTACAACTGCCGTTGCACCAATCAGTCACTCACTCGCCACAACCGCCGTGGCACCAATCACTCACTACAACCGCCGTAGCACCAATCACTCACTACAACCGCCGAAGCGCCAATCACTCGCCTCAACCACCGTAGCACTACAAACGCGGGAGCCTCAATCACTCGCTGCAACCGCCATAGCACCAATCACTCGCTACAACCAACGTAGCACCAATCACTCACTACAACCGCCGTAGAACCAATCACTCACTACAACCGCCGTAGCACCAATCCCTCACTACAACCACCATAGCACCAATCACTCACTACAACCACCATAGCACCAGTCACTCACTAGAACCACCATAGCACCAATCACTCACTACAACCGCCATAGCACCAATCACTCACTATAACCGCCGTAGGTACCAATCACTCACTATAACCACCACAGCACCAATCACTCACTACAACCGCCGTAGCACCAATCACTCACTACAACCGCCGTAGAACCAATCACTCACTACAACCGCCATAGCACCAATCACTCACTACAACCACCATAGAACCAATCACTCACTACAACCTTCATAGAACCAATCACTCACTACAACTGCCGTAGAACCAATCACTCACTACAACCACCATAGAACCAATCACTCACTACAACCTTCATAGAACCAATCACTCACTACAACTGCCGTAGAACCAATCACTCACTACAACCACCATAGAACCAATCACTCACTACAACCTTCATAGAACCAATCACTCACTACAACTGCCGTAGAACCAATCAATCACTACAACTGCCGTAGAACCAATCACTCACTACAACCACCATAGAACCAATCACTCACTACAACCTTCATAGAACCAATCACTCACTACAACTGCCGTAGAACCAATCAATCACTACAACTTCAACAGCACCAACCAATCACTAGAACCGCCCTAGCACCAATCACTCACTACAACCAACGTAGCACCAACCACTAACTACAAACGTAGGAGCACCGTGCAGCTGCGTGAATTGGAAGACCCTCATCTACTAAAAGAAATACGGTAGTTTCTAAGACTTAAACCAACATATTGGTAGAGTATTTAAGCCAATCCCTTTCACCACTCGTGTACATAATGTCACCGAAACGGCATCAATAAACGTATTAATAACGAATTCAAAATTAATACAGATTAACGACTCATGGACACATTCAAACCAAGTTAACTGTATTGTACCCAAACGAGAAAACCACATTTAATATTGACCGCATTATGTTTACTCGCTCCTAAAGGCCGTGTAGATTTTGTTATTTGAAGTACCAACATCTAACTGGAAGACAAATATAGCATTGTGAAGGAACCCATCGTTTTGTGAATAATACTGTCGTGAAACTGCAACAGTCTCAAAAGCATTCAAATAGACTCTGGTCTGCTTCATTTGCTCTCAAACAAAAACACACAGTTCAAAGTACATCCTTTGTTCGAGCCACAGTCAAAGACAAACGGACACACAGGTGACAGGGTGCTGTGATCATCGTTTCTAAGACAGGCGTATCCTGTTCATATTACTAAAACTAAGAAAAAAGAAGTGAGTAATTGATTTCGGGTGACGCGTACCGAACGGCTAATTACTTGTGTTGACGTTATAAATACGAGTCCTTTTTCATTTTTTAAATTCATACCAGTAACGACCCATGCTTTCCGTAAGGGCCGACTATGATTGTCGTAAGAGGCGACTAACGGGATCGGGTGGTCAGACGCGCTGACTTGGTTGATGAATGTTATCGTATCCCAATTGCGTGGATCGATGCTCATGATGTCAATCACTGGATTGTCTGGTCCAGACTCGATTATTTACAGACCTCCGTTACATAGATGATATATTGATGAGTGCGACGTTAAATAACAAACAAACAAACTGTTCCAAGCAGCGTTCAAACCAACTCCAGTGTGTATCGGTCCCCAGTACTCTGCAAACAGATGTAAACATGCTTTTGTAAACGTTTTATTGGTTTGGGTAAATTTGCAGCAAACAATGCTATTCTGTGTGAAACGGGACTTCGTTGTATGTTTATTACTACGCAAAAAAGGGTAATTAAGTACTGGATTAAGCTTTTGTGAATGAATGCAAATTGATACCCCACAGAGACATGGAACTTAAAATATAATTTATCTGACAACTGTGCTGTGGGCCATGTGGCCTGAATTACTAAAATTGGTTGGTTGGTTGGTTGGTTGGTCACTGAAGATGCGTCCAATTGCTCGCATTGTCGGGAGTGCTGTTAACGGAGGTTCCGGTCCGGTCTTGCTGACGTCACGTCACACCAGGTGCACCGACATTTCCAGTTGTCGTACTGGCAGACGTCACACGAGATGCACCTGGACAGGGCGACCACTGACACTTCCAGTTGTCGTACTGGCAGACGTCACACGAGATGCACCTGGACAGGGCGATCACTGACACTTCCAGTTGTCGTACTGGCAGACGTCACATGAGATGCACCTGGACAGGGCGGTCACTAGTATTGACACTTCCTGCCTGTCGTACCTCCAGACGTCACACGAGATGCACCTGGACAGGGCGATCACTGACACTGACTGACATGACTGACATACGTCACTACGAGATGCACCAGGGCCCACTTGAACAAAACGATCTTAGCGCTAAGATGATCATAACTCCCATACTTGAACATATGCTTACGATAGTTGTAGCGCCAAGATCGCTTCGTGCAAGTGGGCCCTGGACAGGGTGATCGATGACACTTCCAGTTGTCATGGCTGACAGGCGTCACACGTCCTGCATTGACGTTTTATATTGCATTTATTTCACTGACATGGCTAGGTTGTCGAAGTTACACGATTTTCGTTTTTAATACTGCGTAGCATATGTGATTCAAAACAATTCGTTGATGTCATTACTACTGAAGGAAAGTGCACAAAACGATGCCTTTAATGTTGTTTAACGCAGAACTCAGCAATATTCAAGCTATATGATAACAAGATGTGTTTACATGCATACCAAAAATACAAACCCAGCGATACTAGGACACATCTTAAGAAGAATGCCAATATTTGTATGGCAACGCGATTTCTGTAGACCGGGTGTCAAGCATCCAAACCATGATTATCACTAAATACACAGATCAATGTCAGGCGGACATGGCACGGGGACATCAACTGCGTCGGGATCAGTTGTCGATGCACTTCTTCTTGACCGGACTAACCCTTCTGTTTCCAAATATCCGTGGACAATGCAGGGAAACGTGGCTTGTGTGTTGTTAATCATGCGCTGGCTTGTAACTGTTCCATCGGCTTCTGTCGTGTCATTGCGTGCGAAGCATGTTTCTGTCAGAAAGATCGCCGACCCATCTGCACTGCTATCTGGAGGAATAATCTACTACGGTAGCTCTGTGCAATGTTGGAAAACATGCTTGGAAGACAAGAATTGCTTTTCAACATTTTTCTGGAGAAATGAAAGGAAATGTGTCATCAACCACTCGGCATATACCAACCTGTTGAGTTCTTCAAATGGTCGTGCAGAATGGATGGTTCTCATCGATGTAAGTTGTCAGTCTCCACCAGTTTATTTTCATTGCTTGAAACTTGATATTCTCCTTTAAGTTGCTTGTTTGTAAACTGGGATTTATCAAAACCTGTCCAGGGGCCGATATTAGGTTCCAAGTCTGTCAATAAAAAATCATAAATTGGAGTGAGTGAGTGAGGTTTTTCGCCGTTTTTAGCAATATTCCTGCAATATCACGGCGGGGGACACAACAAATTGGCTTCACACATTTTACCCACGTCGGGAATCAAACCCGGGTCCGCGGCGTGACGAGCGAACGCTTTAACCACTCGGCTATCACAAATTGGAATTCCTATTTCATGTCGCTAGAGTATAACTAATAATATATGTCCATGGAAACAGGAACGATAAAGATCATAATACGAAGTTCTTGCATAGTATGCATTGTGCACATACCTGACTTCTGCCTCTGTTCACTCAGCAGTGACTGGGTACCCGGTAAGGTGAGTTGGCAATGTGGTTGTTAACCTGCTACCGTATTACAGGCAGCTTGTGTTGTAAACTTCCCAGGGACCTGATAATGATCACACTGATCCAGTGATCCATGATATTACCTTATTATTATCATTGTTATTATTATTATTAGTTCGCTTGTTTGTTTGTTTGTTGCTTAACGCCGCACTCAGCAATATTCCAGCTATATGATGCGGTCTGTAAATAATCTAATCAAATCGTGATATCTATATATCTATATATATATATATATATATATATATATATATATATATATATATATATATATATATATATATATTACGTCAGAGGATAAGTGACGTGTCTGCCGGACAGTAACAGTAGCCGAAATTGTTCCAACTGAAACCAGTAGCGTAACTACATATATGCAAAACTACAATTGCCTAAACAATTTGTTTAACTTGCCTTCCGCGGCAATCAATCGGTCTACTCTAACCCGTAGACCCGTAGTCTATGAAACGTCACGGCCACAGTCAGACGTTGTTGACACTCGGTTTGTCTTGTCCTAACGTTACGAAGTGCAGTCAGATGTACAAACAGCGACAAAACGAAATTAATGTAACAATTCGAAAACTTTTTGACCAAATCCAACTGTCTCTGATATGGAAACTGATCCCGCTTGGCTAAATTGTTTCGCAATTTATATCTCCAAAGTTGCCAAAACTTGTAAAATGCCTCACCTACGTCACAGTTAGACGCTGATGTTCAGTATATAAGACTATTCTTTAATAACGATAGCAATTATCCCAGTAGTTTCTCCAGATTCCCAATGATTTATTCTGACTCGATCGCCGAATGACTAGGGCTACGCCATGTTTGTTGATAAACAGTGAAAGTAGTCCCTACTTGACCTTAGATATTTGCATCTCTATCTCTGTGACCCCAACGAATATCATGTTTATCCGTTGCCTTTATCCTGCCGAGAAACCTACCCATTATATGATAAAAATATAAACTAAGCGGCAAAAGAAAGAATAGGTTGGCAATTTGTAATTTTCCTAAAAACAGCGATAACTAGTGGAAAGTGGGTATCGTGCCAAGGAACAGGTACCTAAAAACACCTCACCCGAACGCGCCACCTTTGACGGCGCTCGCGCGGTGACCAAAAAATGGTGAAACAGGTTTCCCGCCTATGGCATAAACTACACGTGCATGTTAGCTGTATAAATGCGTTCGTCTGCAGGGTATAACCACACGCGATGAAAGCATACAAAAGAAATGCCACGTCTGTCACAGGAGGAGAGAGAGAGAGCCATCGGTATGGCCGAAATGGGGGCAACACAGGTCCAAATTGCCAGAAGGTTTGGCTGTACACCATTGAGAGTAGCCAGGCTGATTCAACGGTACAGACAGGGAGGACACAGGACAGGCCTAGAACCGGACGACCCCGAGTGACAACACCACTGGAAGACGGTCAGATACGGCTCATTCACCTGCGAAACAGATTCGTAACAGCGAAGGCGACGGCGACGGCAGCAACAGCAATGGGACATCCCATTAGCCAACGTACAGTACTACGACGACTTCGTGCTGCTGGAATCCGAGTGTATCTTCCTTTCCGAGGAATGGTACTGACTGCTCAATATCGACGCCTAAGACTGTGATGGGCGAGGCAGGTTCGACGCTGGCAAGTGAGAAATTAGCGACGAGTGCTGTTTACTGATGAAAGTCGGGTTAACTTGTTTCGAAATGACGGCAGAGAACGAGTTTATCGACGCAGAGGGGAACTTTTGGCTCCGGCGTGTTTTCGAGAGGTCCATCCATTCGGCGGGGGAGGTGTCATGGTGTGGGGCGGTATTTGTGGAGATCAGAAGACTGAATTGGTGATTATACAGGGAAACCTGAACGCTGTGCAGTACAGAGACCAAGTGTTGCAGCTAGTTGTGCTTCCGTTCTTACAAAACCAACAGCAGGGGACATTGTTTCTAAACGACAATGCCAGGCCCCATACTGCAAGACTGAATCGGAACTTTCTAAACCAGCAGAACGTTGACGTTTTGCCCTGGCCTGCCCACTCACCCGATATGAATTCCGCTGAACATCTGTGGGACCATCTTGACAGACAGATTAGAGCACGCCATCAGCCTCCCGTCAACAGACAAGAATTGCAGCAGGCCCTGAGAGACGAGTGGCAACGGATTCCAGTTCACGTCATCAGAAGACTGACGTCATCGATTAGGCGGCGGATCACAGCATGCATTGAGGTCATATGCAATGGAGGTCATACACGCTTTTGAAGGCAGCTGTGTCGACAATGAACTTGTAGTGTGTCTGATAATTTTTTGGTGACATTTCAGACAACTTTTGAAAATGAAATGTCTTACCCCATCATTGTTTACCTTGAGCTTACATTACCTGTGATTGCACAATTTCATTCAAACTGTGGTTGATCAATCATTTGTTACCCCTCCCTAGATTATATTATAATTCACAATAAAACCTCTTCTTGTTATTTTTTTACCGATCATGGAACTCGACCTATACTTTCTTTTGCCGCCCAGTTTATATCTATCACGAAAAATAATTCCACGCAGTAATAAATACTGATTTCTGGGTTCAAATCCCATTTAACAAAGCTTTCAACCAATCAGATAGCAGCACACGCTCCCATTCATTTAACACGTATGCCACTTTCAGCAATGTTCCTGCAATATCACGGCTGGGGACACCGGAAATTGGCATCCATAACAAATACAATAATGCACCTTTTGATGATCTGCTCAATACATATATTTCTACGTTTGTTTTGCTTTTATCAGCCTATGGCCTACACTTATTACGGAGAGACGGGCACATGGATTGCGCTCCGGATAGGTTACGAGACATGGACGAAGGGCAAAAGTGCTTGCATAGAAGAAGGCGCCCAACTGCTGAAGCCCAATAATGCGCAGAGACAGACACTGGCCGTGAAACTGGCGAAAAACTCCGGTATGTCATACAATGGTTTGTTTGTTTGTTTGTTTGTTTGTTGTTTAACGACGCGCTCAGCAATATTCCATCTATATCACGGCGATCTATATACAATCCAGTGATTGATATCATGACTATCAATCCACGCATTTGGGATACGATGACATACATCAACCAAGTCAGCGAGCCTGACCATCCAGTCCCGTTTGTCGCCTCTTACGACAAGTATGGGTTGCTGAAGACCAATTCTATCCCGGATCTTCACGGGTCCGTTCACATGGTATCATATTCTGCTGATATCCATGTCCGTTGGTAGTGTAAATGAAGCTTTTCTATGAGGACTCGATTGTTTACAGGCCGTACGCGCATGGCGAGTACTGTTTTGAGGCGTAAGACAACATGCAGGTGCGTTGTTGTGTAAATTGTGTGGGTGACGGGTGCCGCCTGTAGGCAGGGCGTGGTGTGGGGTGGGGTGGGGTCTGTTTCGGTGGGTGGTCGAGACTGATTGTTCACTGGTTCTTTGGATAACACGTTGATTATATATCCGCATCTGTGCTGACTTGTACACATGCGGGGTTCAATGAGGTGAGGTGAGGTGAAATGGGGTTTAACGTCGCATCCAAGATTATTGCACTTATATAGCGACATGTATGTATGTGTGTGGCTGCTTGTACTAGTCCGGACTGATGCCGATTTATAGTGCTAGCTCATTGAGATACCATGCCGCAGATTAACATGAATACCCCACTCAGACACAGTATACTGACTCGAAGCCGACCAGTCCTTGTTTTAGCCCCTTAATGCCGAGCGCCAGACAGGGTAATAACAAGTACCATCTTTTAACGTCTTTTGGTATGACGCGGTCGGGGATCGAACCCCGGACCTTCCGCTCTCCGGGCGGAGGCTCTACCATTAGACCTCGGAGGCGGTCCGGGGTTAAATGAAGCCCACTCATAAAAGTTCGTTAGTTGTGGGTTCGAATAAAAAAATGTTTGGATTTCGGCACGTGACATAAGATATACTGATAAAAGCGGCGTTAAACCAAATCCACACACTTGTATGCATGAAGGTTTGTTTGTTTGTTGTTAAACGCCGCTCCAAGCATGAAAAACTCCAGCTTCATGACGGCGGTCTGTAAATAATCTTGTCTTGACCAGACAAGACGGTGATTGAATTTGAACACCGATCCACGCAATATCGCTGCCTCGTACGACAAACATAGTCATCTCTTACAGAAAGCATTAGTTGCGGAAAACCCATTACAACCCGGATCTTCACGGCTCGGACTGTTTTGAATCGACCCCTGACCGTCTGTGTGACGAACGAACGCTTTAACCAGAAGATTACCCCACCGCCCCAACTGCAAAAAGACTAAATGACTGCCTTTATCTGTATATTTATTGTTGAGCACTAGCTAACTTAATTGTTTGTCTGTATTTATGTTTGAAGGATAGATATAATTACTTTTTTCATAAAGTATATTTTTAATACTTTATTTAAAATGCTTTGGGTGTTGCGGGTGTTACTGAATATTTCATGTCAAGAAATTGTGCATGTCTCAAATAATACAGTGTCCCGCAAGAAAGTTGATCAACATTTATAAATACAGATACTAATCAGTGAATGCCAGCCACATGCCATTGTGTCGATATGGAGTTGCTCTAAAGCTGATCATGAATGCGCAGATCATTTATTCAAGGTTTTGTCAATCAATCTTGATTTGTTTCAAGGAGTCTTTTACATCTGCAAAATGTCAGATAGTGTCAAATGTAAACATGATCGATATTAGCACTTAGACGTATCAGCATCTTTCGTTAATGAGCATTGGTTATTCACGCATGGAAAAAGTTCATTTGTGAAAGAAATATGACTGTACATTTCCGTATACAAAATGATGTAATTTTTGTCGCAGACAATTTCTTTCTTTTTTAACTGTCTGCAGCATACTAATGTTTTACAAGCATTTCTTGGACAATTTCTTGTTCTCGATAAAGTCCCAGGCGATCCCCAGAATATGAAATGGTTCATCCCTTACGAAGATCCGGGTAAGAATAGGTCTTCAGCAACCCATGCTCATCGTAAGAGCGATCGAGTGGTCAGACTCGCTGACTTGGTTGATGCATGTCATCGTATCCCAATTGAGTGGATCGAAGCTCATGATATTTGCAGACCGCCGTCATATAGCTGGAATATTGCTGAGGGCGGCGTTAAACAACAAACTCTAAATAAATGAATCGCGTGGAAAGGCTTGGTGTCTTGGTTGACTGGGTGTCATGGCACTCCGGCTGAGTGTGGCCTTGCTTATATCACTGTACCGTCTGGACCAAACTTGATTATTTATAGCCTCCGTATTGCTGAGTGCGGCGTTAAACAACAAACAAACAAACAGGTGCAGGAATGAATGAAAATTAACAAACAAAATTAATCAGATTTCACAAACATTATTATTTTTTTTTCAAATACACCAAATACAAACATGACATATCCCCACACTTAAGTTTTCACCAATTTATGGCCTTTTACGATCGACTGAACCTGATAATCGACACTGATTATTCGCTGATGTTCACGTTTTGATTTCTCTGTTCCACAGGTCTGTCCTATGTGCATATCGGAGTATACTGGAAATTTGGGTTCCCCCCAAAATGGCTGTACATCGACGGATCCCCCGTGGCCTATAATCAGTGGGTTTTCTTAGAGCCAAAGTTCTTGACATTCGCATCACTGGCTAAACGCGTCCAGTTCATGTGGGTGGCCACTGACGTGCTGTTCGCGAAAGGGGGCTGGATATGCGAGAGGGCGTCGCCGTGATCACGCCATGCGGAATGAGCAAGATGACAAACGAATCGGTCCTTTAATTATTTCTCGGTTTCTCATTACCACACTCGTGAGCGAGGGTTTCAGTGGTTAACGTCTATCAAAGAAGAAATAGATTGTTTCTGGTTCCCGTCCGCGTATTTTCAACCCCCACAAAGGACATTTCATTTTCCGGATTTGTAACCAAGGGCAGGTAACCTGCTTTTTTCTTGGCCTTATAAAGCCTATCATCAACATGACACAGCTGAAATACTGTTACTGCACGGCCTTAAGCCCGACTAACTCACTCTTCTTCAGTACTGTTATCATCCGTTTGTCACTAATTGTGTTCTAAACTGTCACCATACACAGATGGACGACCATCAGGCACTATAATGTTGGATCTATGTTCAATCAAAGTCTTGCTTCAACGTTAAAATGACATGCTTGTACTAGTACGGACTGATGCCGATTTATAGTGCTAGCACACTGATATACCATGCCACAGTTTAACATGAATACCCCCTCAGGCACAGTATACTGACTCCGAGCCGACCAGTCCTTGTTTTAGCCCCTAATGCCTTGCGTCAGTCAGGGTAACAACAAGTACCATCTTTTAACGTCTTTTGGTATGACGCGGCCGGGGAATGTTTGAAAAAGAGAATTTTACGCTCAGACAGTGCGCATGTCTGTTTCATTCGTCATCACTCGGCTGTTCCATGGTGGAATAATCCGAGGTCACAATAACCAAATGTTGAATTCAAATGCAAGATATGATTGCAGTTTCAGTAAAATAAATTATTCTGTGACATTCTCAATTCCCTTGGCTCATAAAAGTATTTAATGTTTATATATTATTTAGTATATCTTTATCATTATCGTTTGGTTTAAAACAAGATTCTAGATTTTGTAAATATATTGATTCAAAGGACAAATTTATATATTTCATAATGAATCCCTTGATTTATGTTTTTATGAAATTTCGACCACATTTCAACATTGAAAGCATGTCGTGCTTGTTGGGCTCAAGGGTTAAGGGGCAAGTGTACGGCGAAACCTCGTTAATCCGGATCCCGTGGGCATCCCGGCTTCAGAACCGTTACCGATATATCTAAATTGGTTCGAAGTGGTAGCCTATGCTTATTGTAATGGAACGCATCAACTGCATGTGTATGTGGTAAGGGTTTATGGCACATTGTTAAGGTGAACGAGATGAAGAACGTCTTCTAACACTAATTGTTTAATGCCGTGCTCGCAGTTTCAAATAACCGAGTCGAGACCAGACCATCCAGTGACTGGCATCACCATCCACTCAAATGGGTTACATGCAACCCATGACGATCTGGGTTAGAATTGGTCTTCAGCAACCCATGCGGCGTTAATCAACAAACAAACAGTAACATACAATCATCCAGTAAACATAGCCTGGCAAGACTAGGTTGCAGGGAACCATACCAGGAATACCCACAAGCCTCCTGACAGTAATTGTTTGTATTGATTATTGCCTTTCTTTTTAGAACTGTACTGTTTATTATCTCCTTTATCGCCAAGGGACAGCAAATATTGTACCGACCGTCGTCATAAAATAACCAATAAATCACTATAATCCGTGCTGTACGCATGACTCTCTTTTCTTTTCTAATGTACCAAATGGAATACATGCCCAAATGACGTCACCTTCACACAAATTGTTTGTAAATTAAACATTCTGAATTCTGTGAGCATGAACAGCGTGTCCTTCATGACCTACTTGAATCTATATAACATGACCTACTTTATTGGATGTTGAATTTTAAAATGTTTCCATCTAAATTGAACAGAGTGAGTGTACTCAAATATTACAAGAAGAATTATTTTCTTTGGGTTTGCGTGAGTGAGTGAGTGAGTATGGTTTTACGCCGCTTTTAGCAATATTCCAGCAATATCACGACGGGGGACACCAGAAATGGGCTTCACACATTGTACTCATGTCGGGAATCGAACCCGGGTCTTCGGCGTGACGAGCAAACGCTTTAACAACTAGCCTACCCGACCGCCCTTAAGTGTTTGGACGATCATCAAATGTATTATTATTATTCAATTCCAATTTATTTCAGATTATAGAAAAAGATTTATCATATATCTAATTTGTTTGTTATTTTAAGAATGAATTATTCTCTGTGATTAGCTGTGAAAACAACGGAGATCAAAGCAATTAGTTTGCTGATTTAGAAGAGGCAATTATCTGCAAAACTATTTCGGCAACGTTTTGTTGTTTAAAAATGGCATTATCACCGAGCAATCGGAACGTTTGTTCTGAAAAAAAGAAATTGGTATTATAAGCAGGGTGGCATTATAATAAGGGAATTGTTCAATGCGGAAATCCGTTCTGAAAATAACACGACATTACAACCAGGGTAGCTTTTTAACAAAAGGCATTGTAACCAGGAAGATATATTCTTCCCACATTTCATAATAAATCGCTGGAATTATGTTTTTATGAAATTTCGACCACATTTCAACATTTGACACATTGCTATTGGGGTTCGAACGCGGTCACACGACGAGACATCCCCTTCACCACTAGGCCAGTCCACCTCAGAAATAAAATATTCTGGTTCCATATAATGTCCCTCGGCACATGTATAGAGACTAGGATGTGTAGCTCGCCTGAAACGTGCAGAACCACTTGGAAAACGCAATGAACAAAGCAAACGGTCGGTGTGCAACAAAACGCCTCTTCGCAGGAAAATTTCTCAGTACGTTTGTATGGAACCGTTCACGTGACCAATAAAATACCAATACAATGGTCATTTGGCACCATGAACACGATTGTCAAAACAGGTATGAATATAAACGGTGTGAAGCACTGGCTATGTATAAACATCTGAACATAACTTCAATACATTGTAACCACTTACTGGTAATTACTGATTCATGTATTTGACGCCGTATCCTGACACTAAACCTGTCTATATATTGAAGGTCTGAGTTCTCTTCTATATATTGAAGGTCTAAGTTCTCTTCTCGTGTCACAGGGGCGGTCGGGTAGCCTAGTGGTTAAGGTGTTAGCTCGTCACGCCGAAGACTCGGGTTCGATTGGGTACAATGTGTGAAGCCCATTTCTGATGTCCCCCGCCGTGATATTCCTGGAATATTGCTAAAAGCGGCGTAAAACATAACTCACTCACTCACTCGCTCTCGTGTCACATCAGTTCCTGCCACTAAACCTGTCTGTATGTTAAAGGTCTAAATTCTCTTCTCATGTCACATCAATTCCCAACACTAAGCCTGTCTATATATTGAAGGCCTGAGTTCTCTTCTATAGTTTGAAGGTCTAAGTTCTCTTCTAAAGTCAGATAAGTTCCTGACACTAAACCTGTCTGCATATGGAAGGTTTAAGTTTTCTTCTCGTGTCACATCATTTCGTGCTACCAAAGCTGTCTGTATATTGAAGGTCTGGGTTCTCTTCTCGTGTCACATAAGTTCCTGCCACCAAAGCTGTCTGTATATGGAAGGTGTAAGTTCTCTTCTCGTGTCACAGGGGCGGTCGCGTAGCCTAGTGGTTAAGGCGTTGGCTCGTCACGCCGAAGACTCGGGTTCGATTCCCGACATGGGTACAATGTGTGAAGCCCATTTCTGATGTCCCCCGCCGTGATATTGCTGGAATATTGCTAAAAGCGGCGTAAAACATAACTCACTAACTCACTCTCGTGTCACATCAGTTCCTGCCACTAAACCTGTCTGTATATTGAAGGTCTAAATTCTCTTCTTGTGTCACATCAGTTACTGCCAGTAAACCTGTCTATATATTGAAGGCCTGAGTTCTCTTCTATATATTGAAGGTCTAAGTTCTCTTCTCGTGTCACATAAGTTCCTGCCACTAACCCTGTCAATATATTGAAGGTCTAAGTTCTCTTCTCGTGTCACATAACTTCCTGACACTAAACCTGTCTGCATATGGAAGGTGTAAGTTCTCTTGTCGTGTCACATCACTTCCTGCCGCTAAAACTGTCTGTTTTTTGGATTCTGGGTTCTCTGCTCGTGCCACATCAGTTTCTGACACTATACCTGTCTGTATATTGAAGGTCTGGGTTCTCTTCTCGTATCACATCAGTTCCTGACACTAAACCTGTCTGTATATTGAAGGTCTAAGTTCTCTTCTATATATTTAAGGTCAGAGTTCTCTTTTCGTGTCACATCAGTTCCTGACACTAAACCTGTCTGTATATGGAGGTGTAAGTTCTCTTCTCGTGCCACATCAGTCCCTGACACTAAAACTGTCTGTTTATTGAAGGTCTAAGTTCTCTTCTCGTGCCACATCAGTCCCTGACACTAAAACTGTCTGTTTACTGAAGGTGTAAGTTCTCTTCTCGTGCCTGACACTAAAACTGTCTGTTTATTGAAGGTCTAAGTTCTCTTCTCGTGTCACATCAGTTCCTGACACTAAACCTCTCTGTATATTGAAGGTGTAAGTTCTCTTCTCGTGTCACATCAGTTCGTGACACTAAACCTGTCCATATATTGAAGGTGTAAGTTCTCTTCTCGTGTCACATCTGTTTGTGACATTAAACCTCTCTGTATATTGAAGGTGTAAGTTCTCTTCTCGTGTCATATCAGTTCTTGAAACTAAACCTGTCTGTATATTGAAGGTCTGGGTTCTCTTCTCGTGTCACATCAGTTCCTGCCGCTAAAACTGTCTGTATATTGAAGGTGTAAGTTCTCTTCTCGTGACACATCATTGCGTGACACTAAACCTGTCTGTATATGGAAGGTCTAAGTTCTCTTCTCAGTTCCTGACAGTTTACTACATACCTCCTTCAATTGCGACCGATTTACCGATTACTTCCAAACGTTATATTTCTATAATATGGAGATATTATAATAATCAAGATATTTATTCAAAACAAACTTTCCAATTCCTCGGTTATAATGCCATTTTTTTTATTTAACACATTTAGTTTGGAGGTAAACAAAGATCCAAGAAACTGTTTGCGGGGTTAAAACGTTTTATTCCAGGTGTCTGATAACACACCCTGAAAAATTATATCATCCAATAAATACAGCGTCATACAGTATACTTGAGGCTTTAAAACAGTCCATTGCACAAATTAGGCGAAATATGAACGATAGGCTATATGACAATTAACAACAAGGGGCGATAACTCCTTGGTTAACCTTAACATTCAAATTAAATATATATGGTACAATCACAGATGTATTAATGCAATACACATGTAAAACGAAATAGATGTGATACTATGTGACTAGTGTCACATAAACATATACCAGATTGCAAAACAATACTATTCCTGACCGATGTATGACACTAGGGTCCACACGACGTTAGCTCCGACAAGCCAGCTATACCAATCGTACCTAAAAAACTGTGTAAACAATATACGACATTTATCCTGAAGTAACTACAACTCAAATAACTATTATCATTACAAACGCATGAAACAGCTTGGGCTAAAACCACATTCGTACTTACATTCAAATATACAATAGTCTTCCTGTCATATATGAAATCATTCAATCAAAACTTCAAACATGCAACAATTCATTGCAGAGAAATATTTGAATGAATTAGATGAGTTATTTGATAGTTTTTTATATTAAATTTTACGCTCCAAAATTCACAAACACCTGACTTAAGTATTATTTACACTTAGGTTAGACTTACCCTTGTTAAGGTTGAATTTACTGGTTTTATTTAGACACAAACAATACAAATATAACATGAAAAGTTGTATACACGTACAAAAAAACAATGTAAATGATTAAACTAACCTGTGAGGTATGTGTGCGAAGGTTTTCACTCATCGTGAGATGTGTCTACTATGATAGTGAGTTAGCGAGTGAGAGAGAATGGTTTTACGCCGCTTTTAGCTTTAGTCAAGCATTATATCACGACGGGGGACACCAGAAATGGGCTTCACACATAGTACCCATGTCGGTTATTCAAACCGGGTCTTCGGCGTGACGAGCGACCGCTTTAACCACCAGGCTACCCGACCTCCCCCGTCTACTATGATAAGGTAATTTATGTTACATGCGATGTTTTCAGGGTGTAGGGTATGTTGTAGGTAAGCGTACGAGACTCAAATAAGAATCCCAGGCCCTGCATATACCATTTGTTTAATGAAGAGTGATACACCTCAACTTGTGTGTGTCTGGTATATTGACGCCGCCGTTCTAGTTCCATCTGAAATGTGAACAAAGCTTCGTATTACCATAAACGCATCATCCTGTATACCATTTATTCGACACCATAGCTGCGTTTTGAGTCTGGTTCGAATGGTATCCAACCAAATGACAAAGAACCTTATTGGAACAAGCCATATAAGCAGTTCACGACTCGACTTGTTGCAAGACGTTTCTCATACATCTAGAACGTATTACTAACTTCGCACTCCAGACACAAAAACTCAGTTTCCAACAAGAATATCATTCATAACAGTCCCCTTATTCGACTATACAGTATGACAAGACAAGTGGGGAATTATGAAATATAAATGTTATGGTCTGTCGTCAGCAGAAAGCGTTGAAAAAAAGACACTGAACAGAAATGACCTGGAACAAAAACCTCCCTTCACAACACATCCAAAATAAGGAAAAAATGTGGACCATGCAATTCCTCCGTGCATGTAGGGGTCATTCTTGATTTGTTTTTAAAACTTCAGTGGGTGGAATGAATGTCAAATCGGTCTGAGTCATTGGTAATGTTGATTTCCTGAACCTACAGTGACGTGTAATCGCTCTACTTTTCCTACAGTACTTGTGATCGTATATTGGGAATGAGTCATCTACAACGTATTGAACGCTTAAGGGTTATTGACTTTTAACAGGTAGAACTAAGCGTGAGGTTGCATATGTTCAATGATTGTGATTTAAAGACTTTGGAACATGTTTCTGCCTACAAAAATGTTAATGATCGGCCCCGCAACAAAAGTCCAGGAATGTATCATCAGAAACCACACTTCAAGAAATCTATCCCAAACAGCCAATCAAATCGTTGTTTACTTGTGGCAGGCCACTGGAATTCTAGATACTGACTAGATGATTACAAATCGCTACATATTCCAAAGCCAGACTGCATCACACATCATCAGCAGTCATCAGGACAGACCACAAACTCTTCGAGCTGGGGCAGCCCACGTGTATTGATGATATACGCTCCCATGGTCTTGGAGCACGCGAGTCCGGTTTTCCATCAGGTATGTGACAATGTTTGTCATCGACTTTCGGTGGAGTAATAGCGAGATAACCTGCTGCCAGGTGTGAATTCTACTAACTTTATTAGTAACAGCGTCCAGAAGGTTACTAAACAGCGAATTTACTGTCTTTCCTTGTAGACTAAGTCAGTAACGTTGTTCATGTTGTTTCTTCTTGACTGACAGAATTATGTACTAATGTTTGCCAGCGTAAGTAAAGATTTGTTAATTTTGTACTTAAAATGCCATTGAAATTCATTATATGTTATCTTTTTCCTGTATGTTTATCAGTTATTTACATTTTTTGCAACTTCTATTCAGCAGGTGACAACAGGGAGTAAAGGATGAGCTAAAGAAACTAACTTCCATTTCTGTGTTGTAGAACATACAGCTTCAACCTAAGTCAATATACTATTTCAGTGGTTAGTCAATTTTACGGTCTAAGATAGACCACCTACTATTCTAATTAGTAAAGGTTCATTAAAATCTTCTGACATGTTAGTGTCTCTGTGAACAGTGATATTCATTGAATAAGTTGGTAAACGTTACTATTTCTGTCAGTGTGTAAACTGCAGAATAGAATGATTCATTCGTCCGATCGTGACATCAAAGAAGATACGAAATATGGGCACAATGTTAAGGACCTTTTTCATTTCTCCATTTACTTTAGTGACAAAGACATTTTATTTTATTTTTTATACAATGTATTCAGGGAAGTATGTATCGCAGCTGTGTGTGAAATATATGTGATGTGATAAGCGTGTGATAAATACGCGAAACGTGATTTTGTAAACGCTATCTATCATGGCGGAAAGTTCACTTGGGTGTTCGTGTGTACATACTTTCTGAAACACGCTAAACAATTCACAGGTTATTATCGACGTGCTATTTGTGAAATTGAATTCGCCGATTAAAAATCCGATATTAAGATTTTGAAACATTCTCGGAATAATGTCAAAATTAGCATATGTCTTTTTTGGAATTTTATTTTTGGAAAATGATGGCCGAGAACACAGAAAAAAACCATTAAAACTGTACGTGAGTGCGTGATGTATTTTGACTTCAAAGTTTTGGTTGAAGAGGAATATGCACGTCACTGTGGCAACCAGGGAGTTAATGCTAGAATATTTCAACAATACCATCGTGGCAACCAGGGGGCTAACGCTTCAATATTTCAACAATACCACTGTGACAACCAGGGAGGTAATGCTGCAGTATTTCAATAATACCACTGTGTCAACCAGGGGGTTACCGCTGCAATATTTCAACAATACCACTGTGACAACCAGGGTTTAACGCTGCAATATTTAAACAATACCACTGTGTCAACCAGGGGGTTACCGCTGCAATATTTCAACAATACCACTGTGACAACCAGGGGGTTACCGCTGCAATATTTCAACAATACCACTGTGTCAACCAGGGGGTTACCGCTGCAATATTTCAACAATACCACTGTGTCAACCAGGGGGTTACCACTGCAATATTTCAACAATACCACTGTGTCAACCAGGGGGTTACCGCTGCAATATTTCAACAATACCACTGTGACAGCCAGGGGGCAAAAACTGCAATATTTCAGCAATGCCACTGTGGGAAGCCCCACTGGTTTCAGGATGTTTGGATTCGAAGCAGGATCTTGAAGTATGAACACGAATGAAAAGAAAATATACATAACATCATTTCTACTCACCCGAACACAAAACCAGTTCGGCGATATCCCAAACTGTTCTATCATAAACTCCATTTTTGTGATATTTCCTATGTCTTTATACGAATTGAACTGGAAGTATAAATATCAGCTTAGTTATAAATCAATTTAGGTGGGCCGTTATACCAGCGATATGAACAATGTCACGTACCGCCGGTACTGCCAAGACACCTAGCCTTATCAAGCGATCAATTTATTTATGGTTTATTTGTTCTTTAACGCCGCACTTAGCAATAGAGCAACTGAATGACATCGGTCTGTAAATAATAAAGTCTGGACCAGACATTCCAGTGATTAACATCATAAACATCGATCTTCAAAAATTGGGATACGATGACATGCATCAACAAAGTCACCAAGCCTGATGACCCGATCCCGTTTGTCGCCTCTTACGACAAGCATAGTCACCTCTTGAGACAAGCATGGGTTGCTTAAGACCAGTTCTAACCTGGATCTTCACGGGTAAATTTAGTTACAGATATACACCTCATTGCGGAAATATTAATGACTGGGACGTTAAACAACAAATAAACAAATACAAGAGGGATATCATCAAGTTTCGGTAAACTTAAACATCTGTGGGAATTATGCCTTTAAGATAAACACACCTAATCTAGATCCCCAGAATGTGCACCAGACATGTTCACTACAACGCAAAAGTTTGTTACCGTGGTCTGCAGTAAAACTGCGAACAATCCGCGGATATTCCATCGTGGGTATATTCAATGAACATCGGCAATATTTTCGAGCGGGGATGTCTTGGGCACAAGCGGTTCTCAAGGATAGGATATTGCACAAACTTTGTTCGACTGTCTTGAGGTGTTGTAGACTGACGAATAGCACCTGTTCTTCAAGATGTGCGCATGCTTCCATATACACATTACAAATTCAGATATATAACCTGCGTGAAGCATTATGAAGCTGAGAACTGAGATGCCATATAAGTCTTGAAGAAGAGAATATATTGATGTCAACTTCAATATTATGAAGAACACGACATTTCGGAGTATGTGGTTACTCCTTCACCAGGTAAATGAATGCCATGAGGCAGAGAGCATATATATATATATATATATTTATATATATATATATATATTGTCCTTTGTAATTTGTACTGAACCAAAAAGGCTGAAGAAAACAATATGGGGAATAATTTAACTCTAGTATCTACCTATAACATTGGGCAAATACAAAATTATCAACAGCCAAAGACAACCCAAAAATCTTAGAAAGATTTTGACAAGTTCTAAATTTGATTATGTTGTCATCACTCCACAGGTTTCTAAGTGCGGTGACAAACGTTGCCAAACTTGCAGCAATATAATTGAAGGCTGTTCAGTCCAAATTACAAAGGACACTAAATTTACTGTAAAACAAAATATGACTTGTGATACTAGAAATGTTATTTACTTGATTGTTTGTAGTGGATGCAATGAAAAGTATATCGAAAAGACAGAACTTAAATTAAAAAGAAGAATGATTCTTCACCGTTCACAAATAAAGCAGCCACACAACCGCACGATTCCACTCAGTGAACATTTAGATACACGTGGAAGTGGCGACTTTTTAGTTTTCCCGCTATATAATCTAAATTTTGATCATGAACTTAGATTGTTTCAAAAAGAGCAACATTTCATTCATAAATGCGCCCCTAATTTAATGTAAAGGCGTAAGTTATTTGTCCATTGTCACCTTGGTATTGTGACATCATAGTTCCTTAAATATTTTGACGTCACGTAACTATATGTTACTACTTCATGTCCGTTATTCAGTTATGGCCTGATGAGATTCGTACATGGTACGAGTTGAAAGCGCTCGCCAATTTGAACTGTGTCCAATCTTACTCCACTTATTTAATTATTACTATATTGTGCCTGAGACTTAGAACTTCACTGTGCTTTATACATATATAACCGCTAGTACATAACCGTTACGTCATATAAACATCCCAGCTTACTGTCGACAGTTATGAACGCCTTGTCAGACGGAAATACCGCAGAATACGCAAATAGTTTACAAAAATTCTGCGTAGTCCCCGTTGAACTTTTGCAAAATAAAGTAAAATACTTTTGCGTTGAAGTGTTTTACGGATGCGGATTCTATTTGGCGACATACACGTGGATTAGCAGTCAATACCGCGTTTCAGCAACACGTTTGTTTTGTTTCTTTGGGGCTTCTATTTTTCTCATCAACTTACCTGAAACGTGTCGACCTGTCCTTCATCCATATTAAAATACCCTTTTTGCAGTTGCATCATTTCAGTTTTGTCCTTGTCACCGTACAGTTTGAGATGTACAAAGCAGTCAGTGGAACTGCCTGAAGATTTCCCAGTCTCTGTCACAATCTCATACGTGCCCCGGATGAATACCTCCGCTGGAACACAGAATTTCAATGTTACAAAGAGCGGTTGTGTCATTCGTGACCAGTCGGTCTGTCCTGGGGCAAACACAATGACGACTCGCTCCATTGTCATCTCAGTTATGGTCTTCGCGCAAACGCATATAGCATTAAACCTAGTCAATGTATTAACCACATCCACCATTGCATTGAAAGTTGTAAGATTGATCGGCCACTTCCGCTGAAAAAGACCTCTGAGGTGTCTCGCAGCCATTGTAACCCGGGAGTATCGTTAAAAATTTATCCGTCGACGACACTAGCACATTACCGTTATGTCATATAAACATCCCAGCTTACTGTCGACAGTTATGAACGCCTTGTCAGACGGAAATACCGCAGAATACAGGTAATGTGGTAGTTGTATGTGATTACCTGTGGCGATAGATCACGAATACTTTGTTTAGCAAATTCAATGACTTTTTGTGGTGGATGCTATAGCTACGATCATTACTGCAAACGTGATTTTGTTTACAGTCCCGTGTTGGGACCATATTTTCAAACCGTTGTTTGTATATGTTGTATATAGTACTTTTCACCCATTGTGAGTGCAGTCAGTTAAATTTTGTATCCCCTGTGTAATATATTCCGTGTTTTCAAGGGTGTAAGTAAATACATGTTGAGTGTCTCATCCACGGTCTAAGGGAAATCGCTCTCTCAGTCCTCTGAAAGTTGTGCCGCTAAGCGCACTGTCAAATTGAATGTGCTTACATCATTGGCTAATGTATCTTTGTCAGCCATGTTTTATGAAACATAAACTGATGTGACCCAAATTTGTTGTTTTCAGTTGTCAATCTGAGCGATTGTGACCTGGGTAACATTTGGCGAGCGTGCCAGGATCAGAAGATTCTACGTTACCCAGCACTGAACAACATGGTGGAATGGACAATCAAGTCCGTCATATATGGGTTGAGTCCAACATGACTCGAGATCCTCGATCGACTATGAGTAACAGTCAAGCCTACTGAAGATAAAGGACAGTCATATATGGGTTGAGTCCAACATGACTCGAGATCCTCGATCGACTATGAGTAACAGTCAAGCCTACTGAAGATAAAGGACAGTTGTTGACAACATTAGACTCCTACATTACTGATTGCAAGACAGATGAGAGCAAATGGGCTACCAAGGTAGGCCTACTTCTGACCTTCTGTAAGGAAGACAGCATGCCCGTAGACACCGATTCTGGAGTTCATCGTTCTCAAACTCAAGATTCTTGGAGGAAAGAATTCAAGGTATGGACAAATCAACGGAAAATTGGGAATCAGCTTTGTTAATCTGGTTAGGCAAATAGATTCTGGGAAACAACGGGGCTATTCTGACACAGAGATTATTGATGGAGTTATCAGGGCAATTAGCACTACAGATCCGGTCCGTGGGTACCTCGAAGTTATACATACCTGTACTTCGTAAACTGTTACAATCATAATTTCAAAAACGAGGAGCTACAGAGCTATACTAAGACCTAAGCAATGGGGTACAGTCACAGAAATACGAAGCCCTAGATTTTGTTCTGAGGATGCTTGATATCAGCCAGAAGATTCTTTTCTCTTCACTTGAAGAAGGTGCTGATGTGACATATGATCAGACCTTGGTTCGTCAGGTCATGCAGAGAAGAATACTGACTGGTCTCAGAGATCCTATATTGGCCCAAGAACTGAAGAATTCAATCGGGATGGACCCACGTGATGAAGAGATTGTTATTATGGTTAGTAGTGCAGTTTCTTCTCTCAAAGAGCGAAGTCGCAAAACCAAATCAGCAAGTTTGAGAGAAATTCAAGCAGAAAACAGAGCTGAAAAACCAAGTACACCGGTGAAAGATGATGCAACTCAAAGCCTGATAAAGGAACTACAAGCTGAAGTGGCTGCATTAAAGATGAACAATACTGCTCAATCAAGAATGGCGCAAAGGAGACCCAAGAGATTATGAGACAGTTGCACAAGTACCGACAGGAGCTATTGTGATCATTGTTTTGCCTATGGTTCAAGTGAATACCTGCAGATTGGGTGCAAGAAGCGAAGGCAAAATCGTAGGTCGGAAAACGGGAGCGAGTCAGGGGCACTCTGACTCGTGTGGAAAAGACCCTGAATGTTAGCTGTTGTCAGTGTGAAAAGAAACTTGAAGGATCTAGATATCAGAGATGTTCCATACTACTCCCTACTGCTCCTGTCAAGCTGTCCACTGGGACCACCACAAGAGGGTATGCAGTGCTATAAGTGGACTTGAGAGCAAAGCTAACAAGATAGATATGGGTGACACAGCTTCACTAACACCAACTCAGAAGCAGGAACTAGTCAGCCTAGTTGGTAAACAGTGCAAGATACTCTGCCTATTCAATCGTATAAAAACAGAGGTCTTATGGGACACTGGTGCGCAGGTATCGATAGTATCACAGTCATTTCTCAACCAAAACTTCAGAGACAGTGAAATCAGGGACATTCATGAACTTCTGGGTGAAGACCTGACAGTCAAAGCGGCCAATTGGGAAAAATACCATTTCTGGGATGGACAAAAGTGCAGTTTCAGTTGTTGAGGGGAGACCCTAACAAATCCCTGAATGTTCAAGTTTTAGTCACAAATTTTACAGATTTTGATTGTCCAATCATTGGTTCTAATGTGATAGAACAGTATATTAGTGATAATGATGCAGATTGTGTTCATGTGATACAGTCTGGTCTGCTAACAGTAGCTAAATCTGAACTAAATGCTATTGTAAATCTATTGAAAGATGAGAAATCTGATATATTGTTTGAAGTTTTCAGCTGCAAGCCGGGTGTCACAGTTAGCACAGGACAGTGTATGCGTGGGAAATGTCACGTCAAGTCCAACCTCAAAGAATCTATTACAGCTGTGTTTGAACCAAGTAATGGTAACTCTTTGCATGAAGATTTAACAGTTTCAGGATCACTACTCCACATCAAGAGAGGCACTAAGGCCAGCATTCCAGTCACTCTGATGAACCATTCTAGTCGGGACATACAAGTTAAGAGTAAAACACATCTTGGAACTATCCAACAAATCCAGTCAGTGACACCACTGAAACCACCAGACAACCTTGAGACCCAACTGCAGGAAGCAACTGAACGTGCATCTGATGATCCTTTATCATCACAGATACCAGTTACAGATGGAGAATTCTGGCATCCACCAGTGGATCTTGACAACACATATCTATCTGAAGAACAGAAGGAGCAGGTACGTCAAATGCTGTATGAGGAATCAAATGTATTTAGTCAAGTGATGATGACATTGGCACTATTACTGAAGTCCATATGGACATTCGCATAACTAATAGCACACCAGTACAGAAGAGTTACATGTCTATCCCTAAGCCACGAAGTTAAGACTTACTTGAAGGATCTTTTGCGCAAAGGGCGGGTGACCCCATCATCATCACCATATTCAAGCCCACTTGTGTGTGTACGGAAAAGGGACTTGTCGCTGAGACTATGTGTGGACTTCAGGGCTCAGAATCGTAAAAGTATCCCGGATAGATACCCGATAATTCGTGTTCAAGACGCATTGAACAGATTAGATGGAAGCAGATGGATTACTCTCCTGGATCAAGGAAAAGCATATCATCAAGGATTCATCCGAGAGGAGTGTCAACCATACACAGCATTCACCAGTCCCTGGGGCTTATATGAATGGACACCCATACCGTTTGGACTCAGTGCTGAGCCAGGTGCATTTCAGCGATTCATGGACCAGTGCCTTCATGGACTCAGAGATAGAATTTACATACCTTATGTAGATGACATAATCTGCTTCAGCAAGGATTTCTCTCAACACATAGAAGATGTTAGGGCAGTATTATATCGCCGACATGAGCATGGTGTGAAACTCAATGCTAGGAAATGTAACCTCTTTCGGAAGCAGATAAGATATTCAGGTCACATGGTATCTGAACAAGGATTAGGGATGGACCCAGAGGATAAAGCAGCCGCATCAACTGTTGGTGATGTCCGTAAATTGCTTGGATTCATAGGCTACCACCGAAAGTACATTCCTAACTTTGCCAGACGAGCCCAGTGTTTATTTGAACTCTTACGGAAACCCGAAAAAAACCCATCAAAATCTGCAAAGAACAAGTACAACGTTAAGAAAGGATCTGGTCAAGTGTCATCCAACTACAAGATTGAATGGACTAAGAGACATCAAGATGCAATAAATGATCCCATTGATGAACTCTTGAGTGACAGAATCATGTGCTATCTTCAATGGGATAAAGAATACATACTCCATGTTGACGCTTCACAAGAAGGTTTGGGTGCTATCCTGTATCAACAAATAGCATATGGGCAGTTGGGTGTTATCGCTTATGGTTCAAGATCACTATCCTCAGCAGAAAAAATTATCATTCTCATTCTGGAAAGTTGGAGTTTTTAGCTTTTAGCTTTAGCGACAACAACCCTCTGACGTATATATTAACAACAGCCAAGCTTGATGGAATCAGACATCGATCGAAACAGAACAATGATGTTGATGGACTAAGTAGAATGCCATTAGACTTCAATGAACACATGTCCCAATGCACCCGTGAAGATCCCGGGTAGAATAGGTCTTCAGCAACCCATGCTTGAAGTAAAATGCCACTATGCCTGTCGTAAAAGGCGACTAACCGGATCAGGTGGTCAGGCTCACTGACTTGGTTGATGCATGTCATCGATTCCAATTGCGTGGATCAAAGTTCATGATATCAGTCACTGGATTGTCTGGTCCAGACTCGATTATTTACAGACCGCCGTCATATAGCTGGAATATTGCTGAGTGTGGCGTTAAACAACAAACCAACCAACCAACCCAATGCACAGAAGTAAACCCAGATGTTATAGGGACGTCTATTCAGATAGTGAATGCTAGGGAAATAAATGAGGTAGCATGGATATCTGCAATCACAGACAGTTACAGCTGCTTAACAGATCTTGACTCATCAGCTGATGATTCAAAACCCTTCCTGTGCTTTACAACAAGAGACATACGACAAGCCCAGAGGAATGATGATACTATTAGTCCAACTTTACAGCTACTGCGCTGCAAACGGAGTAAGAGAGAACGACGTGATTTTGTCCATGACAAGGCCAAACCTGATTTGAACTGTTTACTCAGGGATCTCAATAAGCTCACCTTTGACAAGAATGGTATATTGTGTCGCAAAACTTCAATCTTTGGTCTTCAAGAGTAAATTCAGATGGTGTTGCCAAAAGTGTACAGGTCATTGGTGTTGAAAGAACTCCACAATGACATGTGTCATCAGGGTATCGAGAGAGTGACTGACCTAACAGGGAGATATTTTACTGGCAGTTCATACAGCCTGACATAAAAAGATATGTGACTAAAGAGTGCAGTTGTTTAAAGGACAAACCACCGACTTTCACTCAAAGAGCTCCGCTTACTCCTATCAGAACAACAGTAACATTCCAAATGATATCGATTGACTTTGTACATCTTGAAAGAAGTTCTGGTGGATTTGAGTACATATTGGTGATATCTGACCATTTCACAAGGTTTGTGCAAGCATATCCTACACGGAATAAGTCTGGGAAAACTGCAGCTGAGAAAATATTCAATCACTTCGTAATTCGCTTTGGCTTCCCGGAGAAACTTCATCATGACCAAGGTAAGGAATTTGAGAATGAACTATTCCACCATCTTCAGAAGTATTGTAGTATGGCTCGCTCACGCACATGTCCATACCATCCACAAGGAAATGGTCAAGTTGAGAGACTAAACAGAACACTGTTGGGAATGCTTCGAACACTACCACAGGAAATGAAGAGCAACTGGAAGGATCATGTGAACAAAGTAGTTCATGCTTACAACTGCACCGCCATCAGTCCACCAGTTTTTCTCCGTTCTACCTTCTATTTGGTAGATCACCCAGATTGCCTACAGACCTTATGTTCGGTCTGGACCCAGATGAAGAAAGTAGGGATCCAAGAAAGTATGTGGAAAAATGGAAATACTGCATGAAGGAAGCTTACGAGATGGCAAGCAAGAGTGCAGATAAGTGCCCTATCGAAGGGAAAAGGAACTATGATCGAAAAGTGAGAGGTTCTGTTCTACAACCAGGTGATCGAGTACTTGTCAGAAACTTATCTGAACGTGGAGGTCCAAGAAAGTTACGAGGATATTGGGAATCAAGGATCCATGTTGTAGTCAGAAGAATGTCAGACGTTACACCTGTATATGAACTGGAAGCTGCAGATGGAATCGCTCGAAATAAGCTGTTCCATATAGGAACTGGCTATTGCCGTGTGACGGTTTGCCGGTTGAAGAATCTGTCACAGCACCAAAGCTTAAACCTAGGAAACTATACCAGAAAAGAAGCCTGTTTGACGACCAGTCAAAAGGTAGCAGTGACAGTTCTAACCCAGACAACATGGCAGTTTGTGGCACACCCTCGGGATCAGATAATGATGGTAAATCATCACATGTTGGCAGTGAGTCAGATGAACAGAAGGAGGAGCATTCCAAACAAGTTGCATCTGGAAGGGAAACTGAAGAAGAAAACAACTTGTCAACATCAGAAACTGAACATGGAACACGGTCAGACGTTAATGCGTCTGAAGGGCCTGTAAAACTAGATAGGCTGAGTGAAACAGTAAGTGACTCTGAACTGGCAGATGATGAAGAGGAAGTTGAAAGGCTTGGACAACGTAGACGCATCAGGAGAACACCAAATATTCTGACAATCCAAGATATGCTCGAAGAAATATCCAATTGCAACCTGTGCGCGTAACCATGTCACCAGCAGCAAGATTTATGTGGTTCTGTCCAGCAAACTGAATTGTCACAGACCAGCGATGTACCCTATATGGTACAGATCAGCTATCCAGTGTTCCATGTAAATAACTCGAGAAACAGGAATGAGCTGTCTGCACATGCAGATTATCATGATTAGTCAGATGCTAGCTAGTAATATTTGTGCATATATCAGAGATATAGTTAGCAATGCAAGTTTGCGTCATATGTTGTGAATGAACATTATGTGTATGTGTATTGCACATCTACCAATATTGTAGTTATATACTATACTGAGGGTTTTGTATTGCCTATTGGCCACATGGCAATGTCAGTTATCCATCAGATTAAGTCTTTTATGAAGTCAGGTGCTGCACTACCTTTGAAGGTTAACAGATATGTTCATAACTTATGTGTCACATTAGTAGTTCAAAGCAGGTGTAAAAACTTTATGTTGTATTCTCATTACCTTATATTATGTACCCAGTTTGGTCCGTTGTTTAAGAATTTTGGGTCATTTTTTTATGGGGGGAGGGTGTTGTATATAGTACTTTTCACCCTTTTAGTTAAAGTTTGCATCCCCTGTGTAATATATTCCGTGTTTTCAAGGGTGTAAGTAAATACATATTGAGTGTCTCGTCCACGGTCTAAGGGAAATCACTCTGTCAGTCCTCTGAAATTTGTGCCGCTTAGCGCACTGTCAAATTGAATGCGCTTACGTCATTGGCTAATGTATCTTTGTCAGCCATGTTTTATGAAACATAAACTGATGTGACCCCAATTTTTTTTTTTTTTCAGTTGTCAATCTGAGCGATTGTGACCTGGGTAACATATACATACATGAATCTTTTGAATATATATATTTAGGATAAAAAACTTTGAAATTAGTAACTTAATATTTATACGACGACTGAAAATTAAACACAGATGAACAGATGACGTGCAAAAATGTACATCCGCGAGCATGTTTAGGCGGAGACCCGTTTACTGTTGGTCCCTTTCCAACATGCACGAAAGAGCGAGGTTTGTCTATTGCGTTGTTCATTAGGAAAATGCAACTGTGACAGTCGTGTTGGTATATTCAGACACCAAATATAACCAACAAATTATTATGGGTGATTCCTTGACCAAATTGCTAAGTTATATGCGCATTTTACATAACATTGATCGTGTTTATAAACCTACTTGCTTCCGTGATTGTTGTCTCAGTGGAAATCGTTGTCATTCGGTTTTCCAAAGCCTCAGTCCCGGGCTCTGCCTGTTGTGAAACGGATCCCTCTTTTCTTAGTCCCTCACTGGACGGGCCTGTCTCCAATACGTTTCCAGCAGGTTTCTCGTTCTGCAGGGTTGATGAGTCTTTGTCTTGGAGCTCAGGAGATTTATGGACATTATGTGTCGGTGGTGTAGATTCGTCGATGTCCTGTGTGGGTGGTGTAGATTTGTTGATGTCCTGTGTGGGTGGTGGAGATTTGTTGATATCCTGTGTGGGTTGTGGAGATTTGTCGGTGTCCTGTGTGGGCGGTGGAGATTCGTTGATGTCCTGTGTGGGTGGTGGTGATTTGTGGATGTCCTGTGTGGGCGGTGGAGATTTGTTGATGTCCTGTGTGGGTAGTTGAGATTTGTTGGTGTCCTGTGTGGGTGGTGGAGATTTGTTGGTGTCCTGTGTGGGTGATGGAGATTTGTTGATGTCCTGTGTGGGTGGTACAGATTTGTCCGTGTCCTGTATGGGTGGTGGAGATTTGTTGATGCCCTGTGTGGGTGAAGCAGATTTGTCGGTGTCCTGTGTGGGTGGTGGAGATTTGTTGATGTCCTGTGTGGGTGAAGCAGATTTGCCGGTGTCCTGTGTGGGTGGTGCAGATTTGTCGGTGTACCCTGTGGATTCAAGAAACAACATCAGTGACTGATCATCTGGAGATGGTAGGGGTAGTGATTTGTATTTGAAAAATATTTGTTTCAGAAAAAACTTCGAAAATATTTTTGTCTCAGGTTGTGAAAAATGCACGCATTATGACTCACACAGATATTAATATGAATAGCAAACCTGCTTTCTTAAACAAATTAAAAGCTTAACATAATAAAAAAAATATGCTTGTTGTAAGTAGCAATAACGGAATCGGGTGGTCAAGCTCGCTGACTAGGTTGATGCAGGCCCTCGATTCCAATTGCGTGGATCGATGCTCATGATATTAATCACTGGATCGTCTGATTCAGACTCGATTAGTTACAGACCGTCGTCATATAGCGTTAAACAAGAAACCAACCAGCCAACCAACTGAACACCCCACCCTCAGCAAACCTCCACTTAACTATAGGAAATCAACTACGTCGCATGTTTCCTTGTGTCCAAAATTATATCATGTGAAGAAATGTCAGACTCTTGGCAACACCAACTCCACATCATGGCAGACCATATTAACCTGTGAGTAAATGTATGTTTTGCTTCCTATCTGTTTCCTACTACCTTGTTTTTTCATCCCTTTCTTGTTACAGAATATACAGTGTACACAACATACTCTCAGCAGTTCACATGGCAAGACACAATTATGTAAGATTATTAGTAGTTGACAATATCTAAAATGTTTTTCAAAATGCGAAAGTATATATTGGCTGCAGGACACCCATTTTCAAACCTAAAGAAATAATGAATAAAACAATAGACCATAATGAAAAAGGTGTCGATGAACAAAGCAATGCCAGATTTAATATAGACTACTGTTGATGGTAAGAGGTCAAACTATACAAAAAGGACTTATATACAAAAACATTTCGAAGAATTTCAAATCAATGTAGGTACCTCAAATGATATAGAAAAATGAAATATTGTTGAAACTTAAAGAGGAAAACATCGAAATGGAAGAAATGATTTATATAAAAACAGGAGGAATAATCACGCGATCACGGGGGGAATGGGGGCTAAAATCCAACGAAATTTATCTTACTCTCAGAAAAAAAAAATCTCTGAACAAGGGTATAGCTGAGCTAAAAACAAAGAACAGACATACCATTACTGAAACAAAAGATATCATCAACGAAACTCAGAGTTATTACAAGCATTTGTACACGAAACAGACATGCAAAACGTAAACGTAAGACCTTAATATTCCACAACTAAGCACATCACAACAGTTCGGCCTTAGCAATGCGTTACAATGGAAGGAAGTCTTTAAAAATTATGAAAAATGAAAAAAGTTCGGGTCCTGATGGATTTACTGTAGAATTCTACAAATCTATATGTCTAGATTTGCATAAATATCTGATACGATCATTGAACCAAGGTTTCAAAAGAGGAGAATTATCTGTTTGTCAAAAGCAGGGTCTAATAACATACGTCCCTAAAAAAGACAAACCAAGCAGCACTTGAAAATGGAGACCAATTTCACTGTTAAATGTTTCTTGTAAGCTAGCATCTGTTACAATGGCAAATAGAATTAGAAAACAGCCAACAATAATTAAACGAGGATCAAAGAGGTTTTCTGTCATAACGATGCATTGGAGAATGCACTGCGTCTTGATTAATTTACGATATCATGGACTTTACTGAATGCATTGAAACTACTAAGACTTTGAAAAGGCTTTCGATTCATTAGATTGGGATCTCATTTACGAAGTTTTGACTTTTGTTAATTTGGACCTTCAGATAAGCAATGGGTAACAACCTTCTATCACGTTATTTAATCTACTGTTTTTGTTAACGGTTTGGCTTCAGAATTTCTATAAAGTAACAAGAGGATGTAGACAAGGTGATCCTTTATTTTTAATATATTCTTGTTATGGGCTTACATTTTGGCAATGGTGCTACTCACTAATAAAAAAAACATACAGAATAAGTATTGATTAGATAGAATATCTCATTTTTCAATTCGCAGACGATACATCTCTCATATTAAATGGAACTGAACATAGTCTCCAAAACACAATGA
Organism: Haliotis cracherodii; assembly: GCF_022045235.1. NCBI lineage: Eukaryota > Metazoa > Mollusca > Gastropoda > Lepetellida > Haliotidae > Haliotis > Haliotis cracherodii. Next base: position 23,228,607 of record NW_027266269.1, read on the forward strand.
CAACTCTTCAATCATATGCATCTTTTTCGGGCTTAAAAAATAAGAAGCAAAATGCATGCTTACAATGCTTCTGTGATAAAACTGTCCAAAAGTTGGCATTTAGATTGGTCCAAAAATTCTTTTACTCTCTTCGGTACTATTTTTACTCACAATTTGGCAGACAAACTTAAAATTAAAAAAAATCATCAAGCACTCTTGGTTAACACGTGACCTGATCCCATTATGTAGAATTACAGCACTAAAACATTTTACCAAAATTAATCCACCATTTTCTGAAACCTACCTAATACAAGTGAAAGAATACTAAAACTCGAAACACTTTACTTTCGTTTTATATGGAAAAATAAACCAGACAAATTAAAGTCAGAAGAAATACCCTTATGATAAACCCTTATGAAGAGGGTGGTAACAGAGTGCCTGATATTAAAATTACAATCACTGCTCAAAAGATATCTTGGACTAAACGTTTCTTCCATTCACATCCACACTCTAAACTTACCAGTCTTTAGATTAATAATACAAGTCCAACACAAATTGATTTTCTGCAAAAGCACCAAATTTTATATTTCTGATCATGAAAAGATTATAAATGATACCAATGTATTCTGGAAAGATGTTCTGTTTGCATTATAGCTTAAAAGAAAAAAAAAGGAAATTCTACGAAGAAAAAGATATATTATCCCAACTTTTATTGGCTAATATGAATATAAGAAGAGGGAACATTACTCGGGGAAAGGTATTATCTTATAAACGATTTGATAGAAGAGAGTGAACATCTTCTAGATCTCTTAGACCTAAAACAGATATAGGACTGTAAAATACATTTTCTTGAATATTCTAGTCTTTTTCAAGCAATAAAATAAAATCTCAAGTGTAAGAATATTTCAAACACATCTAAGTCACATCTGCTCTTAAAACCACATTTGGAGAATGGGGGCGGGGCTGTGTAGAATATTTTATGAAATATTTAAAAATATTAAATAAGGTCCCAAACAATATGATATCCCAAAAATACATGCAAAGATGGGAACTAGATATTGCCCTTTTAACCCTCTGGCTGCCACCTAAAAATAGCCTGTGTGCTATCGCTGTGCCGAGTTTATTTGAGAGTGACGTTCTGGAAACTGCACACCTTCGTCTAAAAACAACGTAACGTAACAACGGTAAAACCCACAATTTTCAAATTTCACACTATAGCAGTACAACCATTTCCCTAACTGCCGATGTAGATCTTGTAAAGCATTAACGTCATTACCAGTAGTTTATAGCTCGACAAACGTATTGATTATGCAATTTTTTACAAAATGTCCATGACGGCCCTTTTTTTGTTGACATTGCACACTGGATACTTTGTGCGTCTTGCCAGGTTGTAAATCTCCACTAATGTAAAAACCAAAAACATTATGCAAAAGCCTGTTTGTTTCACCATTACCGTGTTGAAAATGAAACATCTCCGTGGAAAATCGTCCGCGAAATCGTCGATTACGAATTTGTTCAAATATGTGTGACGCCATTTTGTCCGTAAATAACGTTATCGTTTGCATATCATGTCGGAAAATGCATATTAATGAATAAACTATTTATAAGTGAGGAATGAAATCTTATCCCTAAAATCTGTGGTTTAGTACTTACATGCTCATATAAAATGTAATGTGTAACTTTAACTATGAAATTTAAAATTACGTACTTTTAGAAAGAAGAGAACGAAACCGCATTTCAAAGTAAAAGTTTTACGCGGTGTTGTGTTTTCTTCATTGCAATAAATCATTGTTCTTTTCGGCCTGTATTCATTATTTAGTTAGAAAATCGTACTAGGTAATCTGGAAAGAACATGCCCTTATGCATGGCATATTTTTACTTACCTGGCACCGAAAAGTATTCCTCACGGCTCATGTAATTATAAATCAGTTCACTGAAAATACTCCTACCGGGCGATGGCGGACATGTCCATTTGCACGTCGACGAAATTTGCATACAGACGAATGAACGAGTTAGTCTGGTATCTTTATGAATTCTAAATAACGTTGTTTTATTTTCATATTTAACTAATAACGATAATACAAACACAGAACAATAAAAAAATCACATGAAGCAGAAACAATACGAAAATGCCTTTTGTGTTGTCGACAGCTTTTGTTTTGAATATTTCAAAATGTCGTCGACCGTGTTCAGCGGTGTTTGGGATTTTGGATTTATCATAACATCTTGGACAGCAAACGAGATAGTAAGTTCAGTTAAACATAATTCTGTAAGCACAGCTGAGTGTTCCAGTGATGGTCTGAAATCTGTCGTAATTTGTAGATGATAAACGCATTGATTCATCAAAGATTCTAACGTTGCGATCTGGTCATTTTTTCCCGATTTCCATTTCCCTCCCTGTTAACATCATCAGCCACTGAGTGACCATCAAGCAGTATTAAAGACATGGAGCCACTGATCACAAACCCAAAAGGAACTGTATTAGCTAACATTTATTACAGTCAGTTGGATGTATATGTGATTTTTTGTCATGAAATGTTCAAAGCATAATCAAAATTGATCTCCTCAATTGATGTTGCCGAGGTCAAAGCTGTCCATGTCCAGCATGGGCAGCCAGGGGCCACGGACCATCGGTTTGGGCCCTGCCTCTTCTTCAATCTCATCAGTGTTATTTTCCTCGTGATCTGAAATTTGAAACAATGCTTCTTATTAATAATTTCTTTCAATCACATATAAAAGTGCTAAGGGAAAGGACTCCTTCTTAAAAGATAGATATGTGTGGTGTGTTCCTGAATTCAAATAACATAGGAGCATGGAAAAAGCATGTATGAATCATTCCACTTCACAGACGATATCCTAGACAGAGTATAACTGTATTATCAAAATTCAAATATCCAGAAATTTACAACCTTTCAAATAATATTGTATTATGACGTGGTTGAAAATTAAAGCATAAGAATTCAGAGATTGCAGATCAATTAATGCAATCACAATTGTGAGGACATGTTTAGCTTTTTTATGTTTGCCTCTTTAGTATTTTTTTATGTGATGCTTAACACCGAAATCAAAATGAAGGGTTTGCACTATAATACTTTACAAGACAGGGTAAAATTCCCTTGTACTGTTAAAACAAAGGGAAGATTTGGAAATTTGTCTCCGGATAAGTGAGCTGGTATTAATATCCATGTCATTGTCCTGATTATATATTTTTGTGCAGTAGAGCAATAGAAAGTGGCACTCGTCCTATTGTCCTTGCAAAACAGTCGAATAGTTAAGGTATCATAAGGACTAGTAGAAATTTGCCAAATTTATAGCGTTTTACTATACGTTATCATTATAACATATAAACTAGTGGACTAAAATGTTAGTTTCTATCGCTGCATTTGCAGATTTTCATGGATGTTTCTTATCAAAATTGGAACTCAGCAACTGCTGACTCATGTTATATTATTGATCAAGGGGAGATAATTTCTTTATGTCCTTTAATACCTCCCTTGGATACACACATTTTGCAAATTGTTTCATGTAAGTTTGTCCTTTCTCCAATGTACTTTATGTTTGGTATCAATCTTAAATTTAATTAAAATATGAATATATTATATATATATATATATATACATATAGACCTATAGGCATATATTTAGTTTATTGAAGGAACTATTTCAGACCCTGTACAACACAGTATCAATAATCATGTGGCAACTTTATTTTCATCAAGACTAATATTTTGATTGTAATTAATATGTATAACCTGTGACCTTTTTAGTTGGGAATAGATTGAACATGTTGAAAGACTTCCTCTTCATTACTGCTATATAAAGATAAGATAAGGATAATTATATGTGCTCCACATGAATTTATTAATGAAAAATGAAGGGCTTCATTGAGCAGTCACTTGGAAACAATTGTGTAATCATGACGCAAACATTTCCAGGGTTAGAACTAAAATCGAAAGCTTTACAATGATGGTACATTTTCATAAAAAAATGGCCATAGCTCCGGGCTACTTGCCCGGTGTGGGAACATTTGTTCAATGCGCTGACCCCCCAACCCATTTGGCGCAAGGACAACAGTCACTAGGTGCAATGCCACTCCCCTATCTCCTTAGTAAGTTGTAATAAATGTTAATCTACATCCTTAATGATATATCTATAACATTTAACATTTAAATGTATGAAACATATTCATTTATTTTTAATATTTCAAAATAAGTTAGACCTTTTAGAATTAGATTTCTGAGGAGTGACACATTATACTCCTTTAAAAATATGGCTTCAGGTCAAAAGTGTGAACTAGTGTGTCCTCCAAGATAATTTAAATTTTTAACAAAGACATTTTCCCATTAATATAACTGCACTTTAGCAAACGTACGTGTAGGCCACATGTAGACATGTTAAAACTTCACTACCATGAGAGCCTTTCTTTCAAATCATTTCTAAGATTCATATTTCATGAAATACTAAACAAGGAAGTTGGCTGTTTCTACTATGACTATCATGGTATGGTAGATATTTTTAACATTGGAAACATCACAACTGTCACGAGTAGATCTAGCCTACAATTACGAAAATTGCAACAACATAACAAATTCATATTCCCGCCACTGCTTTGACCATGTTGACACTGACAGTACACATACTCAATTTGCTGAAAATGAATTAATGTTACTTACCGCTTATCTCTTCCTGGGACTCGAAGTCGGACTCGAGAGAATCGACTGATATGTCCTATTCGGTCCGACCCCCTCAAATCATCGTCGTCTCCTGGACCCACCGCTGACATGATTGATGCCTGATGGGCAGCTTCGATCGCAATGTAGTCGTCTGTCACATGGGGCTATTTTTATCCCTATGAATATTCATGCTCTCGGCGGGAAGCGAACGTTTTTTATATTTCATTTGTGTTCATCGCGCTGATTCGATAAATGGATGGATGTCATACTTAACACTGTTGGTGATTACAACATCGAACTTTGTTTTGTTTTACTCGGGCACCTGTAACCTCTGTGACGTGGCATGTCAAAGGTCGCGGGTCACGGTATTTCGTTCCAGACGAACAATCCGAAATTTGCCGCTCTAGCCAACTCCGATATGGTGGATGATTGAAACCGAAAACCGATAACCGTAACAGCTTCATTTGTATTCGTGAAATAAAAAAAAAGAGTCTTGCAATAATAATAAGATATTTAACAATAACAAACCGTATGAATACCAAATTTACATACTGAAATTAAATGATAGATTATTAATTTAATAATTTAGTAATGAATTTTACTGTCAAAGAGCTAGCTATATATATTTAGACAGACGAACTCGTTTAGACCGAGGTAATGAATAGCTTAAGCGGAAGCCGGTATTCAAGTAATTTTAGCTGACCCTTACACGTTCATAATTCAACATCACATAGTTCTTGTTTATATATACTGAGTCAAATTAAAATCTCCACATTTTTTAAAGTAATCTAATATATGATACACAACGGACAAATGTATCAGATAGGTAATTTGTAATCATTGATGTCCAAAGAAGGATTTTAATTAACGGTGGTAACCATAATTTGTTCCAAGCACCTACGGTATTCGGTAGTAACATCAACAGTTTAAATCATAAGTCACAAGCACGAGAATCTGATGGCACACACGTTCAGTAGCGTGTATGGCCACCATGTGCGTTGACAACTGCCACACAACGCCTCCGCATGGACCTTGTGATGCTTGGGAACACATGATTGGGAAGACGATGCCATTGTTGCTGCAAAATGGTGCCAAGATCTTGCAAATTCTGTGGTTGGTTCTGGAGAGTGCGCAGAGCCAGTCCATGACGTTGATTCCCGCATTCTGAAGGAAATTCCTTGTCAAAATTGCTGTGTGGGGTCTGGCATTGTCGTGTTGGAAGATCAAACCGGGTCCATGTGCTGCCATAAAAGGCAGAAGTTCTGGTGCCAGTACCTGGTCGCGGTAAGCAGCAGCTTTGAGGTTGCCACGGATGACAAGAAGCCTGGAACGTGCATTGCCACAGAAAGCACCCCACATCATGACACTTCCGCCTCGAAATCTGTCAACTTCCTGTATACAACATGACGGCGCCTCGACACCCTCGCCCTACCATCAGCAAATCGAAGATTAAATCGGGATTCATCACTGAAGACGACTTGAGTCCATCGTAAGTGTCGCTGTGCCCACAATTGACGTTGACGTCTGTGTAATTGAGTCAGTATGGCCGTCGTGCTTGAAGGTGAGCAGTTCTCAGACGGTTTCGAACAGTTGGCGCACTCAGTCTACCCTTAAACAGTTCATTTCTGGTTGATGTAGCCGTCAAAAATCGGGTACGGAGGTGACGTAAGACAATCTGACGATCCCCAGCATGTGACGTCACACGTGGTCGACCTGGCCGAGGGCGATCAGCGGTGGAACCCCTTTGCTGTAGACGCGTCTGTAAATCATAAACAATCCGTCGACTACAACCAATCGTCCTTGCGACTTCAGCTACGGACGTTCCCGTCTGCAACATGCCGATGTCACGTTCACGTTGCACATTTGAAAGGAATGGCATTACAAATGGCCGTAAAGACTTTGGTTTTCTTGTGTTTTTCTTTTTTTTGTTAATGACTGCTAACAAGTATGGCTGAAAACAAGTGCGGTATTATGGCCACTTGACCAGTTGCATGTGAAAAACCTCTTTTGCAACTATAGTGCTGTGCACATGATTTTGATCGATTCAGCTACACAAAAACGGGTGTTATACAATACGTGGCCATTACTGTTTAAATACACAATAAGGGCCCACAATGATAACTGGTAAAAATGTTAAAATTTTAGGATTGTGAAGTTTTTAATTTATTTCAGTATATTTATATAACCAATAAACTATACATATATTCGACACTGCATAAAGTCTATATGCCGTTGTTACCAACCTACTTTTCAACGTCTTTTAATAAATTGGCACGCCTCTTTAAACATACGAAAACGTGACTTACATATGATCAGTCACAAAACATGAACAACACAGACCAAAAAGGGTGTGTCAAACTTTATCATGTGCGTTTTCGTTTCTTCTGGGAGACATGCTTTCGACTTTTTTTCTCTTATGAAAAGTACCGCTAAGCGACCTTCAACTTCGGTCGCCATTTTGTTTAAAGTTTTGGCGAAGAAGTTGAGGTACCTTTTCTGTGTTTTTGCAGAATTTGAGGTTTAGGAAGCATTAATGTAATTTCTTAGTATACGGATGAATATGAGAAGTGGCACATTTGCACACAGACTGTTTTTTTTCACAGATGTCAGTAGGTATATATTGCTGTATGAATGTTTTTGAATACGCTTTGATACTCAATGTGATGAACGAGACAAATACTGTGAAGCAAAAATATACACTCCATTCACCATCTATAAACTGGGCATTTAGTGGGTTTCATTAGCTAATTATTACATACATGCGTAGATATTTTATCATTTCAAACTTTTAACCAAAATATTTATGAAGGTTTCAAACATTCCTTCACATGTGGATTTTCAATCAGTCGGTGCAATTTGTCGAAATGAAAAAATACTTCACTGGCGGCACATTTGAACGAAAGTGTAAACAAGGGGAATTTGACTAACTCCATGTGTATTATTTATTGACATTAGAGTTGTGAATATGACACAGATGTGTTGGAAATTTACTACTTTTTGCGATGTTGCAATTGCTATGGGCTTGGGGTAATCCAAAAATATTGTATTTCAATTCATTTAACATGATGTTTCAGAAGGACATACATGTCCCTCTGGCACAGCAACTGCGTTTTGTGTAGGGACATATATGTCCAAATGGCATCCAGGGGGTTAACATGACGGGAAAAGATTGTCAAATGATTAATCGTAGGCCCAGAGAAATAACCTGTCCTCAAAATAAGAATGGTTCCAGTACAGTATTATTCATAGACTTATACCAACAAACAGGTTGCTGTACACAATGGAATGTAAAGAAGCATGTCTTTGCAATTTTTGTAAAGGAGAAAAACACACCTTAATGCACATGTTCTTTAATTGTGAAATTGTAAAACATGCCTGTAACAACCTTGCAAAATGGATTAAAGACAGACCTGGAATAGACCTAGAAGTTTCAAAACTGACAATTTTATTAGGATATCAAGAAAAATGAAATGATGTTTTAAATCATATTATAACAAAGCAAAACATATTCAAATCCAACATTTTCCACTCCCTACCAAATCCCCAACTCATATTACATGAACAGATATATATTATATTAACAATGTAAATACACACAGTTCATGGAATTTTGGCAACTCTGTCACCATCTTTTCACATAAACCCATGAACTGACACAATTTCAACAAAGATGTTTTGCCATCCGAACACTGGAATAATTGTTTGTGTTAGTATCCATAGATATACTTTGTAACGTGTATGTACTTAAGATTGAATATAAACTATATTATGTAAACTTAATGTTTATATACGCCAAAAAGAAATAAAATAATAATTAAAAAACGATATAAAAAGGTACAATCTTCATCAGACCCCATGGGATGTGATGAACTGATCTTGAAAATTAGACACATGTAGGCACAGGATCTGACTGATGCGATGAAATGGTGATGAAAACTTATTGTATTTATCATAGATGTTTAACTTACCACATTTAAGAACATACTCGTCGGCATGAGGGTGCGAACTTCTCAACACCTTCTTGAAAGCTGCTTCAACCGTTCCATCATTGTCATAACGGACGCACTTGGAACAGTTGGGATCACGGGCGCACGTAGCGAAACAGCGAAGTCTTGAGGACGGGAGGGTAATTTCAACTCTGCCCCCGTCATCAATCTTTCCTGGACTAAAATTCCTTCCAAAATGCACCAGAATACCATTGTACATGTCTGCGCCCACTGTGAGAACACATAACACCAGTAGCTGATAGAACAGACATATGATGTTGCTAAATACCATCGTCTCAGAGACAAACACGCAGCAATGACATTCAACACTTACTCCAAGAAACGCAACGGTCTTATGTACTAGTATATGATTTGTTCAGATTTTCTATTGCTGTACCCATACAGGATGAAGTTTGTGTACTGGGTGTCACACGTCAACGCAAATATTCTTTCCTCCAATAGTCTTTTCTCAACATACAACCATTAATAATTTGTTGTGAATTTAAATGTATTCATTTCAAAAGATCGGTTGCTTAAGTGTTTTCCGTCATAGGAGTTAAGGTGCCTTAAACATTTCCAAATAACAGAGGTAGATTCAGTGTCTGACAGATAAAGGGGAAATCAATACTTGAAGCGTCTCATCTAGAGATAAGCTTGATACTAATGTATCTCGTTTTGCTCGCTATATTTAAGTAATTATATGTAGTTTGATCTAGATTTCTCGCTCCAGTTGCATTATTTATTAGACAAAAATGTACTTATGATAAAGGATTTGACATCACGTTAATTGTTAACAAGGTTGACGTACACGTCGATCGAGTTCATCCCGAAGGTGTTGGATTGGGTTCATAACTGGAGATCTCGACGACCAGGGCAAGCTGTTGATCCTGGCATTATGAAGGTAGTCTACCGTGATATGAGCTGTGTGCGGTGGAGCGTTGTTCTGTTCAAATAGCTCCCTCTGGCGGTCAATGATTGGAAGAAGGTGAGGTTGAAGAATTTGATTCATGATGCGATTTGCTCTCAAATATTCCTGAACCACAATAAGTCAGATCTCGTGGTGTAGGATAGGGCCCCCACACCATTACACTACCGCCACCGAAATTGTCAAATTCACGTACACAATGTGGGGCAAAACGCTCATTTTCGACGACGATAAACACGCCGGTAAAGAAGAAATCGCGATTTATCGCTAACCACACACTCGTGTCCAGTTTCTCAAATTCCAAGGCTCTAAGGTATAGCACCAATGCAAGCGTCGCTGTCGATGGATCTGTTGCAAAACAGGGAAGATAACTGGTCTTCCGGGCCGGATTCCAGCCTCGAAAAGATGGTTCCTGACAGTCTGGTCCGATATCCTCCTCAAACCAGGGATGCGTCATGTAGTCTACGCAGCTGTGACATTGCGATGAAGTAGCGATACTGTGCAGGGGTGGTAACTCTTGGTCGGCCGGTTCTCGGACGTCTGCAGTGGAATTGAACTGTGTGTATCGGTCACAAAGGCGGCAAATGGTGCTATGGTAGACGTTGAAGTGGCGTGCAACAGAACACTGCGATTTCCCTTCTCTGGCGATGTTCCGATCGGAAGTCATTTTCGAACTTGACAATGTTTACAATTGAATGACAAATTATTGATGACATAAAGATGAGCTAATGGCTTGTTTGCTGATCCATTTCATTGAAAAATAAATCTGGTTAAAACATATTCCCGAATAAACAGACGTACAACAGTAAGTTGCAGGGTGTATATGATGCGTATATACCAGAATAAACAGACGTGACACTCTCAGTTGCAGGATGTAAATGAAGTGTATATACCAGAATAAACATATGTGACACTCTCTGTTGCAGGATGTATATGAGGTGTATATAGCAGAATAAACAGACATGACACTCTCAATTGCAGGATGTATATGAGGTGTATGTACCAGTATAAACAGACGTGACACTGTCAGTTGCAGGATGTATATGAGGTGTATATACCGGAATAAACAGACGTGACACTCTCAGTTGCAGGATGTACATGAGGTGTACATACCAGAATAAACAAATGTGACACTCTCAGTTGCAGGATGTATATGAGGTGTATATAGCAGAATAAACAGACGTGACACTCTCAGTTGCAGGATATATATGAGGTGTATATACCAGAATAAACAGACGTGACACTCTCAGTTGCAGGATGTACATGAGGTGTACATACCAGAATAAACAAATGTGACACTCTCAGTTGCAGGATGTATATGAGGTGTATATAGCAGAATAAACAGACGTGACACTCTCAGTTGCAGGATGTACATGGGGTATATACACCACAATAAACAGACGTGATACTCTCAGTTGCAGGATGTACATGAGGTGTACATACCAGAATAAACAAATGTGACACTCTCAGCTGCAGGATGTATATGAGGTGTATATACCACAATAAACAGACGTGATACTCTCAGTTGCAGGATATATATGAGGTGTATATACCAGAATAAACAGACGTGACACTCTCAGTTGCAGGATGTACATGAGGTGTACATACCAGAATAAACAAATGTGACACTCTCAGTTGCAGGATGTATATGAGGTGTATATAGCAGAATAAACAGACGTGACACTCTCAGTTGCAGGATGTACATGGGGTATATACACCACAATAAACAGACGTGATACTCTCAGTTGCAGGATATATATGAGGTGTATATACCAGAATAAACATATGTGAAACTCTCAGTTGCAGGATGTACACGGGGTATATACACCACAATAAACAGACGTGACACTCTCATTTGCAGGATGTATATGAGGTGTATATACCAGAATAAAGAGATGTTAAACTCTCAGTTGCAGGATATATATGAGGTGTATATACCAGAATAAACATATGTGACACTCTCTGTTAAAGGATGTATATGAGGTGCATATACCAGTATAAACAGACGTGACACTCTCAGTTGGAGGAAGAATAGGAGGTGTATATACCAGAATAAAAAGAAATGACACTCTCAGTTGCAGTATGTATATGAGGTGCATATACCAGTATAAACAGACGTGACACTCTCTGTTGCAGGATGTATATGAGGTGTATATATCAGAATAAACAGACATGACCCTCTCAGTTGCAGGATGTATATGAGGTGTATATACCAGTATAAACAGACGTGACACTCTCAGTTGCAGGATGTATATGAGGTGTATATACCAGAATAAAGAGATGTTAAACTCTCAGTTGCAGGATATATATGAGGTGTATATACCAGAATAAACATATGTGACACTCTCTGTTAAAGGATGTATATGAGGTGCATATACCAGTATAAACAGACGTGACACTCTCAGTTGGAGGAAGAATAGGAGGTGTATATACCAGAATAAAAAGAAATGACACTCTCAGTTGCAGTATGTATATGAGGTGCATATACCAGTATAAACAGACGTGACACTCTCTGTTGCAGGATGTATATGAGGTGTATATATCAGAATAAACAGACATGACCCTCTCAGTTGCAGGATGTATATGAGGTGTATATACCAGTATAAACAGACGTGACACTCTCAGTTGCAGCATGTACATGAGGTGTATATACCAGAATAAACATATGTTAAACTCTCAGTTGCAGGATATATATGAGGTGTATATACCAGAATAAACATATGTGACACTCTCTATTGCAGGATGTATATGAGGTGCATATATCAGTATAAACAGACGTGACACTCTCAGTTGGAGGAAGAATAGGAGGTGTATATACCAGAATAAAAAGACATGACACTCTCAGTTGCAGTATGTATATGAGGTGCATATACCAGTATAAACAGACGTGACACTCATCAGCAACAGACCATGCTTCTGGGTTTCCTTACCAACCTCCTGAGTTTGAATTCAGCAACAGACCATGCTTGTGAATTTCCTTACCAACCTCATGAGTTTGAATTCATCAGCAACAGACGGTGCTTGTGGGTTTTCTTACCAACCTCCTGAGTTTGAATTCAGCAATAGACCATGCTTGTGAATTTCCTTACCAACCTCCTGAGTTTGAATCCATCAGCAACAGACCATGCTTGTGGGTTTCCTTACCAACCTCCTGAGTTCGAATTCATCAGCAACAGACCATGCTTGTGGATTTCCTTACCAACCTCCAGAGTTTGAATTCATCAGCAACAGACCATGCTTGTGGATTTCCTTACCAACCTCCAGAGTTTGAATTCATCAGCAACAGACCATGCTTGTGGGTTTCTGCCTTTCCTCAACCACGCCATTATCTTCAATACTGTGCAATATCATGCAGCATATAATTTTATTGCTTATGCGATGGCAGTTTAAATGAAAGATGGATCAAAATTGGTGTTAGGACTCAATGTAATGGAACGGCATCATCGTTGGTAAAACGATATCATCAACAATATAGGGCGTTTCGAAAATCGCCCGTTGTAAAGTAACGGAACTGTGGACGGTTCAATTTACAATATATATTTTAACGAATGAAGATAGCGTTACCGTTCCCTTTAGAAACGTGTGATCCCTTTAGTGTGTGATTGGGGAGAACAACCAGCCCGTCCCCAAATACAAGACAACCCAACAAACGGAGAATACATAACTACCCCCACCATCCAAAAATAAAAGACTATACCCCACCATCCCAGAATACAAGGCTACCCCAAAGTTCCAGAATACAAGACTACCCCACAGTTCCAGAATACAAGGCTACCCCACAGTTCCAGAATACAAGACTACCCCCCAGTTCCAGAATACAAGGCTACCCCACCATCCCAGAATACAAGACTACCCCACAGTTCCAGAATACAAGGCTACCCCACAGTTCCAGAATACAAGACTACCCCACAGTTCCAGAATACAAGACTACCCCACAGTTCCAGTATACAAGACTACCCCACAGTTCCAGAATACAAGGCTACCCCACCATCCCAGAATAAAAGACTGTCCCACAGTTCCAGAATACAAGGCTACCCCACAATTCCAGAATACAAGACTTCCCCACAGTTCCAGAATACAAGACTTCCCCACCATCCCAGAATACAAGACTGCCCCACAGTTCCAGAATACAAGGCTACCCCACAGTTCCAGAATACAGGACTTCCCCACAGTTCCAGAATACAAAGCTACCCCACAGTTCCAGAATACAAGGCTACCCCACAGTTCCAGAATACAAGGCTACCCCACCATCCCAGAATACAAGGCTACCCCACCATCCCAAAATAGAAGACTGCCCAACAGTTCCAGAATACAAGACTGCCCAACAGTTCCAGAATACAAGACTACCCCACAGCTCCAGAATACAACGCTACCCCACAATTCCAGAATACAAGGCTACCCCACCCTCCCCGAATACAAGACAATACAAGACAGACAAACAAACAATAACAATTAACCAAGTAACGGAATCTGGCAAGCATAGGTTGCAGGAAACCTATATGTATCCCCGGAATCCCTACGGACCTTCTGACACTAATTGCTTGTATTCTTGATTGTACTTCTGTACTTTTTATTATCTATTCATCACCTAGGGACTGCAAATGTTGAACCAACCTTCGTCATTACATAACCAATAAATCACTTTTATCATTGCTGTACGCATGATTCTTATTTTGGTTATACTATAATAACTTATAGGCATGCCCAAACACTACAACAAGAATTATATTTTGTACATGTGTTGTACAGAGCTTGGAATATTGGGGACGATCATCAAATATCAGATTATTATTCAAAACCAATTTATTTACAGATTATAGTCACTTATGAAGAGCAACCTCCACACAGTGAGTTCTGGGTAGCGCTAATCGCTCTTCCCCCCGTGCAGACCTGGGGTAGAATGTGTCCTCAGCACCCCATTGCTGGTCGTAAAGGTCGTGCAGATCTGGAAAGACGTTTGCCGTGTTCTGCGCACCTCATTAGGTGGAGGACGGAGTGTCGTGGCTGAGGGCACTGGAACCAAGAACTGGTGTCCCTTTTGCCCAACACACCACTTGGACCCTTACTTGACCAAGACGGGTGGTAGAATTGGACCGATTCTTTCAATCGGCTAGTCAAGCCATGTCCCGTGCATGGAAAAGTGTCACTTTGGAAATATATCAAACAATTTTTAATGCTGAAATATGATTATCTACTAATGCAAATCTAAGTATTGCCTAGCGTCTTATCCCCGAAGGCGGTTGCATTTTTACTCATTGGCCAATCTTGTGATGTCAACCTCCGAATTCTATATGTCTCCAATGTTCTGGCATGTACCGAACCAGCTGGACATTTCTTTTGGTAGACAAATATAGCTATTCGCGTTGTATTTAATCCTGGTGTTGCAGCCTGGCTTCAACTGCAGCACCGTCCTTGTAGACACTCCAATGGTGGGTGGGTAGCTGAATCGTATTACCTACATCATAGCTCACACACACACTGGTTCCATTAGAAATGACAAAAGGAGTCGGCTAGAGGCTGATCATCTTTCATTTAATGAAGATGTTCTAGCATCAGTTCTAAACAACAAGAAACTTGGGCAGGGTTGATCGTCATCGAATCTTCTGATGGAGACCCGCTCAAGCTCAATCCTATTCTAATATCAAAGACAATTCAGTCTATTTGTGGAGAAGTCAAAAACGTTCCACATCTCCGAGGCGGCTCACTCCCTGTGGGTGTGTGCCTTACAACAATCCTTTTATTACAACAAAAACAGTTTGGAAACGTCAGTGTTGCTGTCTCAGCGCACAAAACACTCAAATCCAGTAAAAGCATTGTTAGAGACAGAGCCCTTGTCTAGCTGACATGTCTAAGGAGGAGATAGTTGTTGAAATTACAGATCAAAATGTTACTTCTGTCAAGCGCTTCACTTTCAAGAAACATGATGGTAGCATAGAACCAAGCAATACGTACTTGTTTACTTTTGCTACATGTACTGAGCCCCAATCAATTAAAGCTGGTTATTTTAATATCGGAGTGGAGGTGTATGTCTCCAATCCACTCCGATATTGCACCTGTCAAAGGTTTGGACAAGGTTCTGAATCTTGCCATCATGCCCCATGTTGTCATCGTTGTAGTGAGGATCACCAAGGCTCCGAATACAGTGAAGATCTTAAATGCGCAAATTGGGATGGTGCACATCTATCATCTTCAAAGTCATGCCCTGAGTGGCAGTTACAATCAAAATTTCTCGAGTTGAAATACGAAAACGATACTTCCTTCTTTGAAGCTAAAAATCATATTCTCAGCCAGACTCCAACTAAACACTCACCAACTACCACCAACTCAGCTGCTGTCTTAAAAAACCCAACTGTTTATGTATCCTAATAAATTGATCTGACTTGGACGTCAGACCAGCCAGTGCAAACTGGTGCTATGCCTACTACTTCTGACAGTCAGTCCAATGTGGCAACATCTTCGTCTCAGACAGTGAGTCAGTTACAACCTGAAGTTATCCAACCAACTGTTGAGGATAATATATATGTTGAATTGTCAAAACAAAAACAAAGAAAGCATCTAAATCATAGACAACAATCTCCAATCACCTTTGCCCAGGAGTTAAAAGTGACGCTATCTTCAGAACTCAGAAGTAGGAGTCCATCCTCCTCAAGTACACGTAAAATATCCCTTGTAGAACCTCCATTAGCCAATCTCCCAATTTAATTCAGTGGAATTGCAGAGTACTTTGGAACAATTCTCATGAAGTACAATTATTATCATAAGATTTTCAAAACGTCAGCATTTAGTTTACAAGAAACATATCATAAAACAAAAAGATAAATTTGAAATGCGTCAGTATAATTCTTTTCATTCTTTTCACCACCCGGTGATAAAGCTATTGGCGGTGCTTCCATTTTGGTGAGTTAGGGCATTATCTACAATTCTATTCCACTAAACTGCAACCTTCAGGCTGTTGCTGCCTGTCTCAGTTTATAAATAACCTTCACATTTTGTTCCTTGTATCTTCAGCAGTCCGATCTTTAGGATATATTTGACCATCTCCCTAAGCCCTGTATCGTCATGGGTGAATTAATTGTCATAACCCTCTGTAGGGAAGTTCCGTTGCTAACAATAATAGAGGGAAACTTCTTGAAGACTTTATTTCAAATAATAATTTATGCATATTCAATGATAACTCGAACACATATTTATATATTGCAACTGGAACATATTTAAGTTTATTGCTAACTAATAAAATGCATTATTTTGGTAATCTTACATTATTCCAATTCAAGGGGCCTTCTCCCCCTGTTTTTGTGGTCCAGGGTCAAAGGGAAGCTACTCTTCCTGGTTTAATAGTGCAAGGCACATTATTAGTGTATTATTCAGTCTTTGCTCTTCCCATGCACTAAACAAAGGGAAACAATCCATGTTTCAGCTGAATTTAGTTGCTACATCCTCTTTTCATTCACACAACCACACCAGTAACACGCTTTTTCCCTTTCATCTCACCCATTACTTCTCATTTCAAACATATATATCTGTATAACAATTCCTCAGTTGATAATTAATCTTATTTCATGTATTTGTATGCTTCATGTATCAGGAACGTGTTCTGCTGCTTCTTTTCCTTTATATTGTAGTTGTGGACAAGTTAATATATGCGAGGCAAGAGCTGTCCTGGCACAAACGTGTCGAACAAGTCACGGGTTTGTATGTGCACAACAGGTGAGATGATCCTGGACTGGCACATTCTACACATTACATCGCACGACAATTGGTTTGTACGCGTAGCGGAACACTTTTGGGCTGGGAGTTGTGATTCAAACATATATAATGAAAAAAAAGTTAAATGTTATTATTCTTATTATTAACGGCGAACATTATTATGAAGTATTTTCACCGCATGAGCTACACCCTGCTTCAACATAAGCTCATGATACTGCATACCATTGAAAGACAAGTACAGTTGTGTCTTAATAAAATTCATAAATGGGGTCTTGAGAATGGATTGAAGTTGTCACAGACGAAGACTAATTGTATACATTTCTGTCGGAAATATAATCCACATACAGACCCAGAGCTCTTTTTAGATGGCACTCCAATTAAGGTTGTAAAAAAAGCGCATTTTCTTTTATTTGATTTTCGACTACCATTTGACGTTTTTGCCAACATATTATCTATTTAAAGACAAAATGCCTGAAGGCCCTTTATTTGTTGAAAGTCGTCTCGAATGCTAAGTGGGGAGGGAATCAAACAACTCCCATTCACTTATATAAATCATTACGTATGCTGGAGCTTGCAAGTGTCATTTAAAAAAACTAAACTCAATCCACCATCAAGGACGAAGACTATGCCTCGGTGCTTTAGAACTTCTGTTAACAGCCTCCATGTCGAAGCTAATGAACCTTCTTTGAAACAACGCCGAATTAAATTGTCTTTTCAATATATCACTAAAGTACATTCCAATCCTGCCTATGACTCCGTTTTTCATCCCCTTTATGAAGAACTGTTTCTGGGGAATCCAAAGCTGGTTCCCCTTCTTGGAATTCGGATCAAATCACTTATCATTGATGCTAATATAGATCCAGATATTATCTCTCCATATCATCTCTTGTTTATTCCTCCCTGGCAGCTGGTGAGGCAAGAAGTAGACGTTTCCCTAACCCGTTGTATAAAATCTGACACGAACAAACTAGAATATGAACAGAAATTATACCGAACACGTTTATAACAAACTGATCGATCTAACGAACTTATTTTTTAGCCCGGCCAGTTTATATATATATATATATATATATATATATACTTATAACCAGTCCCGTGAAGATCCATGTTAGGATAGGTGTTCCGCAACCCATGCTTGCCGTTAAAGGCGACTTTGCTTGTCGTAAGAGACGACTAACAGATGGGGTGGTCAGGCACGCTGATTTGGTTGAAACATGTCATCGATCCCAATTGCGTGGATCGATGCTCATGGTATCAATCACTGGATTGTCTGATCCAGATTTAATTATTTACACATAACCGTCATATTGCTGGATTATTGCTGAGTGTGGCGTAACACAACAAACAAACAAACCAACTTATAACCAACACTGGTTATAACGAATAAAATAGAATGATCCCTTTGAGTTTGTTATAATCGTAGTTTACTGTATATACAATTAAGCAATAAATACGACACTCACCGGTTAATCTTCTATGATGGTGGCAAAGTAGCATGAGCGTCTGTTGTTGAATCAAACTATTTATCATCAAGAATACCAGACCATAGCTCTATTTTCACTGCTGAGGCCAATACTATCCTAATAAGCCTTGGCGACTTTGCAATCGCAAGGAATTCACATCATCAAAGCGTAAAACTGAAAGATCTCTTTTCCTGTGTCAGCGGGCATTTCATTATCAGCTATTTGAAAGAAATTGGTCTGTATAATAAATTTTAGATATGTTTGTAGATAATTAAATGCTTGCTTTTGCTTTTTAATTTGGTGTGATGGTAATATGAACTGACATTATTGAAGGCTCTGTCGAGGAGGTTAAGGTATCGTAAAATTATTGTGCCCTGTGGGACACGTAATCTTATCATAATCGATGTCACTATTATCAACCAGTGTTTTTAAGCCAACTCATTGCTAATTACTTTTTAATATTGGCTAGTATTATGCACAACCACCCTTAGCTAAAGTGATGACGTAAATCATGCAGGAAGCATAGGTAATGTAAGTCCCCATGATCCCCAGCGAGGTGGCCTAGCTTTGGTGACTGGTAGCCTATCGCCCGTGTTTTAAAATTGTATACATAATATTGATATGCTCAGATATGTTTCATAAATTGTTTTTAAATATACCTTTGCATAAATGACTCAATTGTAAACATATTAACTTGGCTATATGGCTGAAATAATACCGATGCGACGGTACTCACTCACTCACTTAAAGCCTTGGTATACATTCAACGACAGTCTGCATGCAAAAATTATATAATCATAAGGCACTGAAAAATGTCTATTCTAACCATCCAATCATATTAAATATTTTAGAACTGTATAATGATCTTTCAACTGGCCAATACGACATCGTCTTTTGTTGGTTGCCCAGTCATTAGGGCATAAAAGGAAATACAATGGCTGCTGCTGCTGTACATCTGTGACACCACTTCTTATCCCATACATTGATTACAAATCTGTGATTAGATCCGAGATCCGAGATCTCATGTAAGAGAAGTGGGACAACCAAGTAGGTATCAATAAGTTACATAAAATCAAGCCAAATATCGGTTTGACCTACTTGGGTTGTCAATCTTGGGTTTGAAAGAGGTCATTAAAGGATGATGTCGTATTTGCCACAGCAGATATAACCACGAAGATTTATTAATAGGTGAGGATCCTCCATTTTTATTGAAAGGTGAGGATCCTCCATTCTGTATCCCTTGTGATCATAAAATCACGGTCAAGCATGTCCTGCTTGACTGAGTTGGTTTTTTTTTCCACCACAAAGGATCAATATTTCAAAGTTTCATCGCTAAAGGACCTTTTTAACTATATTAGCTCTCATTAAATTATTGGTGTTTTAACAGAAATAGAACTTATTGATATATGTTGATGTAAATATGTGTTTCTTATTAATTTGTAATGTATTGTCATTAACTGAGATTGTTAATGGCTGTGACTTTGACGGGGTTTGAAGACGTGTAAACCTATTGTCCCCCTGAGAGGGTATTGTCAGTCCATGTCTTTCAAAGTATGTTATTCCTACCTTGGTTTAATTGTAACATATTTGTTCTTTTAAATGATAGCTAGAATGGCATATCATAGCCAGCAGCTGAAGGGGTGGTGTCAATCCTGCTGGAGAAAGTATCCTAAGTCCTCACGATCAGTAAATATTTCGTTGCTGGCATTCTGTAGCCCTTTTTTATATTGTGTTTGGCACTGACAGTTTAATCTTTTACGTGTTCTCAAACTATTTTTACTTCAAACCTGTGATAGCCTAGTTATTAAACTGTTCTTCGGACACTAAATATGTTTGAGGTCAATGTTTAACTTTATCTCGTCACGGTATGGCTGAAATAGTGCCGATGTGACGTTAAATCTTGACTCACTCACTCACTATTACATATTATAGAAACGGATATTATCATCAACAGCGATCTAATTTGTTTGTTATTCAAAGAAAGTGAATGATTCTCTGTTGTGAACACAACAGAGAACAAAAGAAATAGTTTGATTATTTAGAAAAGGGGATTATCTGCAAAAGATTAACTACATCCTACCTGTCCTGCCACTAAACCTGTCTGTATATTGAAGGTCTAAGTTCTCTTCTCGTGTCACATCAGTTCCTGACACTAAACCTGTCTGTATATTGAAGGTGTAAGTTCTCTTCTCGTCTCACATCAGTTCCTGCGACTAGACCTGTCTGTGTATGGAAGGTCTAAGTTCTCTTCTCGTGTCACATCAGTTCCTGACACTAAACCTTTCTGTATATTAAAGGTGTAAGATCTCTTCTCGTCTCACATCAGTTCCTGCGACTAGACCTGTCTGTGTATGGAAGGTCTAAGTTCTCTTCTCGTCTCACATCAGTTCCTGACACTAAACCTTTCTGTATATTGAAGGTGTAAGTTCTCTTCTCGTGTCACATCAGTTCCTGCGACTAGACCTGTCTGTGTATGGTAGGTCTAAGTTCTCTTCTCGTGCCACATCAGTTCCTGACACTAAACCTGTCTGTATATTGAAGGTGTAAGTTCTCTTCTCGTGTCACATCAGTTCCCATCACTTCATACTTCATACCTCCTTCAATTGCGACCGATTTACCGATTACTATCAAACGTGATATTTCTGTAATATGGAGATATAATAGTAATCAAGATATTTATTCAAAACAAACTTTCCAATTTCTCGGTTACAATGCCATTTTTTGTATTTAACCCATTTAGTGTGGAGGTAAACAAAGATCCAAGAAACTGGTTACGGGGTTAGAACGTTTTATTCCAGGTGTCTGATAACACACCCTGAAAAGATATACCATCCAGTAAATACAGCGTTATACAGTATACTTGAGGCTTCAAAACAGTCCATTACACAAATTAGGCGAAATATGAATGATAGGCTGTATGGCAATTAACAAGGGGCGATAACTCCTTGGTTAACTCATACATTCAAATTAAATATAAATGGTACAATCACAGATGTATTAATGCAATACACATGTAAAACGAAATAGATGTGATACTATGTGACTAGTGTCACATAAACATATACCAGATTGCAAAACAATACTATTCCTGACCGATGTATGACACTAAGGTCCACACGACGTCGTTAGCTCCGACAAGCCAGCTGTACCAATCGTACCTAAAAAACTGTGTAAACAATATACGACATTTATCCTGAAGTAACTACAACTCAAATAACTATTATCATTACAAACGCATGAAACAAATCAAAACAGCTTGGGCTTAAACCACATTCGTACTTACATTCAAATATACAATATTCTTCCTGTCATATATGAAATCATTCAATCAAACGTTCAAACATGAAACAATTCATCGCAGGGAATACTTGAATGAATTAGATGAGTTATTTGATAGTTTTTTTTATCAAATTCTGTGCTCCAAAATTCACTTACACCTGACTTAAATATTATTTACACTTAGGATAGACTTATGGTTGAAGGTTGTTAAGGGTGTTAAGGTTGAATTTACTAGTTTTATTTAGACACAAACAATACAAATATAACACGAAACATAAAACCAAAGATCAAACGGTATATATATATATATATATATCCATGTTCGGTGGTGGCTATTAATGAAACAATATTCCATAAAACCAAAGATCAAACGCAACATGAAATTGAGAATTTTAAAATGCACTTTGAGTACAAAAAATAATATTTAATCTAGATTTTCAAGATGGTTTTCGGGTATATGATCTTCGTCACTAAATCAAATGCTACGATAACGTTGAAGAAGCCATTGGTGACGTTATCGAAACCACTGCAGCCCCTAAAGTCGATCATGTTGAACGCCAACGCAGGACCATCTTTCTCGGAATCCAGCAGGTCATAAATGTGTAGACATGCGACGCATTGCAGCGACAGTTTTGTCTCGAATGCGACGGACCTTGATGTAGCTGGGCTACTGTGGTGTCCCTGGTCTCCCTGACCATGCAGCCTCCCGGGGCAATGGAGGATAACTGACTCTAAGAGACCAGATTCAACCCTTGCCGAATTAGGTTGGAATACCAGAGTTACAGTTTGGCTGGATTAACCTGTTTCTGCATAGTACAATCAAGATCTCGAAACAAATTATACATCCAGTTCGCAATGGATTTCAACGAGCAGATTGCGATCGACTGTAGGATGTTCAAAACATATGTACCATCAACTGGGCGTCAACAGATATTTTCCAAATCTTTTCATGTTTTTAATCAAGGTCCTCAAATGTTGTGATGCGAGGTAAGACCCGTTTTATTACGTAAAAGGCCTTGTTTGTCGATCAGATCGTCTTGATTGCGTGCTGCCATTTTGTTTGGAGCAAATGCAAGTGATATGAGGGGTGCCATCTGATTGGTCCATTGGAGGGACATAGAAGGGACATAACTCGTAACAGCAACTGGTGGCTCTACGATCGAGCCACAAAATTCCAGCGTAATTCGCAAGGGTGGGAACTTGACTTTCATAGTCTGTTAACCCCTTCGCCTCGGGGAAACAAGATACCATGTAGCAAAGGTGGTGCTCAATCCCATCCTAGTGCTCGCTACCACTATACAAAAGATTGGGAACATTACAGGGAGCGTCAGAATGAAATTTCGTGAACTTTGATCCATCAATAAGATGACTAACAAGGAGTCGCAATTAGACAATCAGAAAGCCGCTTTCTCGAGCTTTACGGCAACAGTTTCAAAATGGCAACTTCCATTCCAGAAAAATAGTTTGACAAAGTTCTCCACTTAAAACTTGAAAACTAAATTAAAACAAAAGAAGATTCTTTCATGTCTTCTAGACGGCCGATATTTCATGGCATTACATCTCACGGGACATGGAAAGTCTCTTCTGTTACAAATGTTTATCTCATTCAAATGAGACAGACGACGATTGTGACGGAATCAGTCGTACAGCCCGTATCGGTCATTCGGATTGCCGATGCTGGATGATCACAGAAAACAAATTCGGACTTTCACTTTCGCCATTTTGTAAGCGACGCTCTGATTGGTCGGGTGAAAGGTCGTAATGAGATGTTCTCAGATCTTTGTCCAGATGTAGCGAGCACCGAGGTGTCATTCTAAGTCGGAACATTAACTTTATGAAACAGAATAAAACCGTTTTGTGACAATAATGAACCAATTTTATTGGTAAGATTTTTGTAGCAGGCAACATATTTTTTATCACCAGTCTGAACCATATGAATTATAAATTATAAAATCGACAATATGAAATTGGATAAGAATTTTTTTAATTTTTTCACTGGTCATGATCAATACCAACGATTGGCAAAAAGAAAAAAATAGAAAAAGTTGTCCGTCATTACAAATCACTTCAGGTGAAAACAACTCTATCGATTCATTCTAGACGTGTGAAATGTTTCAAGTAATCCTTTGACTTAGGGAAAGTGCAATTCGTCCTGTATACACATTTATATTACCTATTGAGCTGATATTTTGTGCGAAGGTTTTCGCTCATGGTGAGATGTGTCTACTATGATAGTGAGTGAGTGGGTGAGTGAGTGAGTATGGTTTTATGCCGCTTTTAGCAATATTCCAGCAATATCACGGCGGGGGACACCAGAAATGGGCTTCACACATGGAACCCATGTCGGGAATCGAACCCGGGTCTTCGGCATGACGAGCGAACGCTTTAACCACTAGGCTACCCGACAGCCCCCGTCTACTATGATAAAGTAATTTATTTTACATGCGATGTTTTCAGGGTGTAGGGTATGTTGTAGGTAAGCGTACGAGAGTCAAATAAGAATCCCAGGCCCTGCATATACCATTTGTTTAATGAAGAGTGATACACCTCAACTTGTGTGTGTCTGGTATATTGACGCCGCCGTTCTAGTTCCATCTGAAATGTGAACAAAGCTTCATATTACCATAAACGCATCATCCTGTATACCATTTAGTCGACACCATAGCTGCGTTTTGAGTCTGGTTCAAATGGTATCAAACCAAATGACAATGAACCTTATTGGAACAAGCCATATCAGCAGTTCACGACTCGACATGTTGCAAGACGTTTCTCATACATCATTGAACGTATTACTAACTTCGCACTCCAGACACAAAAACTCAGTTTCCAGCAAGAATATCATTCATAACAGTCCCCTTATTCGACTATACAGTCTGACAAGACAAGTGGGGAATTATGAAATATAAATGTTATGATCTGTCGTCAGCAGAAAGCGTTGAAAAAAAGACACCGAATAGAAATGACCTGGAACAAAAACCTCCCTCCACAACACATCCAAAATAAGGAAAAAATGTGGACCATGCAATTCCTCCGTGCATGTAGGGGTCATTCTTGATTTGTTTTTAAAACTTCAGTGGATGGAATGAATGTCATATCGGTCTGAGTCATTGGTAATGTTGATTCCCTGAACCTACAGTGACGTGTAATCGCTCTACTTTTCCTACAGTACTTGTGATCGGATATTGGGAATGCGTCATCTACAACGTATTGAACGCTTAAGGGTTATTGACTTTTAACAGGTAGAACTAAGCGTGAGGATGCATATGTTCAATGATTGTGATTTGAAGACTTTGGAACATGTTTCTGCCTACAAAAATGTTAATGATCGGCACCGCAACATAAGTCCAGGATTGTATCATCAGAAACCACACTTCAAGAAATCTAGCCCAAACAGCCAATCAAATCGTTGTTTATTTGTGGCAGGCCACTGGAATACAAGATACTGACTAGATGATTACAAATCGCTACATATTCCAAAGCCAGACTGCATCACACATCATCAGCAGTCATCAAGACAGACCACAAACTCTTCGAGCTTGGGCAGCCAACGTGTATTGATGATATACGCTCCCATGGTCTTGGAGCACGCGAGTCCGGTTTTCCATCAGGTATGTGACAATATTTGTCATCGACTTTCGGTGGAGTAATAGCGGGATAACCTGCTGCCAGGTGTGAATTCTACTAGCTTTATTAGTAACAGCATCCAGAAAGTTACTAAACAGCGAATTTACTGTCTTTCCTTGTAGACTAAGTCAGAGTGTTACCCATTGTTGGTTTTGTAACATTGTTCATGTTGTTTCTTCTTGACTGACAGAATTATGTACAAATGTTTGCCAGCGTAAGTAAAGATTTGTTAATTTTATACTTAAAATGCCACTGAAATTCATTATATGTTATCTTTTTCCTGTATGTTTATCAGTTATTTACTTCTTTTGCAACTTCTATTCAGCAGGTGACAACAGGGAGTAAAGGATGAGCTCAAGAAACTAACTTCCATTTCTGTGTTGTAGAACATACTGCAACCTAAGTCAATATACTATTTCAGTGGTTAGTCAATGTTACAGTCTAAGATAGACCACCTACTATTCTAATTAGTAAAGGTTCAGTAAAATTTTCTGACATGTTAGTGTGTCTTTGAACAGTGATATTCATTGACTAAGTTGCTAAACGTTACTATTTCTGTCAGTGTGTAAACTGCGGAATAGAATTATTCATTCACCCGATCGTGACATCAAAGAAGATACGAAATATGGGCACAATGTTAAGGACCTTAACCTTTTTTTCCATTTACTTAAGTGACAAAGAAATTTTATTTTATTTTTTATACAATGTATTTAGGGAAGTATGTATCGCAGCTGTGTGTGAAATATATGTGATGTGATAGGCGTGTGATAAATACGCGAAACGTGATTTTGTAAACGCTATCTATCATGGCAGAAAGTTCACTTTGGTGTTCGTGTGTTCATACTTTCTGAAACACGCTAAACGGGTTATTATCGAGGCGCTATTTGTGTAATTGAATTCGCCGATTAAATATCCGATATTAAGATTTTGAAACATTCTCGGAATAATGTCAAAATTAGCATATGTCTTTTTTAGAATTTTATTTTTGGAAAATGATGGCCGAGAACACAGAAAACCCCCCATTAAAACTGTACGTGAGTGCGTGATGTATTTTGACTTCAAAGTCTTGGTTGAAGAAGAATATGCACGTCACTGTGGCAGCCAGGGAGTTAATGCTACAATATTCAACCATACCACTGTGACAACCAGGGGGTTAACGCTACAATATTTCAACAATACCACTGTGGCAACCAGGAGTTTAACGCTGCAATATTTCAATAATACCACTTTGGCAGCCAGGTGGTTAATCCTACAATATTTAAACAATACCACTGTGGCAACCAGGGGGTTAACGCTGCAATATGTCAACAATACCACTGTTGGAAGCACCGCTGGTTTTAGGATGTAAGGATTCGAAGCCGGATCTTGTACACGAATGAAAAGAAAATATACGTAACATCATTTCTACTCACCCTAACACAAAACCAGTTCGGCGATATCCCAAACTGCATTATCTTAAACTCCATTTTTGTGATATTTCCTATATCTTTGGTCGACTTGAACTGGAAGTATAAATATCAGCATAGTTATAAACAAATTTAGGTGGGCCGTTATGCCAGTCATATGAGCAATGTCACGTACCGCCGGAGTACGATGACCAGCAATCAAGGAAGTCACTTAGCCTTTTCAAGCGATCAATTAATTTACAGTTTGTTTGTTTGTTCTTTAACGCCGCACTTAGCAATAGTCAAGCTGAATGACACCGGTCTGTAAATAATAAAGTCTGGACCAGACATTCCAGTGATTGACATCATGAGCATCGATCTTCAAAAATTGAGATACGATGACATCCATCAACCAAGTCACCAAGCTTAATCACCCGATCCCGTTTGTTGATGCATGTCATCAATCCCAATTGCGTGGATCGATGTTCATGATGTCAATCACTGGATTTTATGGCCCAGACTCGATTATTTACTGACCGCCGTTATATACTGAACAACAAAAGTTACTGTGACATTGAATATGATTTAATGCAAAGTTATGTTTTTTACCAAATCTGAAACAATTTCGGTTTGCAACAGATAAAAGACCCCTGTAAGTGTTCAAATGGTTTAAGTTGCCATACTGCCTTCATAAAATGCGTGATTTCATAAAAAAACAACATGAACATGGCGTCGCAAAAAGTCCTGTGGATATTTGTCCATATCTGCTGGAGCATGTTTCGAAGTTCCTGGAGTGTCTGTGGAACACGCGTACGTAGTTGAGGTCGAAGGCGCCGATCAATCTCATCCCACATGTGCTCGATTGGTGAGAGATCAGGGGAGCGAGCCGGCCAGGGGACGACATTCACGTTGTTTTGTTGAAGAGAGTCCTGAACAAGTCGAGCAATATGAGGCCGGGCGTTGTCATGTTGAAAGGTAATGCCTGGGCCATGACGACGCAAAAAAACGGTAGAACAACACGGCCGATGATCTCGTCTCGGTAGCGCTGTCGATTGAGATTTTCATCTACCACTATCGAACGGGTCCTCTGTCTTGCTGTAATCCCATCCCATACCATAGCGCTGCCGACCCCGAACCGATCTTCTTCCACGACATAATGATTGACGTAACGTTCACCTCGACGTCGGTACACTCGAATCCGTCCATCGCTGTGGCTGAGGTGAAAACGAGACTCGTCAGTGAATAGAACTTGTCCCCACTGCATGGCCGTCCAGCGTAGACGCTGTCTGCACCATTGTAGACGTGCTTGACGGTGGTAACCTGTCAAAATGGGACGTCTTTTGGGTCTTCTGGCGACAATCCCTGCACATCTGAGGCGGCGACGTACGGTTTGTGAAGATATTCGTCGAAGAGCAGGGATGCTTCTTGCATTCACTGTTGCTGGCTGGAATCGATTTCGTATGTGTGTTCGAATCCAGTTGTCTTGTCGATTATTGGTTACGCGTGGCCTGCCACTCCGAGGATGGTCTCTGGCTGCATTCGTCTGTTGCCAACGTTGCCATAAACACCAAATGGTGTTTCTGTGGACGTTGAATTGTCTTGCAACATCATGTTGACTCGATCCTGCTTCAAGCATACCAATGGCTCGTAGACGCTCATTTTCGGACAGGCGTGGCATTTCGTAATGTTGAATAATTGCGTAATGTTGTTGTTTTTCTGACTGGTTGTTGTCAGCACGATGCTAAACAATGCATATAGAAACCCCGTTAACGCACATGTTTTTATACCCATTCTTGGGTTGTGAAATGCATGGGGTTTGCATAAAACTCAACTTTTTCATGGAATGCATGCTTTTCTGTAGCAGTTGCGTTTTTGTGACTTGATTCCATACATGTACTACAATATTGAAAACCAAACTTTACTTGTTTGAAAATATCACTAAAATATTGGCGTCACAGGAACTTTTGTTGTTGAGTATAGCTGGAATATGGCTGAGTGCGGCGTTAAGCAACAAACAAACAAACAAACAAACAAACAACACTGAAAAATGTAACACTAAATCGTAGTAAATGTAGTAAAGAATTACACTTGATAACTAACGTTACATAGAAGATATCTGATAGATGTGATCTTCAGTTTATTGACAGCTATGATTAATAGGGATTAGTACATGAAGTCACCTTCTCTGATTTATCTGCTAAGTAGAATTTTCAATTATCATGTAGAGAGTTAATTTCATTTTAATATGTACATGTATTGTTAAATGAAGCTGATACTTACAACACTGTATCTTAGAACGCAGAACTGATAACATCCAACAATGTAATTGCTACACAGAAAGGGGCGGTCGGGTAGCCTACTGGTTAAAGCATTTGCTCGTCACGCCGAAGACTCGGGTTCGATTCCCGACATGGGTACAATGGGTGCAGTCCTTTTCTGGTGTTTCCATTTCCATTTCCCGCCGTGATATTGCTGGAATATTGCTAAAAGCGGCTTAAAACCATACTCACAGACTTTCACACGTCATTTCCTGTATATTCCTATTTGAACAAAGAGCCCACATGTATGCTGAGATACAGTGATGTCAATATCAACTAAAATTTCAAACAGTCTGCTTGTCTCCGAGAAGCTACGCAAATGTTTTACAAAAAATCTGCGTAGTCCCCGCGTAGCTACACAAAGGTTTTACATACATTCTGCGTAGTCCCCGTGGACATTTTGCGAAATAAAGTAAAATTGTTTTGCATTGAAGTGTATTACGGATACTGATTCTATTTGGGGACATACACGTCGATTAGCAACAGGTTTGTTTTGTTTGTTTTGGGCTTCTTTTTTCACATCAACTGACCTGAAACGTGTCGACCTGTCCTTCATCCATATTAAAATACCCTTTTTGCAGTTGCATCATTTCAGTTTTGTCCTTGTCACCGTACAGTTTGAGATGTACAAAGCAGTCAGTGGAACTGCCTGAAGATTTCCCAGTCTCTGTCACAATCTCATACGTGCCCCGGATGAATACCTCCGCTGGAACACAGAATTTCAATGTTACAAAGAGCGGTTGTGTCATTCGTGACCAGTCGGTCTGTCCTGGGGCAAACACAATGACGACACGCTCCATTGTCATCTCAGTTATGGTCTTCGCGCAAACGCATATAGCATTAAACCTAGTCAATGTGTTAACCACATCCACCATTGCATTGAAAGTTGTAAGACTGATCGGCCACTTCCGCTGAAAAAGACCTCTGAGGTGTCTCGCAGCCATTGTAACCCAGGAGTATCTTTAACATTTATCCGTCTACGACACTAGCACATAACCGTCACGTCATATAATCATCCCAGCTTACTGTCGACAGTTATGAACGCCTTGTCAGACGGAAATACCGCAGAATACAGGTAATCTGGTGGTTGTGTGTGATTACCTGTGGCGATAGATCACGAATACTTTGTTTAGCAAATTCAATGACCTTTTGTGGTAGATGCTATAGCAACGATCATTATTGCAACTGTGGTTTTGTTTACAGTCCCGTGTTGGTACCATATTTTCAAAGCCTTGTTTGTATACATATTTTTTTTTTGAATATATATATTTAGGATAAAAAACTTTGAAATTAGTAACTAAGTATTTATATGACGACTGAAAATTAAACACAGATGAACAGATGACGTGCAACAATGCAACATCCGCGAGCTTGTTTAGGCGGAGACCCGTTGGTCCCTTTTTCAACATTCACGGCCGAGTCCTCTTTGCGGTTAGGAAAAGGGGGCGAGGTTTCCGAATAGCGTTGTTCATAGTGTAAATGCAATTGTGACTTTCGTGTTGGTATATTCAGACACCAAATATAACCAACAAAGTATTAAGGGGTGATTCCTTGACCAAATTGCTTAGTCATACGCGCATTCTGACTTGTTTGTCGTGTTTTACATAACATTAATCGATCTGTGGGCGAGTCGCCTTGCAGGTCACGGAAAAGGGCGGGAGGTGGCGAATGAGTCAGTGTCATTACTTTGTAGCGATTCTTGTTTATAAACCTACTTGCTTCCGTGATTGCTGTCTCAGTGGAAATCGTCGTCATTCGGTTTTCCAAAGTCTCAGTCCCGGGCTCTGCCTGTTGTGAAACGGATCCCTCTTTTCCAAGTCCCTTACTGGAAGGGCTTGTCTCCAATACGTTTCCTGCAGATTTCTCGTTCTGCAAGGTTGATGAGGCTTTGTCTTGGAGCTCAGGAGATTTATGGACATTATGTGTGGCTGGTGTAGATTCGTCGATGTCCTGTGTGGGTGGTGGAGATTTGTCGGTGTCATGTGTGGGTGGTGCAGATTTGTCGGTGTCCTGTGTGGGTGGTGGAGATTTGTTGATGTTCTGTGTGGGTGGTGGAGATTTATCGGTGTCCTGTGTTGGTGGTGCAGATTTGTTGGTGTCTTTTGTGGGAGATGGAGAGTTGTCGGTGTCCTGTGTGGGTGGTGGAGATTTGTCGGTGTCCTGTGTGGGTGCTGGAGATTTTTCAGTGTCCTGTGTGGGTGATGGAGATTTGTCGGTGTCCTGTGTGGGTGGTGGAGATTTGTTGGTGTCCTGTGTGGGTGTTGCAGATTTGTCGGTGTCCTGTGTTGGTGGTGGATATTTGTCGGTGTTCTTTGTGGGTGGTGGAGATTTGTCGGTGTCCTTTGTGGGTGGTGGAGATTTGTCGGTGTCCTGTGTGGGTGGTGGATATTTGTCGGTATCCTTTGTGGGAGGTGGAGAGTTGTCGGTGTCCTGTGTGGGTGGTGCAGATTTGTCAGTGTCCTGTGTGGGTGGTGATTTGTCAGTGTCCTGTGTAGTCGTTGCAGATTTGTCGGTGTTCTTTGTGGGTGGTGGAGATTTGTCGGTGTCCTTTGTGGGTGGTGGATATTTGTCAGTGTCCTGTGTGGGAAGTGGAGATTTGTTGATGTCCTGAGTGGGTGGTGGAGATTTGTTGGTGTCCTGTGTGGGTGGTGGAGATTTGTTGATGTCCCGTGTGGGTGGTGCAGATTTGTCGGTGTCCTGTGTTGGTGGTGCAGATTTGTCGGTGTCCTGTGTGGGTGGTGGAGATTTGTTGGTGTCCTGTGTGGGTGG
This sequence comes from Haliotis cracherodii, assembly GCF_022045235.1. Classification (NCBI taxonomy): domain Eukaryota; kingdom Metazoa; phylum Mollusca; class Gastropoda; order Lepetellida; family Haliotidae; genus Haliotis; species Haliotis cracherodii. The sequence goes on from NW_027266269.1 coordinate 23,260,714, forward strand.
TGCAGATTTGTCGGTGTCCTGTGTGGGTGGTGGTGATTTGTCGGTGTCCTGTGTTGGTGGTGCAGATTTGTTGATGTCCAGTGTGGGTGGTGGAGATTTGTTGGTGTCCTGTGTGGGTTGTGGATATTTGTCGGTGACCAGTGTGGGTGGTGCAGATTTGTTGGTGTCCTTTGTGGGTGGTGGATATTTGTCGGTGTCCTGTGTGGGTGGTGGAGATTTGTTGATGTCCTGTGTGGGTGGTGGAAATTTGTCGGTGACCTGTGTTGGTGGTGGAGATTTGTTGATGTCCTGTGTGGGTGTTGCAGATTTGTCAGTGCCCTTAGTGGGTGGTGGAGATTTGTTGGTGTCCTGTGTGGGTGGTGAAGATTTGTCGGTGTCCTGTGTGGGTGGTGGAGATTTGTCGGTATCCTTTGTGGGAGGTGGAGAGTTGTCGGTGTCCTGTGTGGGTGGTGCAGATTTGTCTGTGTCCTGTGTGGGTGGTGGAGATTTGTCAGTGTCCTGTGTGGTTGTTGCAGATTTGTCAGTGTCCTGTGTGGGTGGTGGAAATTTGTCGGTGTCCTTCGTGGGTGGTGCAGATTTGTCGGTGTCCTGTGTTGATGGTGGAGATTTGTCGGTGTCCTGTGTGGGTGATGGAGATTTGTCAGTGTCCTGTGTGGTTGGTGGAGATTTGTCGGTGTCCTGTGTGGGTGGTGGAGATTTGTCGGTGTCCTGTGTTGATGGTGGAGATTTGTCGGTGTCCTGTGTGGGTGTTGCAGATTTGTCGGTGTCCTGTGTGGGTGGTGGAGATTTGTCGGTGTCCTGTGTTGATGGTGGAGATTTGTCGGTGTCCTCTGTGGGTGATGCAGATTTGTTGATGTCCTGTGTGGGTATTGCAGATTTGTCGGTGTACCCTGTGGATGCAAGAAACAACATCATGTAGACTGATCGTCTGGAGATTACAGGGGTTTGGATTTGTATTTGAAAAATATTTGTTTCAGAAGATACTTCGAAAATGATATATAATATAATGGTTTTTTTAGCAAAAATGTTAGATACAAATTCACATTAATCACATAATTATCCTTGCCTTGTGTCACTTATTGTTGGCAAAAAACAATATATGCAAGCATAAAGCTTTAAACACCATCATGCATTCGTTGTTAACACGTGACCTGTCCCCATTTTTAGAATTACAGTACTAAAACATTTTACCCATATTATTCAAACCTTTTCTGAAACCAACCTGATACAAGTGAAAGAATTATAAAACTCGAAACACATAATCACAAACAGTTAATAAAGTAGTATCAAATCAAACCGGTATAACAGAGCAATCCTTACTCACTGTAAACACTGTTACAACAATTAGTTCTTGACAAAGCTGCTCTGAAAAAGATAAGCTGACCTAGATCTTCAACCGCCCCTGCGGTTTGTGGATTTGACAAGACGCACTTGCCGTACCTTTCTTCATGATCGTCATTCGTGCGGGTCTGAACACCCCAGGCCCGTGAAGATCCGGGGTAGAACAGATCTTCAGCAACCCATGCTTGTCGTAAAACGCAACTATGCTTGTCGCAAAAGGCGACTAATGGGAGCAGATGGTCAGGCTCGCTGACTTGGTTGATGCATGTTATCGCATTCCAATTGCGTGGATCGATGCTCATGATATCAATCACTGGATCGTCTGATTCAGACTCGATTATATAGACCGTCGTCATACAGCTGGAATATTGCTGAGTGCGGCGTTAAACAACACACCAACCAGCCAACTAACTGAACACCCCACTCTCACCAAACCTCCACTTAACTATAGGAAATCAACTACGTCGCATGTTTCCTTGTGTCCAAAATTATATCATGTGAAGAAATGAAAGACTCTTGGCAACACCAACTCCACATCATGGCAGACCATATTAACCTGTGAGTAAATGTATGTTTTGCTTCCTATCTGTTTCTTGCTACCTTGTTTTTTTCATTCCTTTCTTGTTTCGGAATATACCGTGTACACAAACATACTCTCAGCAGTTCACATGGCAAGACACAATTATGTAAAGGTTGACAATATCAAAAATGTTTTTCAAAATGCGAAAGTATATATTACCTGCAGGACACCCATTTTCAAAACTAAAGAAATAATGAATAAAACAATAGACCATAATGAAAAAGGTGTCGATGAACAAAGCAATGCCATATTTAATTATAGACTACTGTTGATGGTAAAAGGTCAAACTATACAAAAAGGACGAAAATTGCAAATTAATGTAGGTACCTCAAATGATATAGAAAATAAAAATGAAATATTGTTGAAGCTTAAAAAAACTATGAAAAAAAGAAATTCCCTGAATAAGGATATAGCTGAGCTAAAAACCAAGAATGGACATACCATTACTGAAACAAAAGATATCATCAACGAAACTCAGAGCTAGTACCAACATTTGTACACGAAACAGACATATAAAACGTAAACCTAAATGACAAGTTTAAAGACCTTAACATTCCACAAATAAGCACATCACAACAATTAGGCCTTGGAGGTGGGTTACAGTGGAAGGAAGTTTTAAAGTCTTTAAAACTTATGAAAAATGAAAAAAGTCCGGGTCCTCATGGATTTACTGTAGAATTCTACAAATTTATCTGTCTAGATCTGCATAAATATCTGATACGATCATTGGACCTAGGTTTCAAAAGAGGAGAATTATCAGTTTGTCAAAAGCAGGGTCTAATAACACGCGTCCCTAAAAAAGACAAACCAAAGCAGCACTTAAAAATGGAGACCAATTTCACTATTAAATGTTTCCTGTACGCTAGCATCTGTTACAATGGCAAATAGAATTAGAAAACAGCCAACAATAATTAAACGAGGATCAAAGAGGTTTTTTGTCATAAGGATACATTGGAGAATGCACTACGTCTTGATTAATTTACGATATCATGGACTTTACTGAATGCATTGAAATTACGAAGACTTTGAAAAGGCTTTCGATTCATTAGATTGGGATTTCATTTACGAAGTTTTGACCTTTGTTAACTTTGGACCTTCAGATAAGCAATGGATAACAACCTTCTATCACGTTATTTAATCTACTGTTTTTGTTAATGGTTTTGCTTCAGAATTTCTTTAAAGTAACAAGAGGATGTAGACAAGACGATCCTTTAGTTTTAATATATTCTTGTTATGGACTTACATTTTGGCAATGGTGCTACGCACTAATAAAAAAACCATACAGAATAATTATTGATAAGACAGAATACACATTTTTAAATTCGCAGACGATACATCTTTCATATTAAATGTAACTGAAGATAGTCTCCAAAACACAATGACAACTCTTCAATCATATGCATCTTTTACGGGCTTAATGCAAAATGCAAGTTTACAACGCTTCTGTGATAAAAGTGTTCAAAAGTTGGAATTTAGATAGGTCCAAAAAAGGTTTACTCTACTCGATATTAATTTTACTCACAATTCGGTAGACAAACTTCAAACTATAAAAATCATCACGCACTCGTGGTAAAAATAATGACCTGATCCCATTATGTAGAATTACAGCACTTAAACATTTTACCAGAATTAACCAAAAAATCCACATTTTTCTGAAACCTACCTAATACAAGGGAAAGAATACTAAAACTCGAAACACTGTGCTTTCGTTTTATATGGAAAAATAAACCAGTCAAATTAAACAAGATAGACACAATTTTTATGGATATAAAGCTTTTTTACAGTATCTTGTCATCCGCCAACTTCTTAGTAATGCCTATCAAACAAGTCAGTCAAATTAAAGTCAGAAGAAAAATTATGATAAACCCTTATGAAGAGGGTGGTAACAGAGTGCCTGATATTAAAATTACAATCACTGCTCAAAAGATATCTTGGACTAAACGTTTCTTCCATTCAAATCCACACTCTAAACTTACCAGTCTTCAGATTAATAATACAAGTCCAGCACAAATTGACTTTCTGCAAAAATACCAATTTTATATTTCTGATCATGAAAAGATTATAAATGATACCAATATATTCTGGAAAGATGTTCTGTTTGCATTATAGTTTTTAAGAAAAAAAAGAAATTTTATGAAGAAAATGATATATTTAATACGAATATAAGAAGAGGGAACATTACTCGGGGAAAGGTATTATCTTATAAACGATTTGAAAGAAGAGAGTGAACATCTTCTAGATCTCTTAGACCTTAAACAGATATACGACTGTAGAACACATTTTCTTGAATATTCTAGTCTTTTTCAAGCAATAAAATAAAATCTCAAGTGTAAGAATATTTCCGTCACATCTAAGTAACATTTGCTCTTAAAACCACATTTGGAGGTTGGGGGCGGGGCTGTGTAGAATATTTTATGAAATATTAAATGATATTAAATAAGGTACCAAACAATATGATATCCCCCAAATACATTCAAAGATGGAAACAAGATATTGCCCTTAACATGACGGGAAAAGATTGTCAAATGATTAATCGTAGGCCCAGAGAAATAACCTGTCCTCAAAATAAGAATGGTTCCAATACAGTATTATTCATAGACTTATACCAACAAACAGGTTGCTGTACACAATGGAATGTAAAGAAGCATGTCTTTGAAATTTTTGTAAAGGAGAAAAACACACCTTAATGCACATGTTCTTTAATTGTGAAAAATTAAGAAAATAATCAAGAAAAATGAAATGATGTTTTAAATCATATTATAACAAAGCAAAACATATTCAAATCCAACATTTTCTACTCCCTACCAAATTCTCAACTCATATTACATGAACAGAAATATATTATATTCACAATGTAAATACACACAGTTCATGGAATTTTGACAACTCTGTCCCCATCTTTTCACGTAAACCAACACTTTCAACAAAGATGTCTTGCCATCCGAACACTGGAATAATTTTGTGTGTTAGTATCCATAGATATACTTGTAACGTGAAATGTACTTAAGATGTATGTAAACTTTATTATGTAAACTTATTGTTTATGTACGCCAAAAAGGAATAAAATACAAATTAAAAAACGATATAAAAAAGTACAATCGTCATCAGACACCATGGGATGTGACGAACTGATCTTGAAAATTAGACATATCTAGGCACACGGTCTGACTGATGCGATAATTTGGTTATGAGCTTTCAGCATACCAAAACTTATTGTATTTATCATGGATGTTTAACTTACCACATTTAAGAACATACTCGTTGGCATGAGGGTGCGAACTTCTTAACACCTTCTTGAAAGCTGCTTCAACCGTTCCATCATTGTCGTAACGGACGCACTTGAAACAGTTGGTATCACGGGCGCACAAAGCGAAACAGTGAAGTCTTGAGGACGGGAGGGCAATTTCAACTCTGCCCCCGTCATCAATCTTTCCTGGACTAACATTCTTTCCAAAATGCACCAGAATACCATTGTACATGTCTGCGCCTACTGTGAGAACAGAGAACACCAGAAGCTGCTGATACAGACAAATGATGTTGCTAAATAACATCGCCTCAGAGACAAACACGCAGCAATGACATTCAACGCTTACTCCAAGAAACGCAAAGGACCTATGAATATGATTTGTTCTGATGTTAAATTGCTGTACCCCTACAGGATGAAGTTTGTGTACTGGGTGTCACATGTCAACGCCAATATTCTTTCCTCCAATAGTCTTATCTCTAACATACAACCATTAATAATTTGTTGTGAATTTAAATGTATTCATTTCAATAGATCGGTAAGGAGTTAACGTACCTTGAACATTTCTAAATAACAGACGTAGATTCAGTGCGTGACTGATAAACGGGAATCAATACTTGAAGTGTCTCATTTAGAGATAAACTTGATACCTGTGTATCTCGTTTTCTCGATATATTTATGTGATTCTGTTGTTGGATCTAGATTTCTCGCTCCAGTTGCATTATTTATTAGACAAAAATGTACTTATGATAAAGGATTTGACATCATGTTAGTCGATGTAATTGTTAATAACGTTGACGTACACGTCGATCGAGTTCATCCCAGAGGTGTTCGACAGGGTTGGGATCTGGAGATTTCGACGACCAGGGCAAGCCGTTGATCCTGGCGTTATGAAGGTAGTCTACCGTGATATGAGCTGTGTGCGGTGGAGCGTTGTTCTGTTGAAACAGCTCCCTCTGGCGGTCAATGATTGGAAGAAGGTGAGGTAGAAGAATTTGATTCATGTGACGTTTTGCTGTCGGAATGTCGTGAACCACAACAAGTCAGATCTCGTGGTGTAGGATAGGGCCCCCACACCATTACACTACCGCCACTGAAATTGTCAAATTCACGTACAGAATGTGAGGCAACACGCTCATTATCGACGACGATAAACAGGCCGGTAAAGAAGAAATCGCGATTTATCGCTAACCACACACTCGTGTCCAGTTTCTCAAATTCCAAGGCTGTAAGATATGGCACCCATACAAGCGTCGCTGTCGGTGGATCTGTTGCGAAACAGGGACGGTAAGTGGTCTTTTGGGTCGGATTCCAGCCTCGCAAAGATGGTTCCAGACAGCCCGATATCCTCCTCAAACCAGGGATGCGTCATGTCTACGCAGCTGTGACATTGCGATGACGTAGCGATACTGTGCGATACTGTGCAGGGGTGGTAACTCTCTTCTCGGACGTCTGCAGTGGAATTGAACTGTGTGTATCGGTCACAAAGGCGGCAAATGGTGCTATGGTAGACGTTGAAGTGGCGTGCAACAGAACCCTGCGATTTCCCTCCTCTGGCCACGTTCCGATCGGAAGTCATTTTCGAACTGGACAATGTTGACAATTGAATGACAAAATTATTGATGACAAAAAGATGAGCAAATGGCTTATTTGCTGATCCATTTCATTGCAAAATAAATCTGGTTAAAACATATTCCCGAATGAACAGACGTACAACACTCAGTTGCACAGTATATGATGTGTATATACCAGAATAAACACACGTGACACTCTCAGTTGCTAAAGTGGCTAATGCCGTCGTCTTTTATTGGTTGCCCAGTCACGAGGGCATAAAGGGAAATACAATGGCTGCTGCTGCTGTACATCTGTGACACCACTTCTTATCCCATACAGTGATTACAAATATGTGATTAAATGTTACATCCGAGATCTCATGCAAAAGAAGTGGGACAACCAAGAGGGTATCAATAAAATCATATATCGGTTACACCTACTTGGGTTGTCAATCTTGGGATTGGAAGAGGTCATTTAACGATGATGTCGTATTGGCCACAGCAGCTATAACCACGAAGATTTATTAAAAGGCGAGGATCCTCCATTCTTAATAAAAGGTGAGGATCCTCCATTCTGTATCCCTTGTGATGATAAAATCACGGTCAAACATGTCCTGCTTGACCGTGTTGATTTTTTCATCACAAGGGATCCATATTTCAAAGTTTCATCGCTAAAGGACCTTTGTAACAATATTAGCTCTCATTAAATTATTGGTGTTTTAACAGAAATAGAACTTATTGACATAATTTTGATGTAAATATGTGTTTCTTAATAATTGGTAGTGTATTATTATTAACCGAGATTGTTTATGGCTGTGCCTTTTACGGGGTTTGATTAAGTGTAAACTTATTGTCCCCCTGAGAGGGTATTGTCAGTCCATGTCTTTCAAAGTACGTTATTCCTATCTTGGTTTTAATTGCAGAATATTTGTTCTTTTATTTGATGGCTAAAATGGCATACCATAGCCAGCAGGCGACGGGATGGTGTCAATCCTGCTGGAGAAAGTATCGTAGGTCCCCACGGTCCCTAAATTTTTCGTTGCTGGCATTCTGTAGCCCTTTTTAATAATCTGTTGTTTACTGATAGTTTACTCTTTCACGTGTTCTAAAACTAGTTTTACCTCAAACCTGTATTAGTCTAATAATTATACTATTCTTCGTAGACAAGTTTTATGCACACTCAATATGTTTGATGTCAATGTTTAACTTTATCACGTCACGGTATGGCTGAAATATTCCCGATGTGACGTTAAATCTCAACTCACTCACTCATTATTACACATTAAAGAAATGGATATTATTATCAACATCGATATAATTTGTTTGCTATTTTTAAGAAAGTGAATGATTCTCTGTGTGAAGATGAGTTGTGAAGACAACGGAGATCAAAACAAAAAGTTTGATTATTTAGACGAGGGAATTATCTGCAAAAGATTAACTACATCACATTAGTTCCCAACACTAAACCTGTCTGTATATTGAAGATCTAAGTTCCCTTCTCGTGTCACATAAGTTCCTGACACTAAAACTGTATATATATTGAAGGTCTATGTTCACTACTCGTGTCACATCAGTTCCTGCCACTAGACCTGTCTGTATATTGAAGGTGTAGGTTCTCTTCTCGTGTCACATCAGTTGATGCCACTAGACCTGTCTGCATATCGAAGGTCTAAGTCCTCTTCTCGTGTCACATCAGTTCCTGACACTAAAACTGTCTGTATATTGAAGGTCTAAGTTCTTTACTCGTGTCATCAGTTCCTGCCACTAGACCTGTCTGTATATTGAAGGTCTAAGTTCTCTTCTTGTATCACATCAGTTCCTGCCACTAGACCTGTCTGTATATTGAAGGTCTAAGTTCTCTTCTCGTGTCACATCAGTTCTTGAAACTAAACCTGTCTGTATATGGAAAATGTAAGTTCTCTTCTCGTGTCACATCAGTACATTTCACATTTCATACTTCATACCTCCTTTAATTGCGACCGATTTACCATTACTATCAAACGTGATATTTCTGTTATAGGGAGATATTATGATAATCAAGATATGTATTCAAAACAAACTTTCGAATTCCTCGGTTAGAACAAAACAAATAGTTTGATTATTTAGAAAAGGGGATTATCTGCAAAGAATTAACTACATCCTACCCGTCCTGCTACTAAACCTGTCTGTATATTGAAGGTCTAAGTTTTCTTCTCGTGTCACATCATTTCCTGGCACTAAACCTGTCTGTATATCGGAGGTCTAAGTTCTCTTCTCGTGTCACATCAGTTCCTGACACTAAACCTTTCTGTATATTGAAGGTGTAAGTTCTCTTCTCGTGTCACATCAGTTCCTGACACTAAACCTGTCTGAATATTGAAGGTGTAAGTTCTCTTCTCGTGTCACATCAGTTCAAGACACTAAACCTGCCTGTATATTGAAGGTCTAAGTTCTTTACTCGTGTCATATCAGTTCCTGCCACTAGACCTGTCTGTATATTGAAGGTCTAAGTTCTTTACTCGTGTCACATCAGTTCCTGCTAATAGACCTGTCTGTATATTGAAGGTGTAAGTTCTTTACTCGTGTCACATCAACTCCTGCCACTAGACCTGTCTGTATATTGAAGGTCAAACTTCTCTACTCGTGTCAGATCAGTTCCTGCCACTAGACCTGTCTGTATATTGAAGGTCTAAGTTCTTTACTCGTGTCACATCAGTTCCTGCCACTAGACCTGTCTGTATATTGAAGGTCTAAGTTCTTTACTCGTGTCACATCAGTTCCTGCCACTAGACCTGTCTGTATATTGAAGGTGTAAGTTCTTTACTCGTGTCGTCAGTTCCTGCCACTAGACCTGTCTGTATATTGAAGGTCTAAGTTCTCTTCTCGTGTCACATCATTTCCTGGCACTAAACCTGTCTGTATATCGGAGGTCTAAGTTCTCTTCTCGTGTCACATCAGTTCCTGACACTAAACCTTTCTGTATATTGAAGGTGTAAGTTCTCTTCTCGTGTCACATCAGTTCCTGACACTCAACCTGTCTAAATATTGAAGGTGTAAGTTCTCTTCTCGTCTCACATCAGTTCAAGACACTAAACCTTTCTGTATATTGAAGGTCTAAGTTCTTTACTCGTGTCATATCAGTTCCTGCCACTAGACCTGTCTGTATATTGAAGGTCTAAGTTCTTTACTCGTGTCACATCAGTTCCTGCCACTAGACCTGTCTGTATATTGAAGGTTGTAAGTTCTTTACTCGTGTCACATCAACCCCTGCCACTAGACCTGTCTGTATATTGAAGGTCTAAGTTCTCTACTCGTTTCAGATCAGTTCCTGCAACTAGACCTGTCTGTATATTGAAGGTGTAAGGTCTTTACTCGTGTCACATCAGTTCCTGCCACTAGACCTGTCTGTATATTGAAAGTGTAAGTTCTTTACTCGTGTCACATCAGTTCCTGCAACTAGACCTGTCTGTATATTGAAGGTGTAAGTTCTTTACTCGTGTCACATCAGTTCCTGCCACTAGACCTGTCTGTATATTGAAGGTCTAAGTTCCCTACTCATGTCAGATCAGTTCCTGCCACTAGACCTGTCTGTATATTGAAGGTGTACGTTCTTTACTCGTGTCACATCAGTTTCTGCCACTAGACCTGTCTGTATATTGAAGGTGTAAGTTCTTTACTCGTGTCACATCAGTTCCTGCCACTAGACCTGTCTGTATATTGAAGGTGTAAGTTCTTTACTCGTGTCATCAGTTCCTGCCACTAGACCTGTCTGTATATTGAAGGTCTAAGTTCTCTTCTTGTATCACATCAGTTCCTGCCACTAGACCTGTCTGTATATTGAAGGTCTAAGATCTCTTCTCGTGTCACATCAGTTTTGAAACTAAACCTGTCTTTATATGGAAAATGTAAGTTTTCTTCTCGTGTCATATCAGTACATTTCACATTTCATACTTCCTACCTCCTTTTATTGCGACCGATTTACCATTACTATCAAACATAATATTTCTGTTATAGGGAGATATTATGATAATCAAGATATGTATTCAAAACAAACTTTCGAATTCCTCGGTTAGAACAAAACAAATAGTTTGATTATTTAGAAAAGGGGATTATCTGCAAAAGATTAACTACATCCTACACGTCCTACTACTAAACCTGTCTGTATATTGAAGGTCTGGGTTCTCTTCTCGTGCCACATCAGTTCTGGCCACTAGACCTGTCTGTATATCTAAGGTCTAAGTTCTCTTCTCGTGTCACATCAGTTCCTGACACTAAATCTGTCTGTATATTGAAGGTCTAAGTTCTCTTCTCGTGTCACACCATTTCCTGCCACTAGAGGGTCACGGGTGGCCCAGTCATCTAAGGCGCCGCGATTCGCTGTGCAGAGTTGCGTCCCGTGGACACGCCAGAAACTCATGATTGTGGGTTCGAATCCCGGTTCGCCCCGATTATGTTTCTAGGTTTGTCAGCACCATACCCGTGCTCGTCGGTTTCACCGAAGTGATAAACGTCTGAGACCTGCATCACTTCGGGCTTTATTACACATCAAGCTGACACGCCTTGATATAACTGGAATACTGTTAAAAGAACCGTTAAACACAACTCACTCACTCACTCCTGCCACTAGACCTGTCTGTATATAGAAGGTCTAAGTTCGTTACTCGTGTCACATCAGTTCCTGCCACTAGACCTGTCTGTATATTGAAGGTCTAAGTTCTTTACTCGTGTCACATCAGTTCCTGCCACTAGACATCTCTGTATATAGAAGGTCTAAGTTCTTTACTCGTGTCACAGCATTTCCTGCAACCAGACATGTCTGTATATAGAAGGTGTACGTTCTTTACTCGTGTCACATCAGTTCCCGCCACCAGACCTGCCTGTATATTGAAGGTCTAAGTTTTTTTACTCATGTCACTTCAGTTCCTGCCACTAGACCTGTCTGTATATTGAAGATGTAAGTTCTTTACTCGTGTCACATCAGTTCCTATCATAGACTTGTCTGTATATTGAAGGTCTAAGTTATTTACTTGTGTCACATCAGTTCCTGCTACTAGACCTGTCTGTATATTGAATGTCTAAGTTCTCTTCTCGTTTCACATCAGTTCCTGCAAAAAGACTTTTCTTTATATTAAAGGTCTATATTCTTTACTCTTGTCACATCAGTTCCTGCCACTAAACCTGTCTGTATATTAAGGTGTCAGTTCTTTACTCGTGTCACATCAGTTCCTGCCACTACACCTGTCTGTATATTAAAGGTGTAAGTTCTTTACTCGTGTCACATCAGTTCCTGCTATTAAACCTGTCTCTATATGGAAGGTGGAAGTTCTTTACTCGTGTCACATCAGTTCCTGCCACTAGACCTGTCTGTATATTGAAGGTGTAAGTTCTCTTTTAGTGTCACATCAGTTCCTGCCACTAGACCTGTCAGTATATTGAAGGCCTAAGTTCTTTACTCGTGTCACATCAGTTCCTGCTACTAGACCTGTCTGTATATTAAGGTGTCAGTTCTTTACTCGTGTCACATCAGTTCCTGCCACTAGACCTGTCTGTATATTGAAGGTCTAAGTTCTTTGCTCGTTTCACATCAGTTCCTGCAAAAAGACTTTCCTTTATATTAAAGGTCTGTATTCTTTACTCGTGTCACATCAGTTCCTGCCACAAGACCTGTGTGTATATTAAGGTGTAAGTTCTTTACTCGTGTCACATCAGTTCCTGCCACTAGACCTGTCTGTATACTGAAGGTCTAAGTTATTTACTCGTGTCACATCAGTTCCTGCCACTAGACCTGTCTGTATATTGAAGGTCTAAGTTTTTTACTCGTGTCACATAAGTTCCTGCCACTAGACATGTCTGTATATTGAAGGTCTTAGTTCTTTACTCGTGTCACATCAGTTCCTGCTACTAGACCTGCCTGTATATTGAAAGTGTAAGTTATTTACTCGTGTCACATCATTTCCTGCAACCAGACATGTTTGTATATAGAAGGTGTAAGTTCTTTACTCGTTTCACATCAGTTCCTGCCACTAGATCTGTCTGTATATTGAAGGTCTAAGTTCTTTACCCTTTTCACATCAGTTCCTGTCATAGACCTGTCTGTATATTGAAGGTGTAAGTTCTTTACTCGTGTCACATCAGTTCCTGCCACTAGACCTGTCTGTATACTGAAGGTCTGAGTTATTTACTCGTGTCACATCAGTTCCTGCCACTAGACCTGTCTGTATATTGAAGGTCTAAGTTCTTTACCCTTTTCACATCAGTTCCTGTCATAGACCTGTCTGTATATTGAAGGTGTAAGTTCTTTACTCGTGTCACATCAGTTCCTGCCACTACACCTGTCTGTATATTGAAGGTGTAAGTTCTCTATTCGTGTCACATCAGTTCCTGCCACTAGACCTGTCTGTATATTGAAGGTGTAAGTTCTCTTTTCGTGTCACATCTTTTCCTGCAACCAAACATGTCTGTATATAGAAGGTGTAAGTTCTTTACTCGTTTCACATCAGTTCCTGCCACTAGATCTGTCTGTATATTGAAAGTCTAAGTTCTTTACTCGTTTCACATCAGTTCCTGTCAAAGACCTGTCTGTATATTGAAGGTCTAAGTTCTTTACTCGTGTCACAACAGTTCCTGCCACTAGACCTGTCTGTATATTGAAGTTGTAAGTTCTTTACTCGTGTCACATCAGTTCCTGCCACTACACCTGTCTGTATATTGAAGGTGTAAGTTCTCTATTCGTGTCACATCAGTTCCTGCCACTAGATCTGTCTGTATATTGAAGGTGTAAGTTCTCTTTTCGTGTCACATCTTTTCCTGCAACCAAACATGTCTGTATATAGAAGGTGTAAGTTCTTTACTCGTTTCACATCAGTTCCTGCCACTAGATCTGTCTGTATATTGAAAGTCTAAGTTCTTTACTCGTTTCACATCAGTTCCTGTCAAAGACCTGTCTGTATATTGAAGGTCTAAGTTCTTTACTCGTGTCACATCAGTTCCTGCCACTAGACCTGTCTGTATATTGAAGGTCTAAGTTTTTTACTCTTGTCACATCAGTTCCTGGAAAAAGACTTTTCTTTATATTAAGGTGTAAGTTCTTTACTCGTGTCACATCAGTTCCAGCCACCAGACCTGTCTGTATATTGAAGGTCTAAGTTCTTTACTCGTGTCACATCAATTCCTGCCACTAGACCTGTCTGTATATTGAAGGTGTACGTTCTTTACTCGTTTCACATCAGTTCCTGCTACTAGACCTGTCTGTATATTGAAGGTCTAAGTTCTTTACTCGTTTCACATCAGTTCCTGCAAAAATACTTTTCCTTATGTTAAAGGTCTATGTTGTTTACTCGTGTCACATCAGTTCCTGCCACTAGACCTGTCTGTATATAGAAGGTCTAAGTTCTTTACTCGTGTCACATCAGTTCCTGCCACTAGATATGTCTGTATATAGAAGGTCTAAGTTCTTTACTCGTGTCACATCATTTCCTGCAACCAGACATGTCTGTATATAGAAGGTGTACGTTCTTTACTCGTGTCACATCAGTTCCCGCCACCAGACCTGTCTGTATATTGAAGGTCTAAGTTTTTTTACTCATGTCACTTCAGTTCCTGCCACTAGACCTGTCTGTATATTGAAGGTCTAAGTTCTTTACTCGTGTCACATCAATTCCTGCCAGTAGACCTGTCTGTATATTGAAGGTGTAAGTTCTTTACTCGTGTCACATCAGTTCCTGCCACTAGACCTGTCTGTATATTGAAGGTCTAAGTTCTTTACTCGTGTCACATCAGTTCCTGCCACTAGATATGTCTGTATATAGAAGGTCTAAGTTCTTTACTCGTGTCACATCATTTCCTGCAACCAGACATGTCTGTATATAGAAGGTGTACGTTCTTTACTCGTGTCACATCAGTTCCCGCCACCAGACCTGTCTGTATATTGAAGGTCTAAGTTTTTTTACTCATGTCACTTCAGTTCCTGCCACTAGACCTGTCTGTATATTGAAGGTCTAAGTTCTTTACTCGTGTCACATCAATTCCTGCCAGTAGACCTGTCTGTATATTGAAGATGTAAGTTCTTTACTCGTTTCACATCAGTTCCTGCCACTAGATCTGTCTATATATTGAAGGTCTAAGTTCTTTACTCGTTTCACATCAGTTCCTGCCACTAGACCTGTCTGTATATTGAAGATGTAAGTTCTTTACTCGTGTCACATCAGTTCCTATCATAGACTTGTCTGTATATTGAAGGTCTAAGTTATTTACTTGTGTCACATCAGTTCCTGCTACTAGACCTGTCTGTATATTGAATGTCTAAGTTCTCTTCTCGTTTCACATCAGTTCCTGCAAAAAGACTTTTCTTTATATTAAAGGTCTATATTCTTTACTCTTGTCACATCAGTTCCTGCCACTAAACCTGTCTGTATATTAAGGTGTCAGTTCTTTACTCGTGTCACATCAGTTCCTGCCACTACACTTGTCTGTATATTAAAGGTGTAAGTTCTTTACTCGTGTCACATCAGTTCCTGCTATTAAACCTGTCTCTATATGGAAGGTGGAAGTTCTTTACTCGTGTCACATCAGTTCCTGCCACTAGACCTGTCTGTATATTGAAGGTGTAAGTTCTCTTTTAGTGTCACATCAGTTCCTGCCACTAGACCTGTCAGTATATTGAAGGCCTAAGTTCTTTACTCGTGTCACATCAGTTCCTGCTACTAGACCTGTCTGTATATTAAGGTGTCAGTTCTTTACTCGTGTCACATCAGTTCCTGCCACTAGACCTGTCTGTATATTGAAGGTCTAAGTTCTTTGCTCGTTTCACATCAGTTCCTGCAAAAAGACTTTCCTTTATATTAAAGGTCTGTATTCTTTACTCGTGTCACATCAGTTCCTGCCACAAGACCTGTGTGTATATTAAGGTGTAAGTTCTTTACTCGTGTCACATCAGTTCCTGCCACTAGACCTGTCTGTATACTGAAGGTCTAAGTTATTTACTCGTGTCACATCAGTTCCTGCCACTAGACCTGTCTGTATATTGAAGGTCTAAGTTTTTTACTCGTGTCACATAAGTTCCTGCCACTAGACATGTCTGTATATTGAAGGTCTTAGTTCTTTACTCGTGTCACATCAGTTCCTGCTACTAGACCTGCCTGTATATTGAAAGTGTAAGTTATTTACTCGTGTCACATCATTTCCTGCAACCAGACATGTTTGTATATAGAAAGTGTAAGTTCTTTACTCGTTTCACATCAGTTCCTGCCACTAGATCTGTCTGTATATTGAAGGTCTAAGTTCTTTACCCTTTTCACATCAGTTCCTGTCATAGACCTGTCTGTATATTGAAGGTGTAAGTTCTTTACTCGTGTCACATCAGTTCCTGCCACTAGACCTGTCTGTATACTGAAGGTCTGAGTTATTTACTCGTGTCACATCAGTTCCTGCCACTAGACCTGTCTGTATATTGAAGGTCTAAGTTCTTTACCCTTTTCACATCAGTTCCTGTCATAGACCTGTCT
Organism: Haliotis cracherodii; assembly: GCF_022045235.1. Classification (NCBI taxonomy): domain Eukaryota; kingdom Metazoa; phylum Mollusca; class Gastropoda; order Lepetellida; family Haliotidae; genus Haliotis; species Haliotis cracherodii. Next base: position 23,276,914 of record NW_027266269.1, read on the forward strand.
GTATATTGAAGGTGTAAGTTCTTTACTCGTGTCACATCAGTTCCTGCCACTACACCTGTCTGTATATTGAAGGTGTAAGTTCTCTATTCGTGTCACATCAGTTCCTGCCACTAGACCTGTCTGTATATTGAAGGTGTAAGTTCTCTTTTCGTGTCACATCTTTTCCTGCAACCAAACATGTCTGTATATAGAAGGTGTAAGTTCTTTACTCGTTTCACATCAGTTCCTGCCACTAGATCTGTCTGTATATTGAAAGTCTAAGTTCTTTACTCGTTTCACATCAGTTCCTGTCAAAGACCTGTCTGTATATTGAAGGTCTAAGTTCTTTACTCGTGTCACAACAGTTCCTGCCACTAGACCTGTCTGTATATTGAAGTTGTAAGTTCTTTACTCGTGTCACATCAGTTCCTGCCACTACACCTGTCTGTATATTGAAGGTGTAAGTTCTCTATTCGTGTCACATCAGTTCCTGCCACTAGATCTGTCTGTATATTGAAGGTGTAAGTTCTCTTTTCGTGTCACATCTTTTCCTGCAACCAAACATGTCTGTATATAGAAGGTGTAAGTTCTTTACTCGTTTCACATCAGTTCCTGCCACTAGATCTGTCTGTATATTGAAAGTCTAAGTTCTTTACTCGTTTCACATCAGTTCCTGTCAAAGACCTGTCTGTATATTGAAGGTCTAAGTTCTTTACTCGTGTCACATCAGTTCCTGCCACTAGACCTGTCTGTATATTGAAGGTCTAAGTTTTTTACTCTTGTCACATCAGTTCCTGGAAAAAGACTTTTCTTTATATTAAGGTGTAAGTTCTTTACTCGTGTCACATCAGTTCCAGCCACCAGACCTGTCTGTATATTGAAGGTCTAAGTTCTTTACTCGTGTCACATCAATTCCTGCCACTAGACCTGTCTGTATATTGAAGGTGTACGTTCTTTACTCGTTTCACATCAGTTCCTGCTACTAGACCTGTCTGTATATTGAAGGTCTAAGTTCTTTACTCGTTTCACATCAGTTCCTGCAAAAATACTTTTCCTTATGTTAAAGGTCTATGTTGTTTACTCGTGTCACATCAGTTCCTGCCACTAGACCTGTCTGTATATAGAAGGTCTAAGTTCTTTACTCGTGTCACATCAGTTCCTGCCACTAGATATGTCTGTATATAGAAGGTCTAAGTTCTTTACTCGTGTCACATCATTTCCTGCAACCAGACATGTCTGTATATAGAAGGTGTACGTTCTTTACTCGTGTCACATCAGTTCCCGCCACCAGACCTGTCTGTATATTGAAGGTCTAAGTTTTTTTACTCATGTCACTTCAGTTCCTGCCAATAGACCTGTCTGTATATTGAAGGTCTAAGTTCTTTACTCGTGTCACATCAATTCCTGCCAGTAGACCTGTCTGTATATTGAAGGTGTAAGTTCTTTACTCGTGTCACATCAGTTCCTGCCACTAGACCTGTCTGTATATTGAAGGTGTAAGTTCTTTACTCGTGTCACATCAGTTCCTGCCACTAGACCTGTCTGTATATAGAAGGTCTAAGTTCTTTACTCGTGTCACATCAGTTCCTGCCACTAGACCTGTCTGTATATTGAAGGTCTAAGTTCTTTACTCGTGTCACATCAGTTCCTGCCACTAGATATGTCTGTATATAGAAGGTCTAAGTTCTTTACTCGTGTCACATCATTTCCTGCAACCAGACATGTCTGTATATAGAAGGTGTACGTTCTTTACTCGTGTCACATCAGTTCCCGCCACCAGACCTGTCTGTATATTGAAGGTCTAAGTTTTTTTACTCATGTCACTTCAGTTCCTGCCACTAGACCTGTCTGTATATTGAAGGTCTAAGTTCTTTACTCGTGTCACATCAATTCCTGCCAGTAGACCTGTCTGTATATTGAAGATGTAAGTTCTTTACTCGTTTCACATCAGTTCCTGCCACTAGATCTGTCTATATATTGAAGGTCTAAGTTCTTTACTCGTTTCACATCAGTTCCTGTCATAGACCTGTCTGTATATTGAAGGTGTAAGTTCTTTACTCGTGTCACATCAGTTCCTGCCACTAGACCTGTCTGTACATTGAAGGTCTAATTTCTTTACTCGTGTCACATCAGCTCCTGCAAAAAGACTTTTCTTTATATCAAAGGTCTAAGTTCTTTACTCGTGTCACATCAGTTCCTGCCACTACACCTGTCTGTATATTGAAGGTCTAAGTTCTTTACTCGTGTCACATCAGTTCCTGCCACTAGACCTGTCTGTATATTGAAGGTCTAAGTTCTCTACTCGTGTCACATCAGTTCCTGCCACTAGACCTGTCTCTATATTGAAGGTCTAAGTTCTCTTTTCGTGTCACATCAGTTCCTGCCACTAGACCTGTCTTGATATTGAAGGCCTAAGTTCTTTACTCGTGTCACATCAGTTCCTGCTACTAGACCTGTCTGTATATTGAAGGTGTGTTTTCTTTACTCGTTTCACATCAGTTCCTGCTACTAGACCTCTCTGTATATTGAAGGTCAAAGTTCTTTACTCGTTTCACATCAGTTCCTGCAAAAATACTTTTCCTTATATTAAAGGTCTATGTTCTTTACTCGTGTCACATCAGTTCCTGCCACTAGACCTGTCTGTATATAGAAGGTCTAAGTTCGTTACTCGTGTCACATCAGTTCCTGCCACTAGACATGTCTGTATATTGAAGGTCTAAGTTCCTTACTCGTGTCACATCAGTTCCTGCCACTAGACATCTCAGTATATAGAAGGTCTAAGTTCTTTACTCGTGTCACATCATTTCCTGCAACCAGACATGTCTGTATATAGAAGGTGTACGTTCTTTACTCGTGTCACATCAGTTCCCGCCACCAGACCTGCCTGTATATTGAAGGTCTAAGTTTTTTTACTCATGTCACTTCAGTTCCTGCTACTAGACCTGTCTGTATATTGAAGGTGTAAGTTCTTTACTCGTGTCACATCAGTTCCTGCCACTAGACCTGTCTGTATATTGAAGGTGTAAGTTCTTTACTCTTTACTCGTGTCACAACAGTTCCTGCCACTACACCTGTCTGTATATTGAAGGTGTAAGTTCTCTATTCGTGTCACATAAGTTCCTGCCACTAGACCTGTCTGTATATTGAAGGTGTAAGTTCTCTTTTTGTGTCACATATTTTCCTTCAACCAGACATGTCTGTATATAGAAGGTGTACGTTCTTTACTCGTGTCACATCAGTTCCCGCCACTAGACCTGTCTAGACCTGTCTAGTGGCAGGAACTGATGTGACACGAGTAAATAACTTAGACCTTCAATATACAGACAGGTCTATGAAGGTCTAAGTTCTTTACTCGTGTCACATCAATTCCTGCCACTAGACCTGTCTGTATATTGAAGGTGTACGTTCTTTACTCTTTTCACATCAGTTCCTGCCACTAGATCTGTCTGTATATTGAAGGTCTAAGTTCTTTACTCGTTTCACATCAATTCCTGTCATAGACTTGTCTGTATATTGAAGGTCTAAGTTCTTTACTCGTGTCACATTAGTTCCTGCTACTAGACCTGTCTGTATATTGAAGGTGTACGTTCTTTACTCGTTTCACATCAGTTCCTGCTACTAGACCTGTCTGTATATTGAAGGTCTAAGTTCTTTAATCGTTTCACATCAGTTCCTGCAAAAATACTTTTCCTTATATTAAAGGTCTATGTTCACTACTCTTGTCACATCAGTTCCTGCCACTAGACCTGTCTGCATATAGAAGGTCTAAGTTCGTTACTCGTGTCACATCAGTTCCTGCCACTAGACCTGTCTGTATATTGAAGGTCTAAGTTCTTTACTCGTGTCACATCAGTTTCTGCCGCTAGACATCTCTGTATATAGAAGGTCTAAGTTCTTTACTCGTGTCACATCATTTCCTGCAACCAGACATGTCTGTATATAGAAGGTGTACGTTCTTTACTCGTGTCACATCAGTTCCCGCCACCAGACCTGCCTGTATATTGAAGGTCTAAGTTTTTTTACTCATGTCACTTCAGTTCCTGCCACTAGACCTGTCTGTATATTGAAGGTGTATGTTCTTTACTCGTTTCACATCAGTTCCTGCCACTAGATCTGTCTGTATATTGAAGGTTTAAGTTCTTTAATCGTTTCACATCAGTTCCTGTCATAGACTTGTCTGTATATTGAAGGTCTAAGTTCTTTACTCGTGTCACATCAGTTCCTGCTACTAGACCTGTCTGTATATTGAATGTCTCAGTTCTTTACTCGTTTCACATCAGTTCCTGCAAAAAGACTTTTCTTCATATTAAAGGTCTATGTTCTTTACTCTTGTCACATCAGTTCCTGCCACTAAACCTGTCTGTATATTAAGGTGTCAGTTCTTTACACGTTTCACATCAGTTCCTGCCACTAAACCTGTCTCTATATTAAAGGTGTAAGTTCTTTACTCGTGTCACATCAGTTCTTGCTACTAAACCTGTCTCTATATGGAAGGTGGAAGTTCTTTACTCGTGTCACATCAGTTCCTGCCACTAGACCTGTCTGTATATTGAATGTCTAAGTTCTCTACTTGTTTCACATCAGTTCCTGCCACTAGACCTGTCTGTATATTGAACGTGTAAGTTCTCTTTTCGTGTCACATCAGTTCCTGCCACTAGACCTGTCTGTATATTGAAGGCCTAAGTCTTTACTCGTGTCACATCAGTTCCTGCTACTAGACCTGTCTGTATATTAAGGTGTCAGTTCTTTACTCGTGTCACATCAGTTCCTGCCACTAGACCTGTCTGTATATTGAAGGTCTAAGTTTTTTGCTCGTTTCACATCAGTTCCTGCAAAAAGACTTTCCTTTATATTAAAGTTCTGTGTTTTTTACTCGTGTCACATCAGTTCCTGCCACTAGACCTGTCTGTATATTAAGGTGTAAGTTCTTTACTCGTGTCACATCAGTTCCTGCCACTAGACCTGTCTGTATACTGAAGGTCTAAGTTATTTACTCGTGTCACATCAGTTCCTGCCACTAGACCTGTCTGTATATTGAAGGTGTAAGTTCTTTACTCGTGTCACATCAGTTCCTGCCACTAGACATGTCTGTATATTGAAGGTCTTAGTTCTTTACTCGTGTCACATCAGTTTCTGCCACTAGACCTGACTGTATATTGAAAGTGTAAGTTATTTACTCGTGTCACATCATTTCCTGCAACCAGATATGTTTGTATATAGAAGGTGTAAGTTCTTTACTCGTTTCACATCAGTTCCTGCCACTAGATCTGTCTGTATATTGAAGGTCTAAGTTCTTTACCCTTTTCACATCAGTTCCTGTCATAGACCTGTCTGTATATTGAAGGTGTAAGTTCTTTACTCGTGTCACATCAGTTCCTGCCACTAGACCTGTCTGTATACTGAAGGTCTAAGTTATTTATTCGTGTCACATCAGTTCCTGCCACTAGACCTGTCTGTATATTGAAGGTCTAAGTTCTTTACCCTTTTCACATCAGTTCCTGTCATAGACCTGTCTGTATATTGAAGGTGTAAGTTCTTTACTCGTGTCACATCAGTTCCTGCCACTAGATCTGTCTGTATATTGAAGGTCTAAGTTCTTTACTCTTGTCACATCAGTTCCTGCCACTAGACCTGTCTGTATATTGAAGGTGTAAGTTCTCTATTCGTGTCACATCAGTTCCTGCCACTAGACCTGTCTGTATATTGAAGGTGTAAGTTCTCTTTTCGTGTCACATCTTTTCCTGCAACCAGACATGTCTGTATATAGAAGGTGTAAGTTCTTTACTCGTTTCACATCAGTTCCTGCCACTAGATCTGTCTGTATATAGATGGTCTAAGTTCTTTACTCGTGTCACATCATTTCCTGCAAACAGACATGTCTGTATATAGAAGGTGTACGTTCTTTACTCGTGTCATATCAGTTCCCGCCACCAGACCTGTCTGTATATTGAAGGTCTAAGTTTTTTTACTCGTGTCACTTCAGTTCCTGCCACTAGACCTGTCTGTATATTGAAGGTCTAAGTTCTTTACTCGTGTCACATCAATTCCTGCCAGTAGACCTGTCTGTATATTGAAGGTGTAAGTTATTTACTCGTTTCACATCAGTTCCTGCCACTAGATCTGTCTGTATATTGAAGGTCTAAGTTCTTTACTCGTTTCACATCAGTTCCTGTCATAGACCTGTCTGTATATTGAAGGTCTAAGTTCTTTACTCGTGTCACATCAGTTCCTGCCACTAGACCTGTCTGTACATTGAAGGTCTAAGTTCTTTACTCGTGTCACATCAGCTCCTGCAAAAAGACTTTTCTTTATATCAAAGGTCTAAGTTCTTTACTCGTGTCACATCAGTTCCTGCCACTACACCTGTCTGTATATTGAAGGACTAAGTTCTTTACTCGTGTCACATCAGTTCCTGACACTAAACCTGTCTGTATATAGAAGGTCTAAGTTCTTTACTCGTGTCACATCAGTTCCTGCCACTAGACCTGTCTGTATATTGAAGGTCTAAGTTCTCTACTCGTGTCACATCAGTTCCTGCCACTAGACCTGTCTGTATATTGAAGGTGTAAGTTCTCTTTTCGTGTCACATCAGTTCGTGCCACTAGACCTGTCTGTATATTGAAGGCCTAAGTTCTTTACTCGTGTCACATCGGTTCCTGCTACTAGACCTGTCTGTATATTGAAGGTGTAAGTTCTTTACTCGTGTCACATCAGTTCCTGCCACTAGACCTGTCTGTATGTTGAAGGCCTTAGTTCTTTACTCGTGTCACATCAGTTCCTGCCACTAGACTTGTCTGTATATTGAAAGTGAAAGTTCTTTACTCGTGTCACATCATTTCCTGCAACCAGACATGTCTGTATATAGAAGGTGTACGTTCTTTACTCGTGTCATATCAGTTCCCGCCACTAGACCTGTCTGTATATTGAAGGTCTAAGTTCTCTTTTCGTGTCACATCATTTCCTGCAACCAGATATGTTTGTATATAGAAGGTGTAAGTTCTTTACTCGTTTCACATCAGTTCCTGCCACTAGATCTGTCTGTATATTGAAGGTCTAAGTTCTTTACCCTTTTCACATCAGTTCCTGTCATAGACCTGTCTGTATATTGAAGGTGTAAGTTCTTTACTCGTGTCACATCAGTTCCTGCCACTAGACCTGTCTGTATACTGAAGGTCTAAGTTATTTATTCGTGTCACATCAGTTCCTGCCACTAGACCTGTCTGTATATTGAAGGTCTAAGTTCTTTACCCTTTTCACATCAGTTCCTGTCATAGACCTGTCTGTATATTGAAGGTCTAAGTTCTTTACTCTTGTCACATCAGTTCCTGCCACTAGACCTGTCTGTATATTGAAGGTGTAAGTTCTCTATTCGTGTCACATCAGTTCCTGCCACTAGACCTGTCTGTATATTGAAGGTGTAAGTTCTCTTTTCGTGTCACATCTTTTCCTGCAACCAGACATGTCTGTATATAGAAGGTGTAAGTTCTTTACTCGTTTCACATCAGTTCCTGCCACTAGATCTGTCTGTATATAGATGGTCTAAGTTCTTTACTCGTGTCACATCATTTCCTGCAAACAGACATGTCTGTATATAGAAGGTGTACGTTCTTTACTCGTGTCATATCAGTTCCCGCCACCAGACCTGTCTGTATATTGAAGGTCTAAGTTTTTTTACTCGTGTCACTTCAGTTCCTGCCACTAGACCTGTCTGTATATTGAAGGTCTAAGTTCTTTACTCGTGTCACATCAATTCCTGCCAGTAGACCTGTCTGTATATTGAAGGTGTAAGTTATTTACTCGTTTCACATCAGTTCCTGCCACTAGATCTGTCTGTATATTGAAGGTCTAAGTTCTTTACTCGTTTCACATCAGTTCCTGTCATAGACCTGTCTGTATATTGAAGGTCTAAGTTCTTTACTCGTGTCACATCAGTTCCTGCCACTAGACCTGTCTGTACATTGAAGGTCTAAGTTCTTTACTCGTGTCACATCAGCTCCTGCAAAAAGACTTTTCTTTATATCAAAGGTCTAAGTTCTTTACTCGTGTCACATCAGTTCCTGCCACTACACCTGTCTGTATATTGAAGGACTAAGTTCTTTACTCGTGTCACATCAGTTCCTGACACTAAACCTGTCTGTATATAGAAGGTCTAAGTTCTTTACTCGTGTCACATCAGTTCCTGCCACTAGACCTGTCTGTATATTGAAGGTCTAAGTTCTCTACTCGTGTCACATCAGTTCCTGCCACTAGACCTGTCTGTATATTGAAGGTGTAAGTTCTCTTTTCGTGTCACATCAGTTCGTGCCACTAGACCTGTCTGTATATTGAAGGCCTAAGTTCTTTACTCGTGTCACATCGGTTCCTGCTACTAGACCTGTCTGTATATTGAAGGTGTAAGTTCTTTACTCGTGTCACATCAGTTCCTGCCACTAGACCTGTCTGTATGTTGAAGGCCTTAGTTCTTTACTCGTGTCACATCAGTTCCTGCCACTAGACTTGTCTGTATATTGAAAGTGAAAGTTCTTTACTCGTGTCACATCATTTCCTGCAACCAGACATGTCTGTATATAGAAGGTGTACGTTCTTTACTCGTGTCATATCAGTTCCCGCCACTAGACCTGTCTGTATATTGAAGGTCTAAGTTCTCTTTTCGTGTCACATCAGTTCCTGTCACTAGACCTGTCTGTATATTGAAGGCCTAAGTTCTTTACTCGTGTCACATCAGTTCCTGCTACTAGACCTGTCTGTATATTAAAGGTGTAAGTTCTTTACTCGTGTCACATCATTTCCTGCAACCAGACATGTCTGTATATAGAAGGTGTACGTTCTTTACTCGTGTCACATCAGTTCCCGCCACTAGACCTGTCTGTATATTGAAGGTCTAAGTTTTTTTAGTCGTGTCAAATCAGTTCCTGCCACTAGACCTGTCTGTATATTGAAGGTCTAAGTTCTTTACCCTTTTCACATCAGTTCCTGTCATAGACCTGTCTGTATATTTAAGGTCTAAGTTCTTTACTTGTTTCACATCAGTTCCTGCAAAAAGACTTTTCTTTATATTAAAGGTCTATGTTCTTTACTCTTGTCACATCAGTTCCTGCCACTAGACCTGTCTGTATATTAAGGTGTAAGTTCTTTACTCGTGTCACATCAGTTCCTGCCACTAGACCTGTCTGTATATTGAAGGTGTAAGTTCTTTACTCGTTTCACATCAGTTCCTGTCATAGACCTGTCTCTATATTGAAGGTCTAAGTTCTTTACTCGTGTCACATCAGTTCCTGCCACTAGACCTGTCTGTATATTGAAGGTCTAAGTTCTTTGCTCGTTTCACATCAGTTCCTGCAAAAAGACTTTTCTTGATATTAAAGGTCTATGTTCTTTACTCGTGTCACATCAGTTCCTGCCACTAGACCTGTCTGTATATTAAGGTGTAAGTTCTTTACTCGTGTAACATCAGTTCCTGCCACTAGACCTGTCTGTATACTGAAGGTCTAAGTTCTTTACTCGTGTCACATCAGTCCCTGCCACTAGACCTGTCTGTATATAGAAGGTCTAAGTTCTTTACTCGTGTGACATCAGTTCCTGCCACTAGACCTGTCTGTATATAGAAGTTCTAAGGTCTCTACACGTGTCACATCAGTTCCTCTCAGGTTAATTTCGAGGGTACGGATGGCCCAGTCTTTTAAAGCACCGCGATTTGCTGTGCAGAGTTGTGTCCCTTGGGCACGCCAGAAACCTATTATTGTGGGTTCGAATCCCGGTTCGCCCCGATTATGTTTCTAGGTTTGTCAGCACCATATCCGTGCTCGTGGGTTTCACCGAAGTGATAAACGTCTGAGACCTGCATCGCTTCGGGCTTTCCTCCCACATCAAGCTGACACGCCTTGATATAACTGTAATACTGTTAAAAGAGGCGTTAAACAAAGCTCACTCACTCACTCCTGTAACTAGACCTGTCTGTATATTGAAGGCCAAAGTTCTTTACTCGTGTCACATCATTTCCTGCCACTAGACCTGTCTGTATATAGAAGGTCTAAGTTCTTTACTCTTGTCACATCAGTTCCTGCCACTAGACCTGTCTGTATATAGAAGTTCTAAGGTCTCTACACGTGTCACATCAGTTCCTCTCAGGTTAATTTCGAGGGTACGGGTGGCCCAGTCGTCTAAAGCACCGCGATTCGCTTTGCAGAGTTGCGTCCCTTGGGCACGCCAGAAACCTATTATTGTTGGTTCGAATCCCGGTTCGCCCCGATTATGTTTCTAGGTTTGTCAGCACCATATCCGTGCTCGTGGGTTTCACCGAAGTGATAAACGTCTGAGACCTGCATCGCTTCGGGCTTTCCTCCCACATCAAGCTGACACGCCTTGATATAACTGTAATACTGTTAAAAGAGGCGTTAAACAAAGCTCACTCACTCACTCCTGTCACTAGACCTGTCTGTATATTGAAGGTCAAAGTTCTCTTCTCGTGTCACATCAGTTAATGACACTAGACCTGTCTGTATATTGAAGGTCAAAGTTCTTTACTCGTGTCACATCATTTCCTGCCACTAGACCTGTCTGTATATAGAAGGTCTAAGTTCTTTACTCGTGTCACATCAGTTCCTGCCACTAGACCTCTCTGTATATTGAAGTTCTAAGGTCTCTACTCGTGTGCCATCAGTTCCTCTCAGGTTAATTTCGGGGGCACGGGTGGCCCAGTCGTCTAAAGCGCCGCAATTCACTGTGTAGAGTTGCGTCCCTTGGGCACGCCAGAAACCTATGATTGGTTCGAATCCCGGTTGGCCCTGATTATGTTTCTAGGTTTGTCAGCACCCGTGCCCGTGGGTTTCACCGAAGTGGTAAACGTCTGAGACCTGCATCACTTCGGGCTTTCCACCCACATTAAGCTGACACGCCTTGATATAACTGGAATACTGTTAAAAGAGCCGTTAAAGAAAACTCACTCACTTACTCGGGTTACCTTACACCTCATCAATTACGATTTTCCTGACTATCAAACATGACATTTCTGAAATATGGTATACAGGACTTGAGAAGGGAGAACATACCTTTTCTTATTCTGTTGACGTTGTCGAGCGGAAACAATAATTGCGTGTGATCTCATTAAAACCGCCAAACTTGACATGTGACAAAAACGTTTCTTTTATCGAGGAATATGAGCACACCCCTTTGGTCAGATTAGCAACAAGTTTTAAGTATTTGCTAGTCCATTGGGTGTTATGGATGCTGCGAGATAAACTGCTGGTCAATATATATATATATATATATATATATATATATATATAGTTGTAACTGTTTCAACCTACAAAATTTGTATTTTTTGGCCAATCCAATTTTTAGGCGTCTGCTATCATTTGCCCGGCTGTTTAGATGAAACCAAAGATCAAACGCAACATGAAATGAAATATATTAAAATGCACTCTGGGTACAATAGGTATAATTTAATTTTCAAGATGGTTTTCAGGTATATGATCTTCGTCACTAAACCAAATGCTACGATAACGTTGAAGAAGCCGCTGATGATGTAATCGCCACCACTGCAGCCCCTAAAGTCGATCATGTTCATGTAAAAATCAACGCCAACGTGGGGCCATCTGGCTTGGATTCCGGCAGGTCATAAATATGCAGAAGGCGACGTGTTGCAGCGACTGTTTTGTCTCGAATGCGACGGATCTGGATGTAGCAGGGCTGCTGTGGCGATCTCCCTGACATTTGATAATGTCCAGTGATACCATTCAGCATCCCGAGGCAAGGGAGGTAACTGATAGTAAAAGTCCAGATTCCACCCTTGCCGAACTAGGCTGGAATTCCGGAGTTACATTTTGGCTGGAGTTACGAGTCTATGTATAGTAAAATCAAAATCTCGAAACGAATTAGACATACGGTTCGTAAACAACATGGATTTCAGCGTGCAGATTTCGTTCTTCTTTTGATGAAAACATCTCAGTGTATACGCGTCGAACGTTTCTTGTTATCCTTTGATCGACGTGTCATTCATGTTACCTATTAAATTCTTTTCTTTGCGATATCTTTTCCACAGTTTGAAAGGTATGTTGTAGGTAAATTCATTGATTAGAAAAAATTTTCCCTCGTTCTCCACAAACCATCGGTTTAATGAAGAGACAAACGCCTCAACTTGTGTGTGTCTGGTATATTGACGACGCCGTTCTAGTGCTATCTGAAATGTGAACAAAGCTTTGAATAATCATAAACGAAATCATCCTGTAAACCATTTGTTCAAAGTGAGTGAGTTGGGTTTAAACGCCGCTTTTAACAGTATTCCAGTTATATCACGGCGTGTCAGCTTAATGTGGGAGGAAAGCCCAAAGTGATGCAGGTCTCAGACGTTTAACCCACGAGCACGGGTATGGTGCTGACAAACCTGGAAACATAATTGGGGCGAACCGGGATTCGAACCCACAATCATAGGTTTCTGGGACGCAAGGGAGGCAACTCTGCACAGCGAATCGCGGCGCCTTAGACGACTGGGCCTCCCGTGCCCCCACCATTTGTTCGAGTCTGGTTTGTATGACCCAGCGCTACAAGTGGTATCCAACCAAATGACAATGTTATGAAATTGAAACAAGCGATATTAGTAGTTCAATCGACTTGTTGCATGACGTTTCTCATACACTTGGAACGTATTACTTACTTTGCACTCCACACTCAAATGCTCCAGCAAGAATATCAATGAGCCTGACCACCCGATCATTTTAATCGCCTCGTACGACAAGCATAGTCGCCTTTTACGGCATGCATGGGTTGCTGAAGACCTATTCTACACCGGAATCTTCACGAGGCTCCAAGTGGGGAACCATGAAATAAAAATTGTTATGGTCGGTCGTCAAACCTTTGAAAAATGACTGCCAGAGATAAAACTGCCCGGACACAAAAACCTCGCAGCCCAATACATCCAAAATATTGCAATTCCTCCGTGCACGTGGGTAGGGTCATTCTTGGTTTTGTTCGACTTCAGTGGAATGAATGTGTAATCGTTCTGAGCCATTGGTAATGTTGATTTCCATTACCTACAGTTACGTGTAAGCTCTCTACTTGTGCTACAGTATTTGTGATCGATTTTGAATGTGTCGTCTACAACTTGATGAAGGCTTAAGGGTCACTGACATCCTTTAAAGTAGTAGAACTCAGCGTGAGGTTGCACTTGTTCAATGTCTGTGATTTGCAGACTTTGCAATATGTTTCTGCAGACAAAAATTACAACGATCGGCCCCGCACATGGCGTAAAACAACCAAAGCCCAGGATTTGTCCATCAGAAACCAGGTTTCAAGAAACCTAGCTCAAACAGCCAGTCAAATCGCTGTTGACTTCTGCCAGGCCACTGAAATGCATGTTGCTGACTAGACGATGAGAAAGCGTCTACATGTTCCAAAGCCAGATTGAATCACAGGGTATCAGATTTCTGATTGGGCGCCTCGACCACGTGACATGCGCAGTGCCATGAAAAGTAGATGATTGCTAGATATGAATCAGAGTGCTACCTGTATATTGGTTTTGTAGCACTGTTAATGTTATTTGTTCGTCTCTGACAAAATTATCAACATAAGTTTGCCATTAGATAGTCATCAGCAGCTGTCAACAGAGCGCACAGTATGAGCGCAAGAAACGAGATTTCAATTCAGTGTAGTAGAACTTACGACAAACAAAGTCAATATACTATTGCAGTGTAAGGCCGAAGTTAACATTTTTGACAGGGGGTGCAAATATTGGCACAAGTATCACTTGTCCCAAACTTGATTCAAATAACACTGTTTTCTATAAAGAATCCAGCGGGGAGGGGGTTCTGGGTACGGCACTGCAGTGGTTAGTCAATTTTACAGTCTACTATAGACCACCTACTAGTCTATTGAGTAAAAGTTTAGTAACATGTACTAACATGTTAGTGTATGTGTGGACAGTGAAATTCATTGACTAAGTTAGTGAACTCTACTATTTCTGTCAGTGTGTTAACTGCAAGAAAGAAGGATTCATTCACCCGAACGTCACCTCAAAGAAACTACCAAATATGCACGCAACGTTTAGGACTTTCTTCATTTCTCCATTTACTTTAGTGACAAATTAAAGACATTTAGTTTTTCATGTATAACGATTCAGGGAGGTATGGATCGCAGCTGAGTGTGAAATATATGTGATGTGATAGGCGTGTGATCAATACGCAAAACGTGATTTTGTAAACACTATTCAACATGGAAAATTAACTTCCACTTTCGTGTCTGCAAACTTGCTGGGTTTTCTTTAAACGGAATAATGGAGGACACCTAAGAGAAAAATCAAAACTGATGTATTTTGTATACATGGTCTAGGTTGAAGAGGAGGAATCTGCCTTCACTGTGACAACCAGGGTTTAACGCTGCAACATTTCCACAACACCACTGCGACAACCAGGGTTTAACGCTGCAATATTTCAACAATACCACTGTTACAACCAGGGTTTGATGCTGCAATATTTCAACAATACCACTGTGACAACCAGGGGGTTAACAATGCAATATTTCAACAATACCACTGTGAGAACCAGGGTTTAACGATGCAATATTTCAACAATACCACTGTGAGAACCAGGGGCTTTACGCTGCAATATTTCAACAATACCACTGTGGCAACCAGGGTTTAGCGGTGCAATGTTTTAACAATACCACTGTGGCAACCAGGGGATTAACGCTGAGATTTTTCTGCAACATCAATATGGCAGCCAGGGTTTAACGCTGCAATGTTTCAACAATACCACTGTGGTAAACATGGTTTAACGCTGCAATGTTTCAACAATACCACTGTGGCAACCAGGGAGTTAACGCTGCAATATTTCAACAATACCACTGTGGCAACCAGGGTTTAGCGCTGCAATGTTTTAACAATACCACCGTGGCAACCAGGGGATTAACACTGAGATTTTTCTGCAACATCACTATGGCAACCAGGGTTTAACGCTGCAATGTTTCAACAATACCACTGTGGTAAACATGGTTTAACGCTGCAATGTTTCAACAATACCACTGTGGCAACCAGGGAGTTAACGCTGCAATGTTTCAACAATACCACTGTGGCAACCAGGGGGTTGACACTGCACATTTTCAACAACACCACTGTGGCAACCAGGGTTTAACGCTGCAATATTTCAACAATACCACTCTGGCAGCCAGGGTTTAACGCTGCAATATTTCAACAATACCACTGTGGCAACCAGGGAGTTAACGCTGCAATATTTCAACAAAACCAGTGTGGCAACCAGAGAGTTAACGCTGCAATTTTTCAACAATACCACTGTGGCAACCAGGGTTTAAAGCTACAATATTTCAACAATACCACTGTGGCAACCAGGGGATTAACGCTGCAATACTTCAACAATACCACTGTGGCAACCAGGGGTTTAGCGCTGCAATTTTTTAACAATACCACTGTGGCAACAAGGGTTTAACGCCACAATATTTCAACAATACCACTGTGGCAACAAGGGTTTAACGCTACAATATTTCAACAATACCACTGTGGCAACCAAGGGATTAACGCTGCAATATTTCAACAATACCACTGTGGCAACCAGGGGGTTTAGCGCTGCAATTTTTTAACAATACCACTGTGGGAATCACCACTGGTTTGAGGATGTTAGGATTCGAAGCAGGATCTAGACGTATGAACACGAGTGAACAGAAAATATGAATAACATTATTTCTACTCACCCTAACACAAAACCAGGCCGGCGCTATTCCAAACTTCTTAATGAAAAGCTCCATTTTTGTAATATGTCCTATGTCTTTGGTCCTGGTGAACTGGAAATAGATATTAGCATTATTATAAACTAATATAGGGGTGTCGTTGTGCCAAGGCTAACACATAGACTCCAATATGAACATGTTTCAGCCGTACTCAGGAAATATTCCGGCTCTATTTTGGCGTCTGTAAATAATCAAGTTTGGTCCATCAAGCCTTTTCACGCGATCAGTTTATTTACAGTTTGTTTGTTTGTTGTTTAACGCAGCACTCATGTGATAGCAGTCTGGAAATAGATTAGTCTGGACCAGACAATCAAGTGATTGCAATCATGAGCATCGACCTACGGAATTGGGATACGATGACATGCGTCAACAAAGTGAGCAAGTCTGGTTACCCGATCCCGTTATTCGCCTCTTACGACAAGCGTGGTTGGCTGAAGACTAATAACTTCTAACCGGGATCTTCACGGGTCAATCTATTTAAAGATATCCGTCATATAGGTGGAATATAGTAGGGATACTATCAAGGAGTTGTGAACATAAACGTATGTCTTTAAAATAAACATACCTTATCTAGATTCCCCAGCATGTGCACCAGACCTGTATTGATTTTGATCCTGTATGGCGATATACGCGTGGATTAATGAGCACTCGACCGCCTCCGTGGTCTAGTGGTAGAGCGTCCGCCCGGAGAGCTGAAGGCCCAGGGTTCGATCCCCGGCCGCGTCATACCAAAAGACGTTAAAAGATGGTACTTGTTGTTACCCTGTCTGGCGCTCGGCATTAAGGGGCTAAAACAAGGACTGGTCGGCTCGGGAGTCAGTATACTGTGTCTGAGTGGGGTATTCATGTTAGTGGGCTAGCACTATAGTCCGGACTAGTACAAGCAGCCACACAAACACATAAACGTACATGCACGTCGCTATATTAGTGCAATAATCTTGGACGCGACGTTAAACTAAATTTCACCTCACCTCACCTATGAGCACTCAATGCGGCGTTACAACAAACACACAAAAATCAACCGATACATCAACATACCTGAAACCTATCGACCTTTCCTGCACCCATATCGTGGAGATCTTTATGCAGGTAAAATACCTCAACGTTATTCTTGTAACCGTAGACTCTGAGATGTACCAAGCAGTCAGTGGAACTGTCTTTAGTTTTCCCAGTCTCTGTCACAACCCTATACGTGCTCCGGACGAATGCATTCGCTGAAACACAGAATTTCAATATTACAAAGAGCGGTTGTGTCATTGTGACCAGTCGTGTTATACCGGAGCAAGCACAATGACGACTCGCACCATTGTCATCTCGGTTATGGTCTTCGCGCAATCGTGCACAGTGGAAAACCTAGTCAATTTGTTAACCACATCCGCCATTGTTAGTTGTATGACCAATCGGCCATTTTTGCTGAAAATAGACCTCTGAGGTGTCTCGTAGCCAATGTAAGCCGGAACTATTTTTGATAGAACTCGTTAGCACATGACCCTCACGTGATGTAAACATTCTAGCTTACTGTCGACAGCTATGAACGCCTTGTCAGACGGAAATACCACAGAATACAGGTAATCTGGTGGTTGTGTGTGATTACCTGTGGCGATAGATCACAAATACTTTGTTTAGCAAATTCAATGACCTTTTATGGTAGATGTTATAGCTATTATCATTACTGCTAACGTGACTTTATTTTACAGTCTCCGTGTTGGAACTATATTTCCAAAGCGTTGTTGTGTATATGCATAAATCTTTTGAATATATTTAGGATAAAACTTTGGCGCAACAATGTACATCTGCGAGCATGTTTAGGCGGAGACCTGTTTACTGTTAATCCATTTCCAACATTCACAGCTGAGTCTTCTTTGCGTTTAGGAAAAGGGGGCGATGTTTGCCGATTGCGTTGTTCATTGTGAAAATGCAATTGTGACTGTCGTTTTGGTATATTTAGACACAAAATATAACTAATAAAGTATTTAGGGGTGATTTCTTGACCAAAGTGCGTAGTCAAACACGCATTCTGACTTGCTTGTCGTGTTTTACATAACATTGTTCGATCTGTACATGTGGGCGAGTCGTCTTGCGAGAGAGTGAGAGGTGCCGAATAAGTCAGTGTCATATCATTCCGATATATATACACATAAAAAAGTTAATCACCTCCGAATATTATGTATGATAATACACTACCATAATGCTTAATGTTGATGGCAATACTAATTATGATATTAATGTTGTTTTGTCCGAATAATGTGACCGTTAATGCGTGATGGTCACGTCCAATTATCCCGTGATTTGCACGTGCATCAAGCCTCCCTAGCAATCAGCAAAAGATAGTGTGTTCACGCCGCAAATACTGGTACTCAAAACAGCGTAAACTGATTTGTGTAGTCGTGAAGTATGAAAATGGCAAAGAAGGAGTTTATGTGAAGTACTAAGATGGAGCATATTTGGTATGCATGGCGATTGGACGTCAACTGGGTTACCATTACTCACTGATCAGCCGACTAGTGCGACAACACGCACAAACCAATTCAGTTAAGGACCTGTCACGTACAGGACACCCTCCTGTGACGTCAGGACGTGAAAACAGGATATTACTGCGATTAGTGCAAAGAAATCCATGTGCGACGAGCACCTTCCTGAGGAGTAATTAGTTACCCAGTAGACGTCTGTCTTGCCAAACATTCCGGAATCGTTTAAGAGCTGCTGGAATGAGTGCCCGAACAGTCGTTAAACGCCCCCTACTGGTATAACGTCGTCGAAGACTGCGTGTTTGGCACACAAAGGGTGGGACCTCAGAACATGGAGACGAATCCATTGGTCAGATGAAAGCAAGTTTCAGCTGCATGTGAATGGTGGCCGAACGAGAGTGTGGAGGCACCAAGATACAGCATACACCCCCAAGAACATTAAACCAACTGTTCCGTTTGGTGGTGGCTCCGTGATGATATGAGGGTGCGTATCCTACAATTGTAAGCTAGACCTTGTGACTATACGGGGCAATCTCAATGGTGAACGTTACATCCGGGAAGTTCTGGAACCAGTTGTTGTTCCCCATTTTGACAACCACCCTCTGGCATCAAGACCCCTGTTCGTTGACGATAACGCTAGACCCCACTGTTTAAGAGCTATGGCTGCATATTTGGCAAACAACGTCATTGCAACTCTACCATGGCCTGCAATGTAACCAGGTCTTAACCCTATGGAGCACATTTGGGACATTCTTGGGCGCAGAGTGCAGGCAATGGATCCTCCTCCACACAATCTGGATGAATTGGCAACAGCTTTGCATCATAATTGGGCGCTATTTCCCCATGATATGATCCGTCGTCTGACTGGAGGGATGAGGAGAAGGGTCGAGGCTGTCATCCGGGCACGCGGTGGCCCTACCCGTTATTTAACTTTTTGACACGCGAATGTCATTAATGGACGTTAATAGACACTTTTATTCATTATGTGCAATAATTTATCGTTGTTCCAGATTAGCAGTGTTATACTTATAGTAGGTGTTATGTTGTGGTAAAAGCAGTACCCGTGTTTGGGCAACCATATCTCAATTAAAATTTCATTTTGTTTTGTTTGTTCTAAGATGGTTGCTCTTTACAAACTTTACAAAAATGTTTTATCCAGTCTACTCTTTCAATTTTGTCATGTTCGTTATTCTTGTTTACTATACAGAAAATTTTTGGGAGGTGCTTAACCTCTTTTTTTATGTGTATACATTGCAGTGTATCCTGTTTATGAACCTACCTGCTTTTGCGATCTTTGGCTTCCTGAAAATCTTCGTCATTCTGTTTTTCCCCTCTTTTCTAAGTCCCTTACTTTTGGAAGGACCTACGTGTCCCGCAGGTTTCTCGTTCTGCAGGGTTGATGAGGCTTTGTCTCGGAGCACAGGAGATTTTTGGACATTATGTGTGGATGGTGCAGATTTGTTGATGTCCTGTGTGGGTGGTGGAGATTTGTTGATGTCCTGTGTGGGTGGTACAGATTTGTCGGTGTCCTGTTCGGGTGGTGCAGGTTTGTTGATGTCCTGTGTGGGTGGTGGAGATTTGTCGGTGTCTTGTGTGGGTGGTGCAGATTTGTCGGTGTCCTGTGTGGATGGTGGAGATTTGTCGATATCCTGTGTGGGTGGTGCATATTTGTCGGTGTCCTGTGTGGGTGGTGCAGATTTGTGGGTGTTCTGTGTGGGCGGTGGAGATTTGTGGGTGTCCTGTGTTGATGGTGGAGATTTGTGGGTGTCCTGTGTGGGTGATGGAGATTTGTTGATGTCCCGTGTGGGTGATGCAGATTTGTCGGTGTCCTGTGTGGGTGTTGCAGATTTGACGATGTACCCTGTGGATGCAAGAAACAACATCATGTAGTGACTGATCATCTGGAGGTGGTAGGGGTTGGGATTTGTATTTCAAAAAGATTTGTTTCAGAAAATACTGTAATTACTTTTTGCCTCAGGTGTTGAAAAAAGAAATAGATGATCGCTGGACAATCTGTATGTTCTGTAAAATGTAAGTCTTAAAGCAGTGTACGAAAAAGGATATTATGTCTTTCACATTAATCACAGATCTGAGTGTTAATGAGTGTAGCGTTACGCAAACAAACCATAAATACATAACACGTTTACAGTGAAACCTGTATGACTATCTCAAGGTCATTGTCAAAGATGCAAAGACAAAAGCAAGATTAAGATGCGAAACACGTCGTATGCCAAGAACAATCATCTCGTTTACCTTATAAACTATTGCCAAAGAATATATATGGGGAAGGCTACCGGTAAAGGGACCACGTGGTCGGTATTGAGTTAAGAGTGGAATCCTAATCTACAATTACATCCATCCAAAATAAAACAAATGAACTGAAAATCTTTACAACTGACGGTGTAGTGTCTTGTCAAATAAGGCTATGATTACAATTTGAGAAATCGTGTGTTAATATTGTAACGTGTGTTTTCTTTTTACCATAAAACAATAATAACGAGGACGTTACCGTTTGCTCATCTGCATGTATCTTGCTATTAGCAAAGGTATAACCCTGCTAAATTGAAAAGAGTATAGCATTGCTCAGACAACGCGCGCATGCGTAATGTTGGAAGTGGTCCTTTTATACCTATGACCGTCAGGTTTCATTAAACATAATCAACTCTCAATAATAAACCATTATAGTCGCAGTTGAACCATGGACTGTACAAACTGAATTTGTTAATTACATAATTCAGTTGTCAATAAAATGGATGCACTTAAAAGGAATATGCAATTAAAAGGACAAACATATCATGTTTTATCATTTTATTATCAAGCTGACGTCAAGAACCTGGACTTCAATTACCCATCGTCAGTCTGGAATACAATCAGTATCAGTATTGCAACTTTGACGTTTCTCATACAAGCAGATGCAATGTACTTATTTAATGTTTCTTTTTAATGATGCATGACTTTTCCGTTTGTGAGATACATAGGTTACTTTAAAATAATTATGAAAACATTTTTCGCATCTTAAACATGACAGAAACCGCAAGTATCTAGTATAAAAATTGTGTTATTATAAATGTTTATTGACATCTATACGACAAAATTATTTTTTAGACAAGACTGCCGGAGACAAATACATCTTTTAATTTGAATGGACCAGTTGGTCGTAATACGCAATTGATATTTAGAATATTATAAAAAAACAAACATTTTGGACAATAATTGAGTTGTCATACATTCCCTTTCTTAACATACAAGGGGCGGTCGGGTAGCCTAGTGGTTAAAGCGTTCGCTCGTCACGCCGAAGACCCGGGTTCGATTCCCGCCATGGGTACAATGTGTGAAGCCCATTTCTGGTGTCCCCCGCCGTGATATTGCTGGAATATTGCTAAAAGCGGCGTAAAACCATACTCACTCACTCACTCACTCTTAACATACAAACACAAAATATTGTTTTCTAGTCGCTTTTCCGTCAACATATTGTATTATTCATGTTCAAACGTTGAGTCCCGTGAACCTCCACCGGAAGCTAGGTCAGACCATGTGTGGGGCAGTAAGATACAGATCGCGATCGCTGTTACACTTTGAGGAATGAGGAAAGGAAAATATTTTATTTATTAACTAAGGTACCAAACAATCTGATATCCCAAAAATGCCTTCATGGATGGGAACTAGATCTTGCCCGTAACATGACGGAGTATGATTTGCAAATGATTAATCGTAGCCCCCACAGATATAACGTGTCCTCAAAACCAAAATGGTTCCAATACAGTATTATTAATAGAATTATGCGAACTATCGAGTTGCTGTACAAAATGGGATATACAGAATATATCTTTGCTATTTTTGTAAAGGAGAAAAACAAACCTTAATACACATGTTCTTTCATTGTGAAATTGTAAAACATGTCTGTAACAACCTTGCAAAAAGGATCAAAGACAAACCTGGAATAGAACTAGATGTTTCAATATTGACAATTTTATTAGGATATCAAGACTGCCAAGGATATCAAAATGTACATGTTATTACACACATATACACATAAAATTCTGGCCACTCTGTCAACATCCATGCAAGTAAACCCACGAAAGTACACAATTCCAACAAAGATGTCTTGCCATCCAGACACAGGAATAGTTTTGTTTAATTAAAAAATATATTTTAAAAAGGTACGATCTTCATCAGACCCCATGAGATTTGACGAACAGATCATGAAAATTAGACACATGTAGGCACAGTATCTGTCTGATGCGATCGTTAAGTCTTGAACTTTTCTAAATAACACTCGACTACATTTCAGCTACAGAAGTAGATTCAGTGTATGATAGATAAGGGAGAATAAAAACTTGAAGTGTCTCATTCAGAGATAAACTTGATACTCATGTACCGATGCTATCTCATTTTCTTGACATATTTAAGTGATTCTGTAGTTGGATCTAGATTTATCGCTCCAGCTGCATTATTGTATAGACAAAAGTATTCTTATGATAAAGGATTTGATATCATGTAAGTAGATGTAATAAATAATGCGTGATGAGTTTTCAGCCTAGTGGTTAAAGCGTTCGCTCGTCACGCCGAAGACCCGGGTTCGATTCCCGACATGGGTACAATGTGTGAAGACAATTTCTGGTGTCCCCCGCCGTGATATTGCTGGAATATTGCTAAAAGCGGCGTAAAACCATACTCACTCACTCACTCACTCACATGAGGTTTCAGGATAGATGAACTTATTGTATTTACCTCGGATGTAAAAGACAGCCAAATATCAACTTACCACATTTAAGAACATACTCGTCCGCATGATGGTGCCTTCCTCTCAACACCTTAAAAGCTGCTTCATCCGTTCCATCTTTGACGTAACGGGCGCACTTGGAACAGCTGGGATCACGGACGCACATAGCGAAACAGCGAAGTCTTGAGGACGGGAGGGCAATTTCAACTCTACCCTCGTCATCATTCTTTCCTGGACCAACATTCCTTCCAAAATGCACCAGAATACCATCGTACATGTCTGCGCCTACTGTGAGAACAGAGAACACCAGAAGCTGCTGATACAGACATATGATGTTGCTAAATACCATCGCCTCAGAGACAAACACGCAGCAATGACATCCAACGCCTTCTCGATGAAACGCAACGGTCTTATGTACCAGTATATGATTTGTTCAGATGTTCTATTGCTGTACCCCTGCAGGATGACGTTTGTGTACTGGGTGTCACATGTCAACGCAAATATTCATTCCTCCAATAGTCTTTTCTCTGACATACAACCATTAATAATTTGTTGTGAATTCAAATGTATTCATTTCAATAGATCGGTTAGGAGTTAACATACCTTGAACATTTCTAAATAACAGACGTAGATTCAGTGTGTGACTGATAAGGGGAATCAATACTTGAAGTGTCTCATTTAGAGATAAACTTGATACTTATGTATCTCGTTTTCTCGATATATTTATGTGATTCTGTTGTTGGATCTAGATTTCTTGCTCCAGTTGCATTACTTATTAGACAAAAATGTACTTATGACAAAGGATTTGACATCATGTTAGTCGATGTAATTGTTAATGACGTTGACGTACTCGTCGATCGAGTTCATCCCAGAGGTGTTCGACAGGGTTGAGATCTGGAGATTTTGACGACCAGGGCAAGCCGTTGATCCTGGCGTTATGAAGGTAGTCTACCGTGACATGAGCTGTGTGCGGTGGAGCGTTGTTCTGTTGAAACAGCTCCCTCTGGCGGTCAATGATTGGAAGAAGGTGAGGTTGAAGATTTTGATTCATGTAGCGATTTGCTGTCTGAATTTCGTGAACCACAACAAGTCAGATCTCGTGGTGTAGGATAGGGCCCCCACACAATTACACTACCGCCACCGAAATTGTCAAATTCACGTACAGAATGTGAGGCAACACGCTCATTTTCGACGACGATAAACACGCCGGTAAAGAAGAAATCGCGATTTATCGCTAACCACACACTCGTGTCCAGTTTCTCAAATTCCAAGGCTGTAAGATATGGCACCCATACAAGCGTCGCTGTCGGTGGATCTGTTGCGAAACAGGGACGATAAGTGGTCTTCTGGGTCGGATTCCAGCCTCGCAACGATGGTTCCATACAGCCCGATATCCTCCTCAAACCAGGGATGCGTCATGTAGTCTACGCAGCTGTGACATTGCGATGACGTAGCGATACTGTGCAGGGGTGGTAACTCTTGGTCGGCCGGTTCTCGGACGTCTGCAGTGGAATTGAACTGTGTGTATCGGTCATAAAAGGCGGCAAAGGGTGCTATGGTAGACGTTGAAGTGGCGTGCAACAGAACACTGCGATTTCCCTCCTCTGGCCACGTTCCGATCGGAAGTCATTTTCGAACTGGACAATGTTGACAATTGAATGACAAAATTATTGATGACAAAAAGATGAGCTAATGGCTTATTTGCTGATCCATTTCATTGCAAAATAAATCTGGTTAAAACATATTCCCGAATAAACAGACGTACAACAGTAAGTTGCAGGGTGTATATGATGCGTATGTACTATGATAAACAGACGTTACACTCAGGTGCAGGGTATATATGATGCGTATTTACCATGATAAACAGACGTAACACTCAGTTGCACAGTATATGATGTGTATATACCAGAATAAACACACGTGACACTCTCAGTTGCTAAAGTGGCTAATGCCGTCGTCTTTTGTTGGTTGCCCAGTCACGAGGGCATAAAGGGAAATACAATGGCTGCTGCTGCTGTAAATCTGTGACACCACTTCTTATCCCATACAGTGATTACAAATATGTGATTAGCTGTTACATCCGAGATCTCATGCAAAAGAAGTGGGACAACCAAGAGGGTATCAATAAAATCAAATATCGGTTACACCTACTTGGGTTGTCAATCTTGGGATTGGAAGAGGTCATTTAACGATGATGTCGTATTGGCCACAGCAGCTATAACCATGAAGATTTATCAAAAGGCGAGGATCCTCCATTTTTTTTTAAAAGGTGAGGATCCTCCATTCTGTATCCCTTGTAGTGATAAAATCACGGTCAAACATGTCCTGCTTGACCGTGTTGATTTTTTCATCACAAGGGATCCATATTTCAAAGTTTTCATCGCTAAAGGATCTTTGTAACAATATTAGCTCTCATTAAATTATTGGTGTTTTAACAGAAATAGAACTTATTGACATAATTTTGATGTAAATATGTGTTTCTTATTAATTGGTAGTGTATTATTATTAACCGAGATTGTTTATGGCTGTGCCTTTTACGGGGTTTGAAGAAGTGTCAACTTATTGTCCCCCTGAGAGGGTATTGTCAGTCCATGTCTTTCAAAGTATGTTATTCCTATCTTGGTTTTAATTGCAGAATATTTGTTCTTTTAATTGATGGCTAAAATGGCATACCATAGCCAGCGGGCGACGGAATGGTGTCAATCCTGCTGGAGAAAGTATCGTAGGTCCCCACGGTCCCTAAATTTTTCGTTGCTGGCATTCTGTAGCCCTTTTTAATAATCTGTTGTTTACTGATAGTTTGCTCTTTCACGTGTTCTAAAACTAGTTTTACCTCAAACCTGTATTAGTCTAATAATTATACTATTCTTCGTAGACAAGTTTTATGCACACTCAATATGTTTGATGTCAATGTTTAACTTTATCACGTCACGGTATGGCTGAAATATTCCCGATGTGACGTTAAATCTCAACTCACTCACTCACCATTACAGATTAAAGAAATGGATATTATTATCAACATCGATATAATTTGTTTGCTATTTTTAAGAAAGTGAATGATTCTCTGTGTGAAGATGAGTTGTGAAGACAACGGAGATCAAAACAAAAAGTTTATTTAGACGAGGGAATTATCTGCAAAAGATTAACTACATCACAATAGTTCCCAACACTAAACCTGTCTGTATAGGGAAGGTCTAAGTTCTCTTCTCGTGTCACATCAGTTTCTGCCACTAGACCTGTCTGTATATTGAAGGTCTAAGTTCCCTTCTCGTGTCACATAAGTTCCTTACACTAAAACTGTATATATATTGAAGGTCTATGTTCACTACTCGTGTCACATCAGTTCCTGCCACTAGAACTGTCTGTATATGGAAGGTGTAAGTTCTCTTCTCGTGTCACATCAGTTCATGCCACTAGACCTGTCTGCATATTGAAGGTCTAAGTCCTCTTCTCGTGTCACATCAGTTCCTGACACTAAAACTGTCTGTATATTGAAGGTCTAAGTTCTCTTCTCGTGTCACATCAGTACATTTCACATTTCATACTTCATACCTCCTTTAATTGCGACCGATTTACCATTACTATCAAACGTAATATTTCTGTTATAGGGAGATATTATGATAATCAAGATATGTATTCAAAACAAACTTTCGAATTCCTCGGTTAGAACAAAACAAATAGTTTGATTATTTAGAAAAGGGGATTATCTGCAAAAGATTAACTACATCCTACCCGTCCTGCTACTAAACCTGTCTGTATATTGAAGGTGTAAGTTCTCTTCTCGTGTCACATAAGTTCCTTACACTAAAACTGTATATATATTGAAGGTCTATGTTCACTACTCGTGTCACATCAGTTCCTGGCACTAAACATATCTGTATATCGAATGTCAAAGTTCTCTTCTCGTGTCACATCATTTCCTGGCACTAAACCTGTCTGTATATCGGAGGTCTAAGTTCTCTTCTCGTGTCACATCAGTTCCTGACACTAATTCTGTCTGTATACCTAAGGTCAAAGTTCTCTTCTCGTGTCATATCAGTTCCTGCCACTAGACCTGTCTGTATATTGAAGGTCTAAGTTCTTTACTCGTGTCACATCAGTTCCTGCCACTAGACCTGTCTGTATATTGAAGGTGTAAGTTCTTTACTCGTGTCACATCAACTCCCTCCACTAGACCTGTCTGTATATTGAAGGTCTAAGTTCTCTACTCGTGTCAGTTCAGTTCCTGCCACTAGACATGTCTGTATATTGAAGGTGTAAGTTCTTTACTCGTGTCACATCAGTTCCTGCCACTAAACCTGTCTGTATATTGAAAGTGAAAGTTCTTTACTCGTGTCACATCAGTTCCTGCCACTAGATCTCTCTGTATATTCAAGGTCAAAGTTCTTTACTCGTGTCACATCAGTTCCTGCCACTAGACCTGTCTCTATATTGAAGGTGTAAGTTCTTTACTCGTGTCACATCATTTCATGCAACCAGACATGTCTG
The DNA here is from genome assembly GCF_022045235.1 of Haliotis cracherodii. Classification (NCBI taxonomy): domain Eukaryota; kingdom Metazoa; phylum Mollusca; class Gastropoda; order Lepetellida; family Haliotidae; genus Haliotis; species Haliotis cracherodii. Next base: position 23,304,304 of record NW_027266269.1, read on the forward strand.
TATATTGAAGGTGTAAGTTCTTTACTCGTGTCACATCAGTTCCTGCCACTAGACCTGTCTGTATATTGAAGGTGTAAGTTCTTTACTCGTGTCACATCAGTTCCTGCCACTAGACCTGTCTGTATATTGAAGGTGTAAGTTCTTTACTCGTGTCACATCAGTTCCTGCCACTAGACCTGTCTGTATATTGAAGGTCTAAGTTCTTTACCCTTTTCACATCAGTTCCTGTCATAGACCTGTCTGTATATTGAAGGTGTAAGTTCTTTACTCGTGTCACATCAACTCCTTCCACTAGACCTGTCTGTATATTGAAGGTCTAAGTTCTCTACTCGTGTCAGTTCAGTTCCTGCCACTAGACATGTCTGTATATTGAAGGTGTAAGTTCTTTACTCGTGTCACATCAGTTCCTGCCACTAGACCTGTCTGTATATTGAAAGTGAAAGTTCTGTACTCGTGTCACATCATTTCCTGCCACTAGACCTCTCTGTATATTGAAGGTCAAAGTTCTTTACTCGTGTCACATCAGTTCCTGCCACTAGACCTGTCTCTATATTGAAGGTGTAAGTTCTTTACTCGTGTCACATCATTTCCTGCAACCAGACATGTCTGTATATTGAAGGTGTAAGTTCTTTACTCGTGTCACATCAGTTCCTGCCACTAGACCTGTCTGTATATTGAAGGTGTAAGTTCTTTACTCGTGTCACATCAGTTCCTGCCACTAGACCTGTCTGTATATTGAAGGTCTAAGTTCTTTACTCTTGTCACATCAGTTCCTGTCAATAGACCTGTCTCTATATTGAAGGTGTAAGTTCTCTTCTCGTGTCACATCAGTTCCTGCCACTAGACCTGTCTGTATATTGAAGGTCAAAGTTCTTTACTCGTGTCACATCAGTTCCTGCCACTAGACCTGTCTCTATATTGAAGGTGTAAGTTCTTTACTCGTGTCACATCATTTCCTGCAACCAGACATGTCTGTATATTGAAGGTGTAAGTTCTTTACTCGTGTCACATCAGTTCCTGCCACTAGATCTTTCTGTGTATTGAAGGTGTAAGTTCTCTTCTCGTGTCACATCAGTTCCTGTCATATACCTGTCTGTATATTGAAGGTCTAAGTTCTCTTCTCGTGTCACATCAGTACATTTCACATTTCATACTTCATACCTCCTTTAATTGCGACCGATTTACCGTTACTATCAAACGTAATATTTCTGTTATAGGGAGATATTATGATAATCAAGATATGTATTCAAAACAAACTTTCGAATTCCTCGGTTAGAACAAAACAAATAGTTTGATTATTTAGAAAAGGGGACTATCTGCAAAAGATTAACTACATCCTACCCGTCCTGCTACTAAACCTGTCTGTATTTTGAAGGTCTAGGTTCTCTTCTCGTGCCACATCATTTCCTGGCACTAAACCTGTCTGTATATCGGAGGTCTAAGTTCTCTTCTCGTGTCACTTCAGTTCCTGACACTAATTCTGTCTGTATATCTAAGGTCTAAGATCTCTTCTCGTGTCACATCAGTTCCTGACACTAAATCTGTCTGTATATTGAAGGTCTAAGTTCTCTTCTCGTGTCACACCATTTCCTGCCACTAGAGGGTCAATAGGGTGGCCCAGTCATCTAAGGCGCCGCGATTCGTTGAGCACAGTTGCGTCCCGTGGACACGCCAGAAACTCATGATTGTGGGTTCGAATCCCGGTTCGCCCCGATTATGTTTCTAGGTTTGTCAGCACCATACCCGTGCTCGTGGGTTTCACCGAAGTGATAAACGTCTGAGACCTGCATCACTTCGGGCTTTATTCCACATCAAACTGACATGCCTTGATATAACTGGAATACTGTTAAAAGAGCCGTTAAACACAACTCACTCACTCACTCCTGCCACTAGACCTGTCTGTATATTGAAGGTCTAAGTTCTCTTATCGTGTCACATCAGTTCCTGCCACTAGACCTGTCTGTATATTGAAGGTCTAAGTTCTTTACTCGTGTCACATCAGTTCCTGTCATAGACCTGTCTGTATATTGAAGGTCTAAGTTCTTTACTCGTGTCACATCAGTTCCTGCCACTAGACCTGTCTGTATATTGAAGGTCTAAGTTCTTTACTCGTGTCACATCAGTTCCTGTCACTAGACCTGTCTGTATATTGAAGGTGTAAGTTCTCTTCTCTTGTCACATCAGTTCCTGCCACTACACCTGTCTGTATATTGAAGGTCTAAGTTCTTTACTCGTGTCACATCAGTTCCTGCCACTAGACCTGTCTGTATATTGAAGGTCTAAGTTCTCTACTCGTGTCACATCAGTTCCTGCCACTAGACCTGTCTCTATATTGAAGGTGTAAGTTCTCTTCTCTTGTCACATCAGTTCCTGCCACTACACCTGTCTGTATATTGAAGGTCTAAGTTCTCTACTCGTGTCACATCAGTTCCTGCCACTATACCTGTCTGTATATTGAAGGTCTAAGTTCCCTTCTCGTGTCACATAAGTTCCTTACACTAAAACTGTATATATATTGAAGGTCTATGTTCACTACTCGTGTCACATCAGTTCCTGCCACTAGACCTGTCTGTATAGGGAAGGTGTAAGTCCTCTTCTCGTGTCACATCAGTTCCTGACACTAAAACTGTCTGTATATTGAAGGTCTAAGTTCTCTTCTCGTGTCACATCAGTACATTTCACATTTCATACTTCATACCTCCTTTAATTGCGACCGATTTACCATTACTGTCAAACGTAATATTTCTGTTATAGGGAGATATTATGATAATCAAGATATGTATTCAAAACAAACTTTCGAATTCCTCGGTTAGAACAAAACAAATAGTTTGATTATTTAGAAAAGGGGATTATCTGCAAAAGATTAACTACATCCTACCCGTCCTGCTACTAAACCTGTCTGTATATTGAAGGTCTAATTTCCCTTCTCGTGTCACATAAGTTCCCTACACTAAAACTGTATATATATTGAAGGTCTAAGTTCTCTTCTCGTGTCACATCATTTCCTGGCACTAAACCTGTCTGTATATCGGAGGTCTAAGTTCTCTTCTCTTGTCACATCAGTTCCTGACACTAATTCTGTCTGTATACCTAAGGTCTAAGTTCTCTTCTCGTGTCATATCAGTTCCTGCCACTAGACCTGTCTGTATATTGAAAGTCTAAGTTCTTTACTCGTGTCACATCAGTTCCTCTCATATACCTGTCTGTATATTGAAGGTCTAAGTTCTTTACTCAGGTCATCAGTTCCTGCCACTAGACCTGTCTGCATATTGAAGGTCTAAGTTCTCTTCTTGTATCACATCAGTTCCCGCCACTATACCTGTCTGTATATTGAAGGTGTAAGTTCTCTTCTCGTGTCACATCAGTTCCTGCCACTAGACTTGTCTGCATATTGAAGGTCTAAGTTCTTTACTCTTGTCACATCAGTTCCTGCCACTAGACCTGTCTGTATATAGAAGGTCTAAGTTCTTTACTCTTGTCACATCAGTTCCTGCCACTAGACCTGTCTGTATATAAAAGTTCTAAGGTCTCTACTTGTGTCACATCAGTTCCTCTCAGGTTAATTTCGAGGGTACGGGTGGCCCAGTCGTCTAAAGCACCGCGATTCGCTGTGCAGAGTTGCGTCCCTTGGACACGCCAGAAACCTATTATTGTGGGTTCGAATCCCAGTTCGCCCTGATTATGTTTCTAGGTTTGTCAGCACCATATCCGTGCTCGTGGGTTTCACCGAAGTGATAAACGTCTGAGACCTGCATCGCTTCGGGCTTTCCTCCCACATCAAGCTGACACGCCTTCATATAACTGGAATACTGTTAAAAGAGGCGTTAAACAAAGCTCACTCACTCACTCACTCCTGTCACTAGACCTGTCTGTATATTGAAGGTGTAAGTTCTCTTCTCGTGTCACATCAGTTAATGCCACTAGACCTGTCTGTATATTGAAGGTCAAAGTTCTTTACTCGTGTCACATCAGTTCCTGCCACTAGACCTCTCTGTATATTGAAGTTCTAAGGTCTCTACTCGTGTCCCATCAGTTCCTCTCAGGTTAATTTCGGGGGCACGGGTGGCCCAGTCGTCTAAAGCGCCGCAATTCACTGTGTAGAGTTGCGTCCCTTGGGCACGCCAGAAACCTATGATTGGTTCGAATCCCGGTTGGCCCTGATTATGTTTCTAGGTTTGTCAGCACCCGTGCCCGTGGGTTTCACCGAAGTTAAACGTCTGAGACCTGCATCAATTCAGGCTTTCCACCCACATTAAGCTGACACGCAATGATATAACTGGAATACTGTTAAAAGAGCCGTTAAAGAAAACTCACTCACTCACTCCGGTTACCTTACACCTCATCAGTTACGATTTTCCTGACTATCAAACATGACATTTCTGAAATATGGTATACAGGACATGAGAAGGGAGAACATACCTTTTCTTATTCTGTTGACGTTGTCGAGCGGAAACAATAACTGCGTGTGATCTCATTAAAACCGCCAAACTTGACATGTGACAAAAACGTTTCTTTTATCGAGGAATATGAGCACACCCCTTTGGTCAGATTAGCAACAAGTTTTAAGTATTTGCTAGTCCATTGGGTGTTATGGATGCTGCGAGATAAACTGCCGGTCAATATATATATATATATATATATATATATATATATATAGTTGAGGACTGTTTCAATTTTTAGGCCAATCCAGTTTTTAGGCGTGTGCTATCATTTGCCCGGCTGTTTTGATGAAACCAAAGATCAAAAGCAACATGAAATGAAATATATTAAAATGCTCTCTGGGTACAATAGGTATAATTTAATTTTCAAGATGGTTTTCAGGTATATAATCTTCGTCACTAAACCAAATGCTACGATAACGTTGAAGAAGCCGCTGATGATGTAATCACCACCACTGCAGCCCCTAAAGTCGATCATGTTGATGTAAAAATCAACGCCAACGTGGGGCCATCTGGCTTGGATTCCGGCAGGTCATAAATATGCAGAAGGCGACGTGTTGCAGCGACTGTTTTGTCTCGAATGCGACGGATCTGGATGTAGCAGGACTGCTGTGGCGATCTCCCTGACATTTGATAATGTCCAGTGATACCATTCAGCATCCCGGGGCATGGGAGGTAACTGATAGTAAAAGTCCAGATTCCACCCTTGCCGAACTAGGCTGGAATTCCGGAGTTACATTTTGGCTGGACTTACGAGTCTATGTATAGTACAATCAAAATCTCGAAACGAATTAGACATACGGTTCGTAAACAACATGGATTTCAGCGTGCAGATTTCGTTCGACTGTAGGATTTGCAAAGCATATGTACCGTCAACTGGGCGTCCAAATCTTTTCATGTTTTTAATCAAGGTGAGTAAATGATTTGATGCACTTCGTCCGTTAAGACCCATTTTATTTTAAAAAATCAGATCGTCTTAACTACGCGCCGCCATTTTGTTTGAAGCAAGTGCAAGTGATATGAGAGATTGGTCATTAGAAGGGACATAACTCGTAACACTGGTATCTCTAAGTCACGAAATTCCAGCGTAGTTCGGTAAGGGTGGAAACTGGAGTTTTTATTATCAAAAATCTTTTGGGACAATAAATATATAAAATCAACAATATCAAATTGAATCAGAGATTTGTTCTTTTTTACAAAAAAGAGGAACACTTAGAAAACGGTTTTCAACCATTACAGACATGAACTTTTGATGAAAACATCTCAGTGTATACGCGTCGAACGTTTCTTGTTATCCTTTGATCGACGTGTCATTCATGTTACCTATTAAATTCTATTCTTTGCGATAACTTTTCCACAGTTTGAAAGGTATGTTGTAGGTAAACTCATTGATTAGAAAAAATTTTCCCTCGTTCTCCACAAACCATCGGTTTAATGAAGAGACAAACGCCTCAACTTGTGTGTGTCTGGTATATTGACGACGCCGTTCTAGTGCTATCTGAAATGTGAACAAAGCTTCGAATGAACATAAACGCATCATCCTGTAAACCATTTGTTCGAGTGAGTGAGTGAGTTGGGTTTTAACGCCGCTTTTAACAGTATTCCAGTTATATCACGGCGTGTCAGCTTAATGTGGGAGGAAAGCCCGAAGAGATGCAGGTCTAAGATGTTTAACCCACGAGCACGGGTATGGTGCTGACAAACCTGGAAACATAATTGGGGCGAGCCGGGATTCGAACCCACAATCATAGGTTTCTGGGATGCAAGGGAGGCAACTCTGCACAGCGAATCGCGGCGCCTTAGACGACTTGGCCACCCGTGCCCCCACCATTTGTTCGACACCAAAGCTTCGCTGTGAGTCTGGTTTGTATGACCCAGCGCTACAAGTGGTATCCAACCAAATGACAATGTTATGAAATTGAAACAAGCGATATTAGTAGTTCACTCGACTTGTTGCATGACGTTTCTCATACACTTGGAACGTATTACTTACTTCGCACTCCACACTCAAATACTGCAGCAAGAATATCATTCATAACAGTCCCCTTATTCGACTATACAGACTCTCCAAGACAAGTTTGTTTGTTTATTTGTTTAAGGCCACAATCAGCAATATTCCAGCTTTATGACGGTGGTCTGTAAATAATCGAGTCTGGACCAGACAATCCAGTGATTGATATCATCAGCATCGATCCGGGCAATTGGGATCGATGGCATGCATCAACCAAGTCAATGAGTCTGACCACCTGATCATTTTAATCGCCTCGTACGACAAGCATAGTCGCCTTTTACGGCATGCATGGGTTGCTGAAGACCTATTCTACCCCGGAATCTTCACGAGGCTCCAAGTGGAGAACCATGAAATAAAAATTGTTATGGTCGGTCGTCAAACCTTTGAAAAATGACTGCCAGAGATAAAACTGCCCTGAAACAAAAACCTCGCAGCCCAATACATCCAAAATATTGCAATTCCTCCGTGCACGTGGGTAGGGTCATTCTTGGTTTTGTTCGACTTCAGTGGAATGAATGTGTAATCGTTCTGAGCCATTGGTAATGTTGATTTCTATTACCTACAGTTACGTGTAAGCTCTCTACTTGTGCTACTGTATTTGTGATCGATTTTGAATGTGTCGTCTAAAACTTGATGAACGCTTAAGGGTCACTGACATCCTTTAAAGTAGTAGAACTCAGCGTGAGGTTGCACTTGTTCAATGTCTGTGATTTGCAGACTTTGCAATATGTGTCTGCAGACAAAAATTACAACGATCGGCCCCGCACATGGCGTAAAACAACCAAAGCCCAGGATTGGTCCATCAGAAACCAGGTTTCAAGAAATCTAGCTCAAACAGCCAGTCAAATCGCTGTTGACTTCTGCCAGGCCACTGAAATGCATGTTGCTGACTAGACGATGAGAAAGCGTCTACATGTTCCAAAGCCAGACTGAATCACAGGGTATCAGATTTCTGATCGGGCGCCTCGACCACGTGACATGCGCAGTGCCATGAAAAGTAGATGATTGCTAGATATGAATCAGAGTGCTACCTGTATATTGGTTTTGTAGCACTGTTAATGTTATTTGTTTGTCACTGACAAAATTATCAACATAAGTTTGCCATTAAATAGAAATCAGCAGCTGTCAACAGAGCGCACAGTATGAGCGCAAGAAACGACATTTCTTTTCAGTGTAGTAGAACTTACAACAAGCAAATTCAATATACTATTGCAGTGTAAGGCCGAAGTTAACATTTTTGACAGGGGGTGCAAATATTGGCACAAGTATCACTTGTCCCCAACTTGATTCAAATAACACTGTTTTCTATAAAGAATCCAGCGGGGAGGGGGTTCTGGGTACGGCACTGCAGTGGTTAGTCAATTTTACTGTCTACTATAGACCACATACTAGTCTATTGAGTAAAAGTTTAGTAACATTTACTAACATGTTAGTGTATGTGTGGACAGTGAAATTTATTGACTAAGTTAGTGAACTCTACTATTTCTGTCAGTGTGTTAACTGCAAGAAAGAATGATTCATTCACCCGAACGTCACCTCAAAGAAACTACTAAATGTGCACTCAACGTTTAGGACTTTCTTCATTTCTCCATTTACTTTAGTGACAAATTAAAGACATTTAGTTTTTTCATGTATAACGATTCAGGGAGGTATGGATCGCAGCTGAGTGTGAAATATATGTGATGTGATAGGCGTGTGATCAATACGCAAAACGTGATTTTGTAAACACTATTCAACATGGAAAATTAACTTCCACTTTCGTGTCTGCAAACTTTCTGGGTTTTTTTTAAACGGAATAATGGAGAACACCTAAGAAAGAAATCAAAACTGATGTATTTTGTATACATGGTCTATGTTGAAGAGGGGGAATGTGCCTGTCACTGTGACAACCAGGGTTTAACGCTGCAACATTTCCACAACACCACTGCGACAACCAGGGTTTAACGCTGCAATATTTCAACAATACCACTGTTACAACCAGGGTTTGACGCTGCAATATTTCAACAATACCACTGTGACAACCAGGGGGTTAACAATGCAATATTTCAACAATACCAGTGTGGCAACCAGGGTTTAACACTGCAATATTTCAACAATACCACTGTGAGAACCAGGGTCTTTACGCTGCAATATTTCAACAATACCACTGTGGCAACCAGGGTTTAGCGCTGCAATGTTTTAACAATACCACTGTGGCAACCAGGGGATTAACGCTGAGATTTTTCTGCAACATCACTGTGGCGACAAGAGTTTAACGCTGCAATATTTCAACAATACCACTGTGGTAAACAGGGTTTAATGCTGCAATGTTTCAACAATACCACTGTGGCAACCAGGGAGTTAACACTGCAATATTTCAACAATACCACTGTGGCAACCAGGGGGTTGACACTGCACATTTTCAACAACACCACTGTGGCAACCAGGGTTTAACGCTGCAATATTTCAACAATACCACTCTGGCAGCCAGGGTTTAACGCTGCAATATTTCAACAATACCACTGTGGCAACCAGGGAGTTAACGCTGCAATATTTCAACAAAACCACTGTGACAACCAAGGGTTAACGCTGCAATATTTCAACAATACCAGTGTGGCAACCAGAGAATTAACGCTGCAATATTTCAACAATACCACTGTGGCAACAAGGGTTTAAAGCTACAATATTTCAACAATACCACTGTGGCAACCAGGGGATTAACGCTGCAATACTTCAACAATACCACTGTGGCAACCAGGGGTTTAGCGCTACAATTTTTTAACAATACCACTGTGGGAATCACCACTGGTTTGAGGATGTTAGGATTCGAAGCAGGATCTAGACGTATGAACACGAGTGAACAGAAAATATGAATAACATTATTTCTACTCACCCTAACACAAAACCAGGCCGGCGCTATTCCAAACTTCTTAATGAAAAGCTCCATTTTTGTAATATGTCCTATGTCTTTGGTCCTGGTGAACTGGAAATAGATATTAGCATTATTATAAACTAATATAGGGGTGTCGTTGTGCCAAGGCTAACACATAGACTCCAATATGAACATGTTTTAGCCGTACTCAGGAAATATTCCAGCTCTATTTTGGCGTCTGTAAATAATAAAGTTTGGTCCATCAAGCCTTTTCACGCGATCAGTTTATTTACAGTTTGTTTGTTTGTTGTTTAACGCAGCACTCATGTGATAGCAGTCTGGAAATAGATTAGTCTGGACCACGGAGCATCGATCTACGGAATTGGGATACGATACGATGACATGCGTCAACAAAGTGAGCAAGCCTGGTTACCCGATCCCGTTATTCGCCTCTTACGACAAGCGTGGTTGGCTGAAGACTAATAACTTCGAACCGGGATCTTCACGGGTCAATCTATTCAAAGATATCCGTCATATAGGTGGAATATAGTAGGGATACTATCAAGGAGTTGTGAACATAAACGTCTATACGCGATATACGCGTGGATTAATGAGCACTCGACCGCCTCCGTGGTCTAGTGGTAGAGCGTCCGCCCGGAGAGGGGAAGGCCCAGGGTTCGATCCCCGGCCGCGTCATACCAAAAGACGTTAAAAGATGGTACTTGTTGTTACCCTGGTACATTAAGGGGCTAAAACAAGGACTGGTCGGCTCGGGAGTCAGTATACTGTGTCTGAGTGGGGTATTCATGTTAGTGGGCTAGCACTATAGTCCGGACTAGTACAAGCAGCCACACAAACACATAAACGTACATGCACGTCGCTATATTAGTGCAATAATCTTGGACGCGACGTTAAACTAAATTTCACCTCACCTCACCTATGAGCACTCAATGCGGCGTTACAACAAACACACAAAAATCAACCGATACATCAACATACCTGAAACCTATCGACCTTTCCTGCATCCATATCGTGGATATCTTTATGCAGGTAAAACACCTCAACGTTATTCTTGTAACCGTAGACTCTGAGATGTACCAAGCAGTCAGTGGAACTGTCTTTAGTTTTCCCAGTCTCTGTCACAACCCTATACGTGCTCCGGACGAATGCATTCGCTGAAACACAGAATTTCAATATTACAAAGAGCGGTTGTGTCATTGTGACCAGTCGTGTTATACCGGAGCATGCACAATGACGACTCGCACCATTGTCATCTCGGTTATGGTCTTCGCGCAATCGTGCACAGTGGAAAACCTAGTCAATTTGTTAACCACATCCGCCATTGTTAGTTGTATGACCAATCGGCCATTTTTGCTGAAAACAGACCTCTGAGGTGTCTCGTAGCCAATGTAAGCCGGAACTATTTTTGATAGAACTCGTTAGCACATGACCGTCACGTGATGTAAACATTCTAGCTTACTGTCGACAGCTATGAACGCCTTGTCAGACGGAAATACCACAGAATACAGATAATCTGGTGGTTGTGTGTGATTACCTGTGGCGATAGATCACAAATACTTTGTTTAGCAAATTCAATGACCTTTTATGGTAGATGTTATAGCTATTATCATTACTGCTAACGTGACTTTATTTTACAGTCTCCGTGTTGGAACTATATTTCCAAAGCGTTGTTGTGTATATGCATACATCTTTTGAATATATTTAGGATAAAACTTTGGCGCAACAATGTACATCCGCGAGCATGTTTAGGCGGAGACCTGTTTACTGTTAATCCATTTCCAACATTCACAGCTGAGTCTTCTTTGCGTTTAGGAAAAGGGGGCGATGTTTGCCGATTGCGTTTTTCATTGTGAAAATGCAATTGTGACTGTCGTTTTGGTATATTTAGACACAAAATATAACTAATAAAGTATTTAGGGGTGATTTCTTGACCAAAGTGCGTAGTCAAACGCGCATTCTGACTTGCTTGTCGTGTTTTACATAACATTGTTCGATCTGTACATGTGGGCGAGTCGTCTTGCGAGAGAGTGAGAGGTGCCGAATAAGTCAGTGTCATATCATTCCGATATATATACACATAAAAAAAGTTAATCACCCCCGAATATTATGTATGATAATACACTGCCATAATGCTTAATGTTGATGGCAATACTAATTATGATATTAATGTTGTTTTGTCCGAATAATGTGACCGTTAATGCGTGATGGTCACGTCCCAATATCCCGTGATTTGCACGTGCATCAAGCCTCCCTAGCAATCAGCAAAAGAAAGTGTGTTCACGCAGCAAATACTGGTACTGAAAACAGCGTAAACTGATTTGTGTAGTCGTGAAGTATGAAAATGGCAAAGAAGGAGAGCTGCTGGAATGAGTGCCCGAACAGTCGTCAAACGCCCCCTACTGGTACAACGTCGTCGAAGACTGCGTGTTTGGCACACAAAGGGTGGGACCTCAGAACATGGAGACGAATCCATTGGTCAGATGAAAGCAGGTTTCAGCTGCATGTGAATGATGGCCGAACGAGAGTGTGGAGGCACCAAGATACAGCATACACCCCCAAGAACATTAAACCAACTGTTCCGTTTGGTGGTGGCTCCGTGATGATATGAGGGTGCGTATCCTACAATTGTAAGCTAGACCTTGTGACTATACGGGCAATCTCAATGGTGAACATTACATCCGGGAAGTTCTGGAACCAGTTGTTGTTCCCCATTTTGACAACCACCCTCTGGCATCAAGACCCCTGTTCGTTGACGATAACGCTATACCCCACTGTTTAAGAGCTATGGCTGCATATTTGGCAAACAACGTCATTGCAACTCTACCATGGCCTGCAGTGTATCCAGGTCTTAACCCTATGGAGCACATTTGGGACATTCTTGGGCGCAGAGTGCAGGCAATGGATCCTCCTCCACACAATCTGGATGAATTGGCAACAGCTTTGCATCATAATTGGGCGCTATTTCCCCATGATATGATCCGTCGTCTGACTGGAGGGATGAGGAGAAGGGTCGAGGCTGTCATCCGGGCACGCGGTGGCCCTACCCGTTATTTAACTTTTTGACACGCGAATGTCATTAATGGACGTTAATAGACACTTTTATTCATTATGTGCAATAATTTATCGTTGTTCCAGATTAGCAGTGTTATACTTATAGTAGGTGTTATGTTGTGGTAAAAGCAGTACCCGTGTTTGGGCAACCATATCTCAATTAAAATTTCATTTTGTTTTGTTTGTTCTAAGATGGTTGCTCTTTACAAACTTTACAAAAATGTTTTATCCAGTCTACTCTGTCAATTTTGTCATGTTCGTTATTCTTGTTTACTATACAGAAAATGTTTGGGAGGTGCTTAACCTCTTTTTTTATGTGTATACATTGCAGTGTATCCTGTTTATGAACCTACCTGCTTTTGCGATCTTTGGCTTCCTGAAAATCTTCGTCATTCTGTTTTTCCCCTCTTTTCTAAGTCCCTTACTTTTGGAAGGACCTACGTGTCCCGCAGGTTTCTCGTTCTGCAGGGTTGATGAGGCTTTGTCTCGGAGCACAGGAGATTTTTGGACATTATGTGTGGATGGTGCAGATTTGTTGATGTCCTGTGTGGGTGGTGGAGATTTGTTGATGTCCTGTGTGGGTGGTACAGATTTGTCGGTGTCCTGTTCGGGTGGTGCAGGTTTGTTGATGTCCTGTGTGGGTGGTGGAGATTTGTCGGTGTCCTGTGTGGATGGTGGAGATTTGTCGATATCCTGTGTGGGTGGTGCAGATTTGTCGGTGTCCTGTGTGGGTGTTGCAGATTTGTCGGTGTCCTGTGTGGGTGTTGCAGATTTGACTGTGTACCCTGTGGATGCAAGAAACAACATCATGTAGTGACTGATCATCTGGAGGTGGTAGGGGTTGGGATTTGTATTTCAAAAAGATTTGTTTCAAAAAATACTGTAATTACTTTTTGCCTCAGGTGTTGAAAAAAGAAATAGATGATCGCTGGACAATCTGTATGTTCTGTAAAATGTATGTCTTAAAGCAGTGTACGAAAAAAGATATTATGTCTTTCACATTAATCACAGATCTGAGTGTTAATGAGTGTAGCGTTACGCAAACAAACCATAAATACATAACACGTTTACAGTGAAACCTGTATGACTATCTCAAGGTCATTGTCAAAGATGCAAAGACAAAAGCAAGATTAAGATGCGAAACACGTCGTATGCCAAGAACAATCATCTCGTTTACCTTATAAACTATTGCCAAAAAATATATATGGGGAAGGCTACCGGTAAAGGGACCACGTGGTCGGTATTGAGTTAAGAGTGGAATCCTAATCTACAATTACATCCATCCAAAATAAAACAAATGAACTGAAAATCTTTACAACTGACGGTGTAGTGTCTTGTCAAATAAGGCTATGATTACAATTTGAGAAATCGTGTGTTAAAATTGTAACGTGTGTTTTCTTTTTACCATAAAACAATAATAACGAGGACGTTACCGTGTGCTCATCTGCATGTATCTTGCTATTAGCAAAGGTATAACCCTGCTAAATTGAAAAGAGTATAGCATTGCTCAGACAACGCGCGCATGCGTAATGTTGGAAGTGGTCCTTTTATACCTATGACCGTCAGGTTTCATTAAACATAATCAACTCTCAATAATAAACCATTATAGTCGCAGTTGAACCATGGACTGTACAAATTGAATTTGTTAATTACATAATTCAGTTGTCAATAAAATGGATGCACTTAAAAGGAATATGCAATTAAAAGGACAAACATATCATGTTTTATCATTTTATTATCAAGCTGACGTCAAGAACCTGGACTTCAATTATCCATCGTCAGTCTGGAATACAATCAGTATCAGTATTGCAACTTAGACGTTTCTCATACAAGCAGATGCAATGTACTTATTTAATGTTTCTTTTTAATGATGCATGACTTTTCCGTTTGTGAGATACATAGGTTACTTTAAAATAATTATGAAAACATTTTTCGCATCTTAAACATGACAGAAACCGCAAGTATCTAGTATAAAAACTGTGTTATTATGAATGTTTATTGACATCTATACGACAAAATTATTTTTTAGACAAGACTGCCGGAGACAAATACATCTTTTAATTTGAATGGACCAGTTGGTCGTAATACGCAATTGATATTTAGAATATTATAAAAAAAACAACATTTTGGACAATAATTGAGTTGTCATACATTCCCTTTCTTAACATACAAACACAAAATATTGTTTTCTAGTCGCTTTTCCGTCAACATATTGTATTATTCATGTTCAAACGTTGAGTCCCGTGAACCTCCACCGGAAGCTAGGTCAGACCATGTGTGGGGCAGTAAGATACAGATCGCGATCGCTGTTACACTTTGAGGAATGAGGAAAGGAAAATATTTTATTTATTAACTAAGGTACCAAACAATCTGATATCCCAAAAATGCCTTCATGGATGGGAACTAGATCTTGCCCGTAACATGACGGAGTATGATTTGCAAATGATTAATCGTAGCCCCCACAGATATAACGTGTCCTCAAAACAAAAATGGTTCCAATACAGTATTATTAATAGAATTATGCGAACTAACGAGTTGCTGTACAAAATGGGATATACAGAATATATCTTTGCTATTTTTGTAAAGGAGAAAAACAAACCTTAATACACATGTTCTTTCATTGTGAAATTGTAAAACATGTCTGTAACAACCTTGCAAAAAGGATCAAAGACAAACCTGGAATAGAACTAGATGTTTCAATATTGACAATTTTATTAGGATATCAAGACTGCCAAGGATATCAAAATGTACATGTTATTACACACAGATCATAAAATTCTGGCCACTCTGTCAACATCCATGCAAGTAAACCCACGAAAGTACACAATTCCAACAAAGATGTCTTGCCATCCAGACACAGGAATAGTTTTGTTTAATTAAAAAATATATTTTAAAAAGGTACGATCTTCATCAGACCCCATGAGATTTGACGAACAGATCATGAAAATTAGAAACATGTAGGCACAGTATCTGTCTGATGCGATCGTTAAGTCTTGAACTTTTCTAAATAACACTCGACTACATTTCAGCTACAGAAGTAGATTCATTGTATGATAGATAAGGGAGAATAAAAACTTGAAGTGTCTCATTCAGAGATAAACTTGATACTCATGTACCAATGCTATCTCATTTTCTTGACATATTTAAGTGATTCTGTAGTTGGATCTAGATTTATCGCTCCAGTTGCATTATTGTATAGACAAAAGTATTCTTATGATAAAGGATTTGATATCATGTAAGTAGATGTAATAAATAATGCGTGATGAGTTTTCAGCCTAGTGGTTAAAGCGTTCGCTCGTCACGCCGAAGACCCGGGTTCGATTCCCGACATGGGTACAATGTGTGAAGTCAATTTCTGGTGTCCCCCGCCGTGATATTGCTGGAATATTGATAAAGCGGCGTAAAACCATACTCACTCACTCACTCACTCACATGAGGTTTCAGGATAGATGAACTTATTGTATTTACCTCGGATGTAAAAGACAGCCAAATATCAACTTACCACATTTAAGAACATACTCGTCCGCATGATGCTGCCTTCCTCTCAACACCTTAAAAGCTGCTTCATCCGTTCCATCATTGTCGTAACGGGCGCACTTGGAACAGCTGGGATCACGGACGCACATAGCGAAACAGCGAAGTCTTGAGGACGGGAGGGCAATTTCAACTCTACCCTTGTCATCATTCTTTCCTGGACCAACATTCCTTCCAAAATGCACCAGAATACCATCGTACATGTCTGCGCATACTGTGAGAACACAGAACACCAGAAGCTGCTGACACAGACATATGATGTTGCTAAATACCATCGCCTCAGAGACAAACAGGCAGCAATGACATCCAACGCCTTCTCGATGAAACGCAACGGTCTTATGTACCAGTATATGATTTGTTCAGATGTTCTATTGCTGTACCCCTGCAGGATGACGTTTGTGTACTGGGTGTCACATGTCAACGCAAATATTCATTCCTCCAATAGTCTTTTCTCTGACATACAACCATTAATAATTTGTTGTGAATTCAAATGTATTCATTTCAATAGATCGGTTAGGAGTTAACATACCTTGAACATTTCTAAATAACAGACGTAGATTCAGTGTGTGACTGATAAGGGGAATCAATACTTGAAGTGTCTCATTTAGAGATAAACTTGATACTTAAGTATCTCGTTTTCTCGATATATTTATGTGATTCTGTTGTTGGATCTAGATTTCTCGCTCCAGTTGCATTATTTATTAGACAAAAATGTACTTATGATAAAGGATTTGACATCATGTTAGTCGATGTAATTGTTAATGACGTTGACGTACTCGTCGATCGAGTTCATCCCAGAGGTGTTCGACAGGGTTGAGATCTGGAGATTTTGACGACCAGGGCAAGCCGTTGATCCTGGCGTTATGAAGGTAGTCTACCGTGACATGAGCTGTGTGCGGTGGAGCGTTGTTCTGTTGAAACAGCTCCCTCTGGCGGTCAATGATTGGAAGAAGGTGAGGTTGAAGAATTTGATTCATGTAGCGATTTGCTGTTGGAATTTCGTGAACCACAACAAGTCAGATCTCGTGGTGTAGGATAGGGCACCCACACCATTACACTACCGCCACCGAAATTGTCAAATTCACGTACAGAATGTGAGGCAACACGCTCATTTTCGACGACGATAAACACGCCGGTAAAGAAGAAATCGCGATTTATTGCTAACCACACACTCGTGTCCAGTTTCTCAAATTCCAAGGCTGTAAGATATGGCACCCATACAAGCGTCGCTGTCGGTGGATCTGTTGCGAAACAGGGACGGTAAGTGGTCTTTTGGGTCGGATTCCAGCCTCGCAAAGATGGTTCCAGACAGCCCAATATCCTCCTCAAACCAGGGATGCGTCATGTAGTCTACGCAGCTGTGACATTGCGATGAAGTAGCGATACTGTGCAGGGGTGGTAACTCTTGGTCGGCCGGTTCTCGGACGTCTGCAGTGGAATTGAACTGTGTGTATCGGTCACAAAGGCGGCAAATGGTGCTATGGTAGACGTTGAAGTGGCGTGCAACAGAACACTGCGATTTCCCTCCTCTGGCCACGTTCCGATCGGAAGTCATTTTCGAACTGGACAATGTTGACAATTGAATGACAAAACTATTGATGACAAAAAGATGAGCAAATGGCTTATTTGCTGATCCATTTCATTGAAAAATAAATCTGGTTAAAACATATTCCCGAATAAACAGACGTACAACACTCAGTTGCACAGTATATGATGTGTATATACCAGAATAAACACACGTGACACTCTCAGTTGCTAAAGTGGCTAATGTCGTCGTCTTTTGTTGGTTGCCCAGTCACGAGGGCATAAAGGGAAATACAATCGCTGCTGCTGCTGTAAATCTGTGACACCACTTCTTATCCCATACAGTGATTACAAATATGTGATTACATGTTACATCCGAGATCTCATGGAAAAGAAGTGGGACAACCAAGTAGGTATCAATAAAATCAAATATCGGTTACACCTACTTGGGTTGTCAATCTTGGGATTGGAAGAGGTCATTTAACGATGATGTCGTATTGGCCACAGCAGCTATAACCATGAAGATTTATTAAAAGGCGAGGATCCTCCAATTTTATTAAAAGGTGAGGATCCTCCATTCTGTATCCCTTGTGATGATAAAATCACGGTCAAACATGTCCTGCTTGACCGTGTTGATTTTTCATCACAAGGGATCCATATTTCAAAGTTTTCATCGCTAAAGGATCTTTGTAACAATATTAGCTCTCATTGGATTATTGGTGTTGTAATAGAAATAGAACTTATTGACATAATTTTGATGTAAATATGTGTTTCTTATTAATTGGTACTGTATTATTATTAACCGAGATTGTTTATGGCTGTGCCTTTTACGGGGTTTGAAGAAGTGTAAACTTATTGTCCCCCTGAGAGGGTATTGTCAGTCCATGTCTTTCAAAGTATGTTATTCCTATCTTGGTTTTAATTGCAGAATATTTGTTCTTTTAATTGATGGCTAAAATGGCATGCCATAGCCAGCAGGCGACGGGATGGTGTCAATACTGCTGGAGAAAGTATCGTAGGTCCCCACGGTCCCTAATTTTGTTGTTGCTGGCATTCTGTAGCCCTTTTTAATAATCTGTTGTTTACTGATAGTTTACTCTTTCACGTGTTCTAAAACTAGTTTTACCTCAAACCTGTATTAGTCTAATAATTATACTATTCTTCGTAGACAAGTTTTATGCACACTCAATATGTTTGATGTCAATGTTTAACTTTATCACGTCACGGTATGGCTGAAATATTCCCGATGTGACGTTAACCCTCTTGGTGCCACTCACTTTTTACACCCGCATAGTGCCAGGGGACCATATATAGTCCAGAGAAAATGACCTTTTTAAACTCTGAATTTTGATATTTAACACGGAGTGCGCAAAGTCAAAACTATAACCATCATCACCCCAATCATCTTAGCTTTAACATTGTGTAACTCATACAACAATGCTACGGACTACGAAATATGGCGAGATTAGTAAAGTGGCTACCGCTCTTCTCGGCCTTTTTCTGCCATGTTTGAACACCAAGCGAACGACGGCGAATTTTGATTATGCACCAATGTCACATACACGTAAATATTTTCAGATATAATCCTTGTTCATAAGAACAAATATGACCTGAGTGGTCAGAAAGACATATTTTTCCCAACTATACTTATTCACGTAAATACAATTCTGTTCACTCCTTTATGAACTAGTTTATTTACACGTTTTGAATATTTTTATCGACTATCGGTAATGGCGGAATGGTCGGTACACATGAGAAAACGACAGTGTATATTTCCATTACATTTACCGCGTGGTTACCGCGCTTCTCGATCTTTTTGTCTGCCATGTTGAACTTCATGCGAATGAAGGCATTTTTTTATTATGCACCGTTGTCACATACACGTAACTATTATTATATCAGACAGCCAATTTGAAAAAGAAATCTGATGAGACTGGTCAGAAAGATTTACTAGTCCCCACTGTACAGTTATTGGCGTAAGATTACTAAAGTTTAGTCGGCCACGGAAGTTTTTTGTTCAAGTATTGCATATGTTTATCGACTGTGTGTCATGGCGATTTAGCACGGCGCTACATACAAACCGACAGTGCAGATTGTCTTTTTGTTTATGATGCTGATTTACAGAAAATATTAAAATCAAAGATACGGAAAGATAGCTATAATCGTTAATATTAAGTTGGTATAGTGTATATTTATGGGCAGGAGGTTCATGATCAAAACCTAAACATTGAATGGCCAAGCCCGAAGTGATGAACAGTACTCGTTCGCCGCATAGCAGTGCCGCGATTTCTTGTTTACCGGTTGTCCTACATACTCGCCCGTTCAGACAAATAACTGCTACTTTTTTCATATGAAATGACTGAGAGTCATGTGTGATTGCTCAAACTAGCTGACCCTGTGAGTGACTTGCCCTAACTGTTTCACATTTTGTCGCAAATGGAGATTTTAAAAGTGTGGCCACGACATCTAACGTGAGTCGACGCCATATTGTAAACAAATTGTGTCAAGGTCGGTTCCACATGTGGTAGCTCGGCCCCCGTTTCTGTCGATGGTACACGCGATACAAACATAATGCAACTACTGAAATCATCAACATAACTTCTACAATGATGCCAGCAATACCTTTTTGCATTTGGGTTAACCGCTTATGGATACGATGTGTTGTAAAGTTCGATTTCGATTTGTTTTTCCTTTCATTGAAACTGTGATAATGGCGCTGTGATTGGTTTGCTGAAATAGTATTTTCCATGTGTCTAATGTACCTGGTACATGCTGTGATTGTAGAAGATAATTGATAACCAATTGTGTATGCATATATATCATCAAATACACATTACTAATCTCTTCAGAAAATGGAATATATTTTAGCTCGTTTTCAAACATTCTGCCATGGATATTAGATCAAAAATTAATATTAGATTTACAAATTATTTATGTACACTGTACTCTCGATTAACGTATGATATTCTATTGCAAGTCTTCAACTCTTATTTGATATGTCATCGGAAATGTCAGCAATGAGTAAAATTAATTTTATTTCGTTACAATCTGCAATTTTATTCAAATCGGCTAATAGACGTTCGGTGATTTCCCGCCGCTGTGAATTTGTCGTCTGGACAGGTGCGCGTGATTTGACCTCGCGTGTTGTGACGTGGATGACGTCACATGAAACAGCTGATCTAATGTTGTGGTAGTATAATGGATACACGTGGTTTCATTTTCCAAATAACAATATTCTCTTTGACTGAACTAGAAAGCATATCTAGTACATCACGATTGGAAAATGTCTACGGCGACCGAGTGAATGAGACCGCATATCATTTGACGAACAGTGTTAGAATATTTGGCGCTGTTTTCTAATTTTGGTATGTTGACATGTGCTTTTCATATATGTTTGAATGCTTGATATTCCAAAAATATCATGTGCATTTAGTTGAGTACAGTGAGAAAGCTGTCAAAATGGATCCAATATTAAACAACCTAGATTTTTAACATTTTAGCTTCATCTATTGGAATCTCGAATGTTTCAATTTATAATATAAACAGTAAAAGTAATCAGATTTACTCACAATATATAGATAATCAATTTCTGAAAGACAAAAAGTTTTCAGTATAAATGTGATTTCGTTTTGATGTTTTATATAGTTTTATTTATGTCTTTTTTTCGCTTTGCATTATCTAAATTACCAATTACTTCGACCAGTGACATAGTAGTTATTAGATTCTACTTTGTTTTGTATCCTAACTATGAAATAGATATTTTTTAAAATAAATGTTTGTCTAAGAGCAAAATCAATGCATTCTTGTGGGTTTTTTTTTCACCATTTTAATTTGAATATCTTCCCTCCAAGCTGTAGTTTAGCTAGGCCAAAATTAAGGGGGAAAAAAGGAAAGACATATAAAAACATTTTTATTAAAGATTTTATTTTGCTGGTTAAATTTTCGAAGTTCAATACCAAGAATATATTTTTCCTTTTATGACAAATAATTCCATTACTTTCATTGACCTACGATCATTATCTATTTCAAACTTTCCCTTTAGTAGAATGGGATGGAATGGGAAACTAGTGGAAATAAACTATCACGTATGTCCTTAAATGTACATGTACATATATACCTGGCTAGGTGTAAATACGCTTCTAAAGTCGTATTTATAAATCAAATGAATAAATGGAAGAAAAAGTGGTATTTCATGGACTGGCCATACAAGTATATTTTGAGCAAAGGTCTAAGTTAGGCAGCCAAGTGCGATATACGAGCTGATACGAGGATGTATGTTTTCTGGTGGCCATAGTGAAACAATGACATATGGCGCCCGAGTTGCGAGTGATCGAAAATAGGTTTGTTGAACAGATTTGCTGCCCATGAAAACGTTTCAACAGTTTTGATTGAATCAACATGTACTTACTCTTGGTTGGTGTACCGTTAGTATAATCTTGTTAATTATTAAGAAATAATAATGATGCCCGATATTGAGTATTGTTAGGGCTGTTTAGCGATCTTTCACATTTTGTCCTTTAAAAATGTACGATGTCAGTTACCCCGAAGTTGGTTATATAACTAATAAAAGAGCACGGTCACTGAAACATACATGGAAGTAACCGGGATTTCTTCAAGATATACATTCCAAACTGTCATTCGTTTTGTGACATGATCTTTGAAACAGTCTGCGTATGAATTAATCACGACCACTTCCGTCAATTTTGTTTTGACGTCAAAAACACGCACAATTTCATCGGGATTTTATATCGGTAAATATAACTCACGGAAAATTCTCAGTGAATGTGTACTTCAACATAAATATCATATGTCTATCACTGTTAGGAGATGTACTTGCCAATGATATGAATTATTGGTCATTTAGATTTCAAACAAGGGCGCTTACTTGACTTTGCTTGCCATATTCGGGTGCATCCATATTACGATTAATGTGGAAAATTAGGATACTTATAATACCAGTACTTTCATCGATGGCTGGGCACTGCATAGATCTTTTGGATTTGGTGACTTTAGATACTGTTGGAAAGACAATCAACTCGAGTTGCATGTTATACAATTTGGTTACACTGTGTGAAGAAATAAAGACGTTGCAACACTTTTGATACAATGTATACGTTTTTGTAACCGCGACGTCAGCACAGTGCGGCACTGAGCGTTTGCAAGCTGACTGACGTCCAGGCACCATGAGGGTTAAATCTCAACTCACTCACTCACTGTTACAGATTAAAGAAACGGATATTATTATCAACATCGATCTAATTTGTTTGCTATTTTAAGAAAGTGAATGATTCTCTTTTTGAAGATGAGTTTTGAAGACAACGGAGATCAAAACAAATAGTTTGAATATTTAGAAGAGGGAATTATCTGCAAAAGATTAACTACATCACATTAGTTCCCAACACTAAACCTGTCTGTATATGGAAGGTCTAAGTTCTCTTCTCGTGTCACATCAGTTTCTGCCACTAGACCTGTCTGTATATAGAAGGTCTAAGTTCTCTTCTCGTGTCACATCAGTTCCTGCCACTAGACCTGTCTGTATATTGAAGGTCTAGCTTCTCTTCTCGTGTCATCAGTTCGTGCCACTAGACCTGTCTGTATATTGAAGGTCTGAGTTCTCTTCTTGTATCACATCAGTTCCTGCCACTAGACCTGTCTGTATATTGAAGGTCTAAATTCCCTACTCGTGTCACATCAGTTCTTGAAACTAAACCTGTCTGTATATTGAAGGTCTAAGTTCTCTTCTCGTGTCACATCAGTACATTTCACATTTCATACTTCATACCTCCTTTTATTGCGACCGATTTACCGTTACTATCAAACGTAATATTTCTGTTATAGGGAGATATTATAATAATTAAGGTATGTATTCAAAACAAACTTTCCAATTCCTCGGTTAGAACAAAAACAAATAGTTTGATTATTTAGAAAAGGGGATTATCTGCAAAAGAATAACTACATCATACCCGTCCTGCCACTAAACCTGTCTGTATATTGAGGGTCAAAGTTCTTTACTCGTGTCACATCAGTTCCTGCTACTAGACCAGTCTGTATATTGAAGGTCTAAGTTCTTTTACTCGTGTAACATCAGTTCCTGCCACTAGACCTGTCTGTATATTAAAGGTTTAAGTTCTTTACTCGTGTCACATCAATTCCTGCCACTAGACCTGTCTGTATATTGAAGGTGTAAGGTCTTTACTCGTGTCACATCAGTTCCTGCCACTAGACCTGTCTGTATATTCAAGGTCTAAGTTCTTTACTCGTGTCACATCAGTTCCTGCCACTAGACCTGTCTGTATATTGAAGGTGTAAGGTCTTTACTCGTGTCACATCAGTTCCTGCCACTAGACCTGTCTGTATATTGAAGGTTTACGTTCTTTACTCGTGTCACATCAGTTCCTGCCACTAGACCTGTCTGTATATTGAAGGTCTAATTTCTTTACTCGTGTTACATCAGTTCCTGCCACTAGACCTGTCTGTATATTGAAGGTCTAAGTTCTTTACTCGTGTTACATCAGTTCCTGCCACTAGACCTGTCTGTATATTGAAGTTCTAAGGTCTCTCTCTACACGTGTCATATCAGTTCTTCTCAGGTTAATTTCAGGGGCACGGGTGGCCCAGTCGTCTAAAGCACCGCGATTCGCTGTGCAGAGTTGCGTCCCTTGGGCATGCCAGGAACCTATTATTGTGGGTTCGAAACCCGGTTCGCCCCGATTATGTTTCTAGGTTTGTCAGCACCATATCCGTGCTCGTGGGTTTCACCGAAGTGATAAACGTCTTAGACCTGCATCACTTCGGGGTTTCCTCCCACATCAAGCTGACACGCCTTCATATAACTGGAATACTGTTAAAAAAGGCGTTAAACACAACTCACTCACTCACTCCTGCCACTAGACCTGTCTTTATATTGAAGGTCCAAGTTCTCTTCTTGTGTCACATCGGTTCCTGCCACAAGACCTGTCTGTATATTGAAGGTCTAAGTTCTTTACTCGTGTCACATCAGTTCCTGCCACTTCACCTGTCTGTATATTGAAGGTCTAAGTTTTTTACTCGTGTCACATCAATTCCTTTCATTAGACCTGTCTGTATATTGAAAGTGTAAGTTCTTTACTCGTGTCACATCAGTTCCTGCCACTTCACCTGTCTGTATATTGAAGGCCTAAGTTCTTTACTCGTGTCACATCAGTTCCTGCCACTAGACCTGTCTGTATATTGAAGGTCTAAGCTCTTTACTCGTGTAACAACCGTGTTCCTGCCACTATACCTGTCTGTATATTGAAGTTCTAACTTCTTTACTCGTGTCACATCAGTTCCTGCCACTAGACCTGTCTGTATATTGAAGGTCTAAGTTTTTTACTCGTGTCACATCAGTTCCTGCCACTAGACCTGTCTCTATATTGAAGGTCTAAGTTCTTTACTCGTGTCACATCAGTTCCTGCCACTACACCTGTCTGTATATTGAAGGTCTAAGTTCTTTACTCGTGTCACATCAGTTCCTGCCACTACACCTGTCTGTATATTGAAGGTCTAAGTTCTTTACTCGTGTCACATCAGTTTCTGCCACTATACCTGTCTGTATATCGAAGGTCTAAGTTCTCTTCTCGTGTCACATCAGTTCCTGCCACTAGACCTGTCTGTATATTGAAGGTCTAGGTTCTCTTCTCGTGTCATCAGTTCCTGCCACTAGACCTGTCTGTATATTGAAGGTCTGAGTTCTCTTCTTGTATCACATCAGTTCCTGCCACTAGACCTGTCTGTATATTGAAGGTCTAAACTCCCTTCTCGTGTCACATCAATTCTTGAAACTAAACCTGTCTGTATATGGAAAATGTTAGTTCTCTTCTCGTGTCACATCAGTACATTTCACATTTCATACTTCATACCTCCTTTTATTGCGACCGATTTACCGTTACTATCAAACGTAATATTTCTGTTATAGGGAGATATTATAATAATTAAGGTATGTATTCAAAACAAACTTTCCAATTCCTCGGTTAGAACAAAAACAAATAGTTTGATTATTTAGAAAAGGGGATTATCTGCAAAAGAATAACTACATCATACCCGTCCTGCCACTAAACCTGTCTGTATATTGAGGGTCAAAGTTCTTTACTCGTGTCACATCAGTTCCTGCTACTAGACCAGTCTGTATATTGAAGGTCTAAGTTCTTTTACTCGTGTCACATCAGTTCCTGCCACTAGACCTGTCTGTATATTAAAGGTTTAAGTTCTTTACTCGTGTCACATCAATTCCTGCCACTAGACCTGTCTGTATATTGAAGGTGTAAGGTCTTTACTCGTGTCACATCAGTTCCTGCCACTAGACCTGTCTGTATATTCAAGGTCTAAGTTCTTTACTCGTGTCACATCAGTTCCTGCCACTAGACCTGTCTGTATATTGAAGGTGTAAGGTCTTTACTCGTGTCACATCAGTTCCTGCCACTAGACCTGTCTGTATATTGAAGGTTTACGTTCTTTACTCGTGTCACATCAGTTCCTGCCACTAGACCTGTCTGTATATTGAAGGTCTAATTTCTTTACTCGTGTTACATCAGTTCCTGCCACTAGACCTGTCTGTATATTGAAGGTCTAAGTTCTTTACTCGTGTTACATCAGTTCCTGCCACTAGACCTGTCTGTATATTGAAGTTCTAAGGTCTCTCTCTACACGTGTCATATCAGTTCTTCTCAGGTTAATTTCAGGGGCACGGGTGGCCCAGTCGTCTAAAGCACCGCGATTCGCTGTGCAGAGTTGCGTCCCTTGGGCATGCCAGGAACCTATTATTGTGGGTTCGAAACCCGGTTCGCCCCGATTATGTTTCTAGGTTTGTCAGCACCATATCCGTGCTCGTGGGTTTCACCGAAGTGATAAACGTCTTAGACCTGCATCACTTCGGGGTTTCCTCCCACATCAAGCTGACACGCCTTCATATAACTGGAATACTGTTAAAAGAGGCGTTAAACACAACTCACTCACTCACTCCTGCCACTAGACCTGTCTTTATATTGAAGGTCCAAGTTCTCTTCTTGTGTCACATCGGTTCCTGCCACAAGACCTGTCTGTATATTGAAGGTCTAAGTTCTTTACTCGTGTCACATCAGTTCCTGCCACTTCACCTGTCTGTATATTGAAGGTCTAAGTTTTTTACTCGTGTCACATCAGTTCCTTTCATTAGACCTGTCTGTATATTGAAAGTGTAAGTTCTTTACTCGTGTCACATCAGTTCCTGCCACTTCACCTGTCTGTATATTAAAGGCCTAAGTTCTTTACTCGTGTCACATCAGTTCCTGCCACTAGACCTGTCTGTATATTGAAGGTCTAAGCTCTTTACTCGTGTAACAACCGTGTTCCTGCCACTATACCTGTCTGTATATTGAAGTTCTAACTTCTTTACTCGTGTCACATCAGTTCCTGCCACTAAACCTGTCTGTATATTGAAGGTCTAAGTTTTTTACTCGTGTCACATCAGTTCCTGCCACTAGACCTGTCTCTATATTGAAGGTCTAAGTTCTTTACTCGTGTCACATCAGTTCCTGCCACTACACCTGTCTGTATATTGAAGGTCTAAGTTCTTTACTCGTGTCACATCAGTTCCTGCCACTACACCTGTCTGTATATTGAAGGTCTAAGTTCTTTACTCGTGTCACATCAGTTTCTGCCACTATACCTGTCTGTATATCGAAGGTCTTAGTTCTCTTCTCGTGTCACATCAGTTCCTGCCACTAGACCTGTCTGTATATTGAAGGTCTAGGTTCTCTTCTCGTGTCATCAGTTCCTGCCACTAGACCTGTCTGTATATTGAAGGTCTGAGTTCTCTTCTTGTATCACATCAGTTCCTGCCACTAGACCTGTCTGTATATTGAAGGTCTAAATTCCCTTCTCGTGTCACATCAATTCTTGAAACTAAACCTGTCTGTATATGGAAAATGTTAGTTCTCTTCTCGTGTCACATCAGTACATTTCACATTTCTTACTTCATACCTCCTTTTATTGCGACCGATTTACCGTTACTATCAAACGTAATATTTCTGTTATAGGGAGATATTATAATAATTAAGATATGTATTCAAAACAAACTTTCCAATTCCTCGGTTAGAACAAAAACAAATAGTTTGATTATTTAGAAAAGGGGATTATCTGCAAAAGAATAACTACATCATACCCGTCCTGCCACTAAACCTGTCTGTATATTGAGGGTCAAAGTTCTTTACTCGTGTCACATCAGTTCCTGCTACTAGACCTGTCTGTATATTGAAGGTCTAAGTTCTTTTACTCGTGTCACCTCAGTTCCTGCCACTAGACCTGTCTGTATATTAAAGGTTTAAGTTCTTTACTCGTGTCACATCAATTCCTGCCACTAGACCTGTCTGTATATTGAAGGTGTAAGGTCTTTACTCGTGTCACCTCAGTTCCTGCCACTAGACCTGTCTGTATATTCAAGGTCTAAGTTCTTTACTCGTGTCACATCAGTTCCTGCCACTAGACCTGTCTGTATATTGAAGGTGTAAGGTCTTTACTCGTGTCACATCAGTTCCTGCCACTAGACCTGTCTGTATATTCAAGGTTTACGTTCTTTACTCGAGTCACATCAGTTCCTGCCACTAGACCTGTCTGTATATTGAAGGTCTAATTTCTTTACTCGTGTCACATCAGTTCCTTTCACTAGACCTGTCTGTATATTGAAGGTCTAAGTTCTTTACTCGTGTTACATCAGTTCCTGCCACTAGACCTGTCTGTATATTGAAGGTCTAAGTTCTTTACTCGTGTTACATCAGTTCCTGCCACTAGACCTGTCTGTATATTGAAGTTCTAAGGTCTCTCTCTACACGTGTCATATCAGTTCTTCTCAGGTTAATTTCAGGGGCACGGGTGGCCCAGTCGTCTAAAGCACCGCGATTCGCTGTGCAGAGTTGCGTCCCTTGGGCATGCCAGGAACCTATTATTGTGGGTTCGAAACCCGGTTCGCCCCGATTATGTTTCTAGGTTTGTCAGCACCATATCCGTGCTCGTGGGTTTCACCGAATTGATAAACGTCTTAGACTTGCATCACTTCGGGGTTTCCTCCCACATCAAGCTGACACGCCTTCATATAACTGGAATACTGTTAAAAGAGGCGTTAAACACAACTCACTCACTCACTCCTGCCACTAGACCTGTCTTTATATTGAAGGTCCAAGTTCTCTTCTTGTGTCACATCGGTTCCTGCCACTAGACCTGTCTGTATATTGAAGGTCTAAGTTCTTTACTCGTGTCACATCAGTTCCTTTCATTAGACCTGTCTGTATATTGAAAGTGTAAGTTCTTTACTCGTGTCACATCAGTTCCTGACACTTCACCTGTCTGTATATTGAAGGCCTAAGTTCTTTACTCGTGTCACATCAGTTCCTGCCACTAGACCTGTCTGTATATTGAAGGTTTAAGCTCTTTACTCGTGTAACAACCGTGTTCCTGCCACTAGACATGTCTGTATATTGAAGTTCTAACTTCTTTACTCGTGTCACATCAGTTCCTGCCACTAGACCTGTCTGTATATTGAAGGTCTAAGTTCTTTACTCGTGTCATATCAGTTCCTGCCAATAGACCTGTCTGTATATTGAAGGTCTAAGGTCTTTACTCGTGTCACATCAGTTCCTGCCACTACACCTGTCTGTATATTGAAGGTCTAAGTTCTTTACTCGTGTCACATCAGTTCCTGCCACTAGACCTGTCTGTATATTGAAGGTCTAAGTTCCCTTCTCGTGTCACATGAGTTCCTGACACTAAAACTGTATATATATTGAAGGTCTATGTTCACTACTCGCGTCACATCAGTTCCTGCCACTAGACCTGTCTGTATATCGAAGGTCTAAGTTCTCTTCTCGTTTCACTTCAGTTCCTGCCACTAGACCTGTCTGTATATTGAAGGTCTAGGTTCTCTTCTCGTGTCATCAGTTCCTGCCACTAGACCTGTCTGTATATTGAAGGTCTGAGTTCTCTTCTTGTATCACATCAGTTCCTGCCACTAGACCTGTCTGTATATTGAAGGTCTAAGTTCCCTTCTCGTGTCACATCAATTCTTGAAACTAAACCTGTCTGTATATGGAAAATGTAAGTTCTCTTCTCGTGTCACATCAGTACATTTCACATTTCTTACTTCATACCTCCTTTTATTGCAACCGATTTACCGTTACTATCAAACGTAATATTTCTGTTATAGGGAGATATTATAATAATTAAGATATGTATTCAAAACAAACTTTCCAATTCCTCGGTTAGAACAAAAACAAATAGTTTGATTATTTAGAAAAGGGGATTATCTGCAAAAGAATAACTACATCATACCCGTCCTGCCACTAAACCTGTCTGTATATTGAGGGTCAAAGTTCTTTACTCGTGTCACATCAGTTCCTGCTACTAGACCTGTCTGTATATTGAAGGTCTAAGTTCTTTTACTCATGTCACATCAGTTCCTGCCACTAGACCTGTCTGTATATTAAAGGTTTAAGTTCTTTACTCGTGTCACATCAATTCCTGCCACTAGACCTGTCTGTATATTGAAGGTGTAAGGTCTTTACTCGTGTCACATCAGTTCCTGCCACTAGACCTGTCGGTATATTGAAGGTCTAAGTTCTCTTCTTGTGTCACATCAGTTCCTGCCACTAGACCTGTCTGTATATTGAAGGTCTAATTTCTTTACTCGTGTCACATCAGTTCCTGCCACTAGACCTGTCTGTAGATTGAAGGTCTAAGTTCTTTACTCGTGTTACATCAGTTCCTGCCACTAGACCTGTCTGTATATTGAAGTTCTAAGGTCTCTCTCTACACGTGTCATATCAGTTCTTCTCAGGTTAATTTCAGGGGCACGGGTGGCCCAGTCGTCTAAAGCACCGCGATTCGCTGTGCAGAGTTGCGTCCCTTGGGCATGCCAGGAACCTATTATTGTGGGTTCGAAACCCGGTTCGCCCCGATTATGTTTCTAGGTTTGTCAGCACCATATCCGTGCTCGTGGGTTTCACCGAAGTGATAAACGTCTTAGACCTGCATCACTTCGGGGTTTCCTCCCACATCAAGCTGACACGCCTTCATATAACTGGAATACTGTTAAAAGAGGCGTTAAACACAACTCACTCACTCCTGCCTCTAGACCTGTCTGTATATTCAAGGTCTAAGTTCTCTTCTTGTGTCACATCAGTTCCTGACACTAGACCTGTCTGTATATTGAAGGTCTAAGTTCTTTACTCGTGTCACACCATTTTCTGCCACTAGACCTGTCTGTATATGGAAGGTGTAAGTTCTTTACTCGTGTCACTTCAGTTCCTGCCACTAGACCTGTCTGTATATTGAAGGTGTAAGTTCTTTACTCGTGTCACATCAGGTCCTGCCACTAGACCTCTCTGTATATTGAATTTCTAAGGTCTCTACTCGTGTCACATCAGTTCCTCTCAGGTTAATTTCGGGGCACGGGAGGCCCAGTCGTCTAAAGCGCCGCGATTTGCTGTGTAGAGTTGCGTCCCTTGCCCACGCCAGAAACCTATTATTGTGTGTTCGAATCCCGGTTCGCCCCAATTATGTTTCCAGGTTTGTCAGCACCATACCCGTGCCCGTGTGTTTCACCGAAGTGGTAAACGTCTGAGACCTGCATCACTTCGGGCTTTCCACCCACATTAAGCTGACACACAATGATATAAGTGGAATACTGTTAAAAGAGCCGTTAAACCAAACTTACTCACTCACTCTGGTTACCTTACACCTCATCAATTACGATTTTCCTGACTATCAAACATGACATTTCTGAAATATGGTATACAGGATATGAGAAGGGAGAACAAACCTTTTCTTATTCTGTTGACGTTGTCGAGCGGAAGCAATAATTGCGTGTGATCTCATTAAAACCGCCAAACTTGACATGTGACAAAAACGTTTCTTTTATCGAGGAATATGAGCTCACCCTTTCGGTCAGATCAGCAACAGGTTTTAAGTATTTGCTAGTCCATTGGGTGTTATGGATGCTGCGAGATAAACTGCCGGTCAATATATATATATATATATGTATATAGTTGCGGACTTTATGTTTGCAGTGTATCAGCTGTTTCAACCTACAAAATTTGTATTTTTTGGCCAATCCAATTTTTAGGCGTCTGCTATCATTTGCCCGGCTGTTTTGATGAAACCAGAGATCAAACGCAACATGAAATGAAATATTTTAAAATGCTCTCTGGGTACAATAGGTATAATTTAATTTTCAAGATGGTTTTCAGGTATATGATCTTCGTCACTAAACCAAATGCTACGATAACGTTGAAGAAGCCGCTGATGATGTAATCGCCACCACTGCAGCCCCTAAAGTCGATCATGTTCATGTAAAAATCAACGCCAACGTGGGGCCATCTGGCTTGGATTCCGGCAGGTCATAAATGTGCAGAAGGTGACGTGTTGCAGCGACTGTTTTGTCTCGAATGCGACGGATCTGGATGTAGCAGGGCTGCTGTGGCGATCTCCCTGACATTTGATAATGTCCAGTGATACCATTCAGCATCCCGGGGCAAGGGAGGTAATTGATAGTAAAAGTCCAGATTCCACCCTTGCCGAACTAGGCTGGAATTCCGGAGTTACATTTTGGCTGGACTTACGGGTCTATGTACAGTACAATCAAAATCTCGAAACGAATTAGACATACGGTTCGTAAACAACATGGATTTCAGCGTGCAGATTTCGTTCGACTGCAGGATTTGCAAAGCATATGTGCCGTCAACTGGGCGTCCAAATCTTTTCATGTTTTTAATCAAGGTGAGTAAATGATTTGATGCACTTCGTCCGTTAAGACCCATTTTATTTTAAAAAATCAGATCGTCTTAACTACGCGCCGCCATTTTGTTTGAAGCAAGTGCAAGTGATATGAGAGATTGGTCATTAGAAGGGACATAACTCGTAACACTGGTATCTCTACAATCAAGTCACGAAATTCCAGCGTAGTTCGGTAAGGGTGGAAACTGGAGTTTTTATTATCAAAAATCTTTTGGGATAATAAATATATAAAATCAACAATACCAAATTGAATGAGAGATTTGTTCTTTTTTATAAAAAAGAGGAACAATTAGAAAACGGTTTTCAACCATTACAGACATGAACTTTTGATGAAAACAACTCAGTGTATACGCGTCGAACGTTTCTTGTTATCCTTTGATCGACATGTCATTCATGTTACCTATTAAATTCTTTTCTTTGCGATAACTTTTCGACAGTTTGAAAGGTATGTTGTAGGTAAACACAAGGGTCAGAAAAGCCAATCCCTCGTTCTCCACAAACCATCGGTTTAATGAAGAGTGATACACCTCAACTTGTGTGTGTCTGGTATATTGACGACGACGTTCTAGTACCATCTGAAATGTGAACAATGCTACGAATGATCATAAACGCATCATCTTGTATACCATTTGTTCGAGTGAGTGAGTGAGTGAGTTGGGTTTTAACGCCACTTTTAACAGTATTACAGTTATATCACGGCGTGTCAGCTTCATGTGGGAGGAAACCCCGAAGTGATGCAGGTCTAAGACGTTTACCACTTCGGTGAAACACACGAGCACGGGTATGGTGCTGACAAACCTGGAAACATAATTGGGGCGAACCGGGATTCGAACCCACAATCATAGGTTTCTGGCGTGCCCAAGGTAGGCAACTCTGCACAGCGAATCGCGGCGCCTTAGACGACTGGGCCTTCCGTGCCCCCACCATTTGTTCGACACCAAAGCTTCGCTGTGAGTCTGGTTCGAATGACCCAGCGCTACAAGTGGTATCCAACCAAATGACAATGTTATGAAAATGAAACAAGCGATATTAGTAGTTCACTCGACTTGTTGCATGACGTTTCTCATACACTTGGAACGTATTACTTACTTCGCACTCCACACTCAAATACTCCAGCAAGAATATCATTCATAACAGTCCCCTTATTCGACTATACACACTCTCCAAGACAAGTTTGTTTGTTTATTTGTTTAAGGCCACAATCAGCAATATTCCAGCTTTATGACGGTGGTCTGTAAATAATCGAATCTGGACCAGACAATCCAGTGATTGATATCATCAGCATCGGTCCGGGCAATTGGGATCTATGGCATGCATCAACCAATTGCAAGTCAATGAGCCTGACCACCTGATCATTTTAATCGCCTCGTACGACAAGCATAGTCGCCTTTTACGGCATGCATGGGTTGCTGAAGACCTATTCTACACCGGAATCTTCACGAGGCTCCAAGTGGAGAACCATGAAATAAAAATTGTAATGGTCGGTCGTCAAACCTTTGAAAAATGACTGCCAGAGATAAAACTGCCTGAAACAAAAACCTCGCAGCCCAATACATCCAAAATATTGCAATTCCTCCGTGCACGTGGGTAGGGTCATTCTTGGTTTTGTTCGACTTCAGTGGAATGAATGTGTAATCGCTCTGAGCCATTGGTAATGTTGATTTCCATTACCTACAGTTACGTGAGAGCTCTCTACTTGTGCTACAGTATTTGTGATCGATTTTGAGTGTGTCGTCTACAACTTGATGAACGCTTAAGGGTCACTGACATCCTTTAAAGTATCAGATTTCTGATTGGGCGCCTCGACCACGTGACATGTGCAGTGTCATGACAAGTAGATGATTGCTAGATATGAATCAGAGTGCTACCTGTATATTGGCTTTGTAGCACTGTTAATGTTATTTGTTCGTCACTAACAAAATTATCAACATAAGTTTGCCATTAAATAGTAATCAGCAGCTGTCAACAAAGCGCACAGTATGAGCGCAAGAAACGAGATTTCATTCCAGTGTAGTAGAACTAACGACAGGCAAAGTCCATATACTATTGCAGTGTAAGGCCGAAGTCAACTTTTTTGACAGGGGGTGCAAATATTGGTGCAAGTATCACTTGTCCCCAACTTGATTCAAATAACACTGTGTTCTATAAAGAATCCAGCGGGGAGGGGGTCCTGGGTACGGCACTGCAGTGGTTAATCAATTTTACAGTCTACTATAGACCACCTATTAGTCTATTTAGTAAAAGTTTAGTAACATTTACTAACATGTTAGTGTATGTGTGGACAGTGAAATTCATTGACTAAGTTAGTGAACTCTACTATTTCTGTCAGTGTGTTAACTGCAAGAAAGAAGGATTCATTCACCCGAACGTCAACTCAAAGAAACTACCAAATATGCACGCAACGTTTAGGACTTTCTTCATTTCTCCATTTACTTTAGTGACAAATTAAAGACATTTAGTTTTTTCATGTGTAACGATTCAGGGAGGTATGGATCGCAGCTGAGTGTGAAATATATGTGATGTGATAGGCGTGTGATCAATACGCAATACGTGATTTTGTAAACACTATTCAACATGGAAAATTAACTTCCACTTTCGTGTCTGCAAACTTTCTGGGTTTTTTTAAACGGAATGATGGAGGACACCTAAGAAAAAAATCAAAAATGATGTATTTTGTATACATGGTCTGGGTTGAAGAGGAGGAATGTGCCTGTCACTGTGACAACCAGGGTTTAACGCTGCAATATTTCAACAATACCACTCTGGCAACCAGGGTTTAACGCTGCAATATTTCAACAATACCACTGTTACAACCAGGGTTTAACGCTGCAATATTTCAACAACACCACTGTTACAACCAGGGTTTAACGCTGCAATATTTCAACAACACCACTGTTACAACCAAGGGGTTAACGCTGCAATATTTCAACAACACCACAGTGGCAACCAGGGGATTAACGCTGAGATATTTCTACAATATCACTGTGGCAGCCAGGGGTTTGAGGATGTTAGGATTCGAAGCAGGATCTAGACGTATGAACACGAGTGAACAGAAAATATGAATAACATTATTTCTACTCACCCTAACACAAAACCAGGCCGGCGCTACTCCAAACTTCTTAATGAAAAGCTCCATTTTTGTAATATGTCCTATGTCTTTGGTCCTGGTGAACTGGAAATAGATATTAGCATTATTATAAACTAATATAGGGGTGTCGTTGTGCCAAGGCTAACACATAGACTCCAATATGAACATGTTTTAGTGTGCATTGTTGTTTACAGCCGTACTCAGGAAATATTCCGGCTCTATGATGGCGTCTGTAAATAATCAAGTTTGGTCCATCAAGCCTTTTCACGCGATCAGTTTATTTACAGTTTGTTTGTTTGTTGTTTAACGCAGCACTCATGTGATAGCAGTCTGGAAATAGATTAGTCTGGACCAGACAATCAAGTGATTGCAATCATGAGCATCGATCTACGGAATTGGGATACGATGACATGCGTCAAAGTGAGCAAGCCTGGCTACCCGATCCCGTTATTCGCCTCTTACGACAAGCGTGGTTGGCTGAAGACTAATAACTTCGAGCCGGGATCTTCACGGGTCAGTCTATTTAAAGATATCCGTCATATAGGTGGAATATAGTAGGGATACTATCAAGGAGTTGTGAACATAAACGTCTGCCTTTAAAATAAACATACCTTATCTAGATTCCCCAGCATGTGCACCAGACCTGTATTGATTTTGATCCTGTATGGCGATATACGCATGGATTAATGAGCACTCGACCGCCTCCGTGGTCTAGTGGTAGAGCGTCCGCCCGGAGAGGGGAAGGCCCAGGGTTCGATCCAGGGCCGCGTCATACCAAAAGACCTTAAAAGATGGTACTTGTTGTTACCCTGTCTGGCGCTCGGCATTAAGGGGCTAAAACAAGGACTGGTCGGCTCGGAGTCAGTATACTGTGTCTGAGTGGGGTATTCATGTTAGTGGGCTAGCACTATAGTCCGGACTAGTACAAGCAGCCACACAAACACATACACGTACATGCACGTGGCTATATTAGTGCAATAATCTTGGACGCGACGTTAAACCCAATTTCACCTCACCTCACCTAATGAGCACTCATTGCGGCGTTACAACAAACACACAAAAATCAACCGATACATCAACATACCTGAAACCTATCGACCTCTCATGCACCCATTACGTCGTAATTTTTATGCAGGTAAAACACCTCAACGTTGTTCTTGTAACCGTAGACTCTCAGACGTACCCAGCAGTCAGTGGAACTGTCTTTAGTTTTCCCAGTCTCTGTCACAACCCTATACGTGCTCCGGACGAATGCATTCGCTGAAACACATAATTTCAATATTACAAAGAGCAGTTGTGTCATTGTGACCAGTCGTGATATACCGGAACAAGCACAATGACGACTCGCACCATTGTCATCACGGTCTTGGTCTTCGCGCAATCGCGCACAGCAGAAAACCTAGTCAATTTGTTAACCACATCCGCCATTGTTAGTTGTAAGACCAATCGGCCATTTTTGCTGAAAATAGACCTCTGAGGTGTCTCGTAGCCAATGTAAGCCGGAACTATTTTTGAAAGAACTCGTTAGCACATGACCGTCACGTGATGTAAACATTCTAGCTTACTGTCGACAGCTATGAACGCCTTGTCAGACGGAAATACCACAGAATACAGGTAATCTGGTGGTTGTGTGTGATTACCTGTGGCGATAGATCACAAATACTTTGTTTAGCAAATTCAATGACCTTTCATTGTAGATGTTATAGCTATTATCATTACTGCTAACGTGACTTTATTTTACAGTCTCCGTGTTGGAACTATATTTCCAAAGCGTTGTTGTGTATATGTATAAATCTTTTGAATATATTTAGGATAAAAACTTTGGCGCAACAATGTACATCCGCGAGCATGTTTAGGCGGAGACCTGTTTACTGTTAATCCATTTCCAAAAATTCACGGCTGAGTCTTCTTTGCGTTTAGGAAAAGGGTGCGATGTTTGCCGATTGCGTTGTTCATTGTGAAAATGCAATTGTGACTGTCGTTTTGGTATATTTAGACACAAAATATAACTAATAAAGTATTTAGGGGTGATTCCTTGACCAAAGTGCGTAGTCAAACGCGCATTCTGACTTGCTTGTCCTGTTCTACATAACATTGTTCGATCTGTACATGTGGGCGAGTCGTCTTGCGAGAGAGTGAGAGGTGCCGAATAAGTTAGTGTCATATCATTCCGATATATATACACATAAAAAAAGTAAATCACCCCCGAATATTATGTATGATAATACACTACCATAATGCTTAATGTTGATGGCAATACTAATTATGATATTAATGTTGTTTTGACCGTTAATGCGTGATGGTGACGTCCCAATTTCCCGTGATTTGCACGTGCATCAAGCCTCCCTAGCACTCAGCAAAAGAAAGTGTGTTCACGCAGCAAATACTGGTACTGAAAACAGCGTAAACTAGTTTGTGTAGTCGTGAAGTATGAAAATGGCAAAGAAAGAGTTTATGTGAAGTACTAAGATGGAGCATATTTGGTATGCATGGCGATTGGACGTCAACTGGGTTACCATTACTCACTGATCAGCCGACTTGTGCGACAACACGCACAAACCAATTCAGTTAAGGACCTGTCACGTACAGGACACCCTCCTGTGACGTCAAGACGTAAAAACAGGATATTACTGCGATTAGTGCAAAGAAATCCATGTGCGACGAGCACCTTCCTGAGGAGTAATTAGTTACCCAATAGACGTCTGTCTTGCCAAACATTCCGGAATCGTTTAAGAGCTGCTGGAATGAGTGCCCGAACAGTCGTCAAACGCCCCCTACTGGTACAACGTCGTCGAAGACTGCGTGTTTGGCACACCAAGGGTGGAACCTCAGAACATGGAGACGAATCCATTAAAATATTGGTCAGATGAAAGCAGGTTTCAGCTGCATGTGAATGATGGCCGAACGAGAGTGTGGAGGCACCAAGGTACAGCATACACCCCCCAAGAACATTAAACCAACTGTTCCGTTTGGTGGTGGCTCCATGATGATATGGGGGTGCGTATCCTACAATTGTAAGCTAGACCTTGTGACTGTACGGGGCAATCTCAATGGTGAACGTTACATCCGGGAAGTTCTGGAACCAGTTGTTGTTCCCCAATTTGACAACCACCCTCTGGCATCAAGACCCCTGTTCGTTGACGATAACGCTAGACCCACTGTTTAAGAGCTATGGCTGCATATTTGGCAAACAACGCCATTGCAAGTTTACCTTGGCCTGCAATGTAACCAGGTCTTAACCCTATGGAGCACATTTGGGACATTCTTGGGCGTAGAGTGCAGGCAATGGATCCTCCTCCACACAATCTGGATGAATTGGCAGCAGCTTTGCATCATGAATGGGCGCTATTTCCCCTTGAGATGATCCGTCGTCTGACTGGAGGGATGAGGAGAAAGGTCGAGGCTGTCATCCGGGCACGCGGTGGCCCCACCCGTTATTTAACTATTTGACTCGCGAATGTCATTAATGGACGTTAATAGACATTTTTATTCATTATGTGCAATAATTTATCGTTGTTCCAGATTAGCAGTGCTATACTTATAGTGGGTGTTATGTTGTGGGAAAAACAGTACCTGTGTTTGGGCAACTATATCTCAATTAAAATTTCATTTTGTTTTGTTTGTTCTAAGATGGTTGCTCTTTACAAACTTTACAAAAATGTTTTATCCAGTCTACTCTGTCAATTTTGTCATGTTCGTTATTCTTGTTTACTATACAGAAAATGTTTGGGAGGTGCTTTACCTCTTTTTTTATGTGTATACATTGCAGTGTATCCTGTTTATGAACCTACCTGCTTTTGCGATCTTTGGCTTCCTGAAAATCTTCGTCATTCTGTTTTTCCCCTCTTTTCTAAGTCCCTTACTTTTGGAGGGACCTAAGTGTCCCGCAGGTTTCTCGTTCTGCAGGGTTGATGAGGCTTTGTCTTCGAGCACAGGAGATTTTTGGACATTATGTGTGGGTGGTGCAGATTTGTTGATGTCCTGTGTGGGTGGTGGAGATTTGTCGGTGTCCTGTGTAGGTGGTGCAGATTTGTCGGTGTCCTGTGTGGATGGTGGAGATTTGTCGATATCCTGTGTGGGTGGTGCAGATTTGTTGATGTTCTGTGTGGGTGTTGCAGATTTGTCGGTGTCCTGTGTGGGTGATGGAGATTTGTTGGTGTCCTGTGTGGGTGTTGCAGATTTGACGGTGTACCCTGTGGATGCAAGAAACAACATCATGTAGTGACTGATCATCTGGAGGTGGTAGGGGTTGGGATTTGTATTTCAAAAAGATTTGTTTCAGAAAATACTGTAATTAATTTTTGCCTCAGGTGTTGAAAAAAGAAATAGATGATCGCACGACAATCTGTATGTTCTGTAAAATGTAAGTCTTAAAGCAGTGTACGAAAAAGGATATTATGTCTTTCACATTAATCACAGATCTGAGTGTTAATGAGTGTAGCGTTACGCAAACAAACCATAAATACATAATACGTTTACAGTGAAACCTGTATGACTATCTCAAGGTCATTGTCAAAGATGCAAAGACAAAAGCAAGATTAAGATGCGAAACACGTCGTATGCCAAGAACAATCGTCTCGTTTACCTTATAAACTATTGCCAAAAAACATATATGGGGAAGGCTACCGGTAAAGGGACCACGTGGTCGGTATTGAGTTAAGAATGGAATCCTAATCTACAATTACATCCATCCAAAATAAAACAAATGAACTGAAAATCTTTACAACTGACGGTGTAGTGTCTTGTCAAATAATGCTATGATTACAATTTGAGAAATCGTGTGTTAACATTGTACCGTGTTTTTTCTTTTTACCATAAAACAATAACTATGCTCATCTGCATGTATCTTGTTATTAGCAAAGGTATAACCCTGCTAAATTGAAAAGAGTATAGCATTGCTCAGACAACGCGCGCATGCGTAATGCTGGAAGTGGTCCTTTTATACCTATGACCGTCAGGTTTGCATTAAACATAATCAACTCTCAATAATAAACCATTATAGTCATAGTTGAACCATGGACTGTGCAAATTGAATTTGTTAATTACATAATTCAGTTGTCAATAAAATGGATGCATTTAATAAGAATATGCAATTAAAAGGACAAACATGTCATGTTTTATCATTTTATTATCAAGCTGACGTCAAGAACCTGGACTTCAATTATCCATCGTCAGTCTGGAATACAATCAGTATCAGTATTGCAACTTAGACGTTTCTCATACAAGCAGATGCAATGTACTTATTTAATGTTTCTTTTTAATGATGCATGACATTTCCGTTTGTGAGATACATAGGTTACTTTAAAATAATTATGAAAACATTTTTCGCATCTTAAACATGACAGAAACCGCAAGTATCTAGTATAGAAATTGTGTTATTTTGAATGTTTATTGACATCTATACGACAAAATTATTTTTTAGACAAGAATGCCAGAGACAAATACATCTTTTAATTTGAATGGACCAGTTGGTCGTAATACGCAATTGATATTTAGAATATTATAAAAAAACAACATTTTGGACAATAATTGAGTTGTCATACATTCCCTTTCTTAACATACAAACACAAAATATTGTTTTCTAGTCGCTTTGCCATCAACATATTGTATTATTCATGTTCAAACGTTGAGTCCCGTGAACCTCCACCGGAAGCTAGGTCAGACCATGTGTGGGGCAGTAAGATACAGATCGCGATCGCTGTTACGCTTTGAGGAATGAGGAAAGGAAAATATTTTATTTATTAACTAAGGTACCAAACAATCTGATATCACAAAAATGCCTTCATGGATGGGAACTAGATCTTGCCCTTAACATGACGGAGTATGATTTGCAAATGATTAATCGTAGCCCCCACAGATATAACGTGTCCTCAAAACAAAAATGGTTCCAATACAGTATTATTAATAGAATTATGCGAACTAACGAGTTGCTGTACAAAATGGGATATACAGAATATATCTTTGCTATTTTTGTAAAGGAGAAAAACAAACCTTAATACACATGTTCTTTCATTGTGAAATTGTAAAACATGTCTGTAACAACCTTGCAAAAAGGATCAAAGACAAACCTTGAATGGAACTAGATGTTTCAATATTGACAATTTTATTAGGATATCAAGACTGCCAAGGATATCAAAATGTACATGTTATTACACACAGATCATAAAATTCTGGCCACTCTGTCAACATCCATGCAAGTAAACCCACGAACGTACACAATTCCAACAAAGATGTCTTGCCATCCAGACACAGGAATAGTTTTGTTTGTTATTATTCACAGATATACTTTGTAGCTTGTATGTATTTAAGATTGTATGTGAACTATATTCTATAAACTAGTTGTTTGTGTACGCCCAAAACAAATAAAAAATAGAAAAAAAACATAAAAAAAACAGACTTCATGAGATCCAAATCATAGACATATGTAGGCATAGGATCCTCTAATTAAAAAATATATTTTAAAAAGGTACGATCTTCATCAGACCCCATGAGATTTGACGAACAGATCATGAAAATTAGACACATGTAGGCACAGTATCTGTCTGATGCGATCGTTAAGTCTTGAACTTTTCTAAATAACACTCGACTACATTTCAGCTACAGAAGTAGATTCAGTGTATGATAGATAAGGGAGAATCAAAACTTGGAGTGTCTCATTCAGAGATAAACTTGATACTCATGTACCGATGCTATCTCATTTTCTCGACATATTTAAGTGATTCTGTAGTTGGATCTAGATTTATCGCTCCAGTTGCATTATTGTATAGACAAAAGTATTCTTATGATAAAGGATTTGATATCATGTAAGTAGATGTAATAAATAATGCGTGATGAGTTTTCAGCCTAGTGGTTAAAGCGTTCGCTCGTCACGCCGAAGACCCGGGTTCGATTCCCGACATGGGTACAATGTGTGAAGTCAATTTCTGGTGTCCCCCGCCGTGATATTGCTGGAATATTGCTAAAAGCGGCGTAAAACCATACTCACTCACTCACTCACTCACATGAGGTTTCAGGATAGATGAACTTATTGTATTTACCTC
This sequence comes from Haliotis cracherodii, assembly GCF_022045235.1. Classification (NCBI taxonomy): domain Eukaryota; kingdom Metazoa; phylum Mollusca; class Gastropoda; order Lepetellida; family Haliotidae; genus Haliotis; species Haliotis cracherodii. The sequence goes on from NW_027266269.1 coordinate 23,346,644, forward strand.
GGATGTAAAAGACAGCCAAATATCAACTTACCACATTTAAGAACATACTCGTCCGCATGATGGTGCCTTCCTCTCAACACCTTAAAAGCTGCTTCATCCGTTCCATCATTGTCGTAACGGGCGCACTTGGAACAGCTGGGATCACGGACGCACATAGCGAAACAGCAAAGTCTTGAGGACGTGAGGGCAATTTCAACTCTACCCTCGTCATCAGTCTATCCTGGACCAACATTCCTTCCAAAATGCACCAGAATACCATCGTACATGTCTGCGCCTACTGTGAGAACAGAGAACACCAGAAGCTGCTGATACAGACATATGATGTTGCTAAATACCATCGCCTCAGAGACAAACACGCAGCAATGACATCCAACGCCTTCTCGATGAAACGCAACGGTCTTATGTACCAGTATATGATTTGTTCAGATGTTCTATTGCTGTACCCCTGCAGGATGACGTTTGTGTACTGGGTGTCACATGTCAACGCAAATATTCATTCCTCCAATAGTCTTTTCTCTGACATACAACCATTAATAATTTGTTGTGAATTCAAATGTATTCATTTCAATAGATCGGTTAGGAGTTAACATACCTTGAACATTTCTAAATAACAGACGTAGATTCAGTGTTTGACTGATAAGGGGAATCAATACTTGAAGTGTCTCATTTAGAGATAAACTTGATACTTAAGTATCTCGTTTTCTCGATATATTTATGTGATTCTGTTGTTGGATCTAGATTTCTCGCTCCAGTTGCATTATTTATTAGACAAAAATGTACTTATGATAAAGGATTTGACATCATGTTAGTCGATGTAATTGTTAATGACGTTGACGTACTCGTCGATCGAGTTCATCCCAGAGGTGTTCGACAGGGTTGAGATCTGGAGATTTCGACGACCAGGGCAAGCTGTTGATCCTGGCGTTATGAAGGTAGTCTACCGTGACATGAGCTGTGTGCGGTGGAGCGTTGTTCTGTTGAAACAGCTCCCTCTGGCGGTCAATGATTGGAAGAAGGTGATGTTGAAGATTTTGATTCATGTAGCGATTTGCTGTCTGAATTTCGTGAACCACAACAAGTCAGATCTCGTGGTGTAGGATAGGGCCCCCACACAATTACACTACCGCCACCGAAATTGTCAAATTCACGTACAGAATGTGAGGCAACACGCTCATTTTCGACGACGATAAACACGCCGGTAAAGAAGAAATCGCGATTTATCGCTAACCACACACTCGTGTCCAGTTTCTCAAATTCCAAGGCTGTAAGATATGGCACCCATACAAGCGTCGCTGTCGGTGGATCTGTTGCGAAACAGGGACGATAAGTGGTCTTCTGGGTCGGATTCCAGCCTCGCAACGATGGTTCCAGACAGCCCGATATCCTCCTCAAACCAGGGATGCGTCATGTAGTCTACGCAGCTGTGACATTGCGATGACGTAGCGATACTGTGCAGGGGTGGTAACTCTTGGTCGGCCGGTTCTCGGACGTCTGCAGTGGAATTGAACTGTGTGTATCGGTCACAAAGGCGGCAAATGGTGCTATGGTAGACGTTGAAGTGGCGTGCAACAGAACACTGTGATTTCCCTCCTCTGGCCACGTTCCGATCGGAAGTCATTTTCGAACTGGACAATGTTGACAATTGAATGACAAAATTATTGATGACGAAAAGATGAGCTAATGGCTTATTTGCTGATCCATTTCATTGCAAAATAAATCTGGTTAAAACATATTCCCGAATAAACAGACGTACAACAGTAAGTTGCAGGGTGTATATGATGCGTATGTACTATGATAAACAGACGTTACACTCAGGTGCAGGGTATATATGATGCGTCTTTACCATGATAAACAGACGTAACACTCAGTTGCACAGTATATGATGTGTATATACCAGAATAAACACACGTGACACTCTCAGTTGCTAAAGTGGCTAATGACGTCGTCTTTTGTTGGTTGCCCAGTCACGAGGGCATAAAGGGAAATACAATGGCTGCTGTTGCTGTAAATCTGTGACACCACTTCTTATCCCATACAGTGATTACAAATATGTGATTAGATGTTACATCCGAGATCTCATGCAAAAGAAGTGGGACAACCAAGAGGGTATCAATAAAATCAAATATCGGTTACACCTACTTGGGTTTTTAACGATGATGTCGTATTGGCCACAGCAGCTATCACCACGAAGATTTATTAAAAGGCGAGGATCCTCCATTTTTTTTAAAAGGTGAGGATCCTCCATTCTGTATCCCTTGTGATGATAAAATCACGGTCAAACATATCCTGCTTGACCCTGTTGATTTTTTCATCACAAGGGATCCATATTTCAAAGTTTTCATCGCTAAAGGACCTTTGTAACAATATTAGCTCTCATTAAATTATTGGTGTTTTAACAGAAATAGAACTTATTGACATAATTTTGATGTAAATATGTGTTTCTTATTAATTGGTAGTGTATTATTATTAACCGAGATTGTTTATGGATGTGCCTTTTACGGGGTTTGAAGAAGTGTAAACTTATTGTCCCCCTGAGAGGGTATTGTCAGTCCATGTCTTTCAAAGTACGTTATTCCTATCTTGGTTTTAATTGCAGAATATTTGTTCTTTTAATTGATGGCTAAAATGGCATACCATAGCCAGCAGGCGACGGGATGGTGTCAATCCTGCTGGAGAAAGTATCGTAGGTCCCCACGGTCCCTAAATTTTTCGTTGCTGGCATTCTGTATCCCTTTTTAATAATCTGTTGTTTACTGATAGTTTACTCTTTCACGTGTTCTAAAACTAGTTTTACCTCAAACCTGTATTAGTCTGATAATTATACTATTCTTCGTAGACAAGTTTTATGCACACTCAATATGTTTGATGTCAATGTTTAACTTTATCACGTCACGGTATGGCTGAAATATTCCCGATGTGACGTTAACCCTCTTGGTGCCACGGGACCATATATGGTCCCTCACTTTTCACACCCGCATAGTGCCAGGGGACCTTATATAGTCCCGAGAAAATGACCTTTTTAAACTCTGAATTTTGATATTTAACACGGAGTGCGCAAAGTCAAAACCATAACCATCATCGCCCCAATCATCTTAGCTTTAACATTGTGTAACTCATACACTATACAATGCTACGGATTACGAAATATGGCGAGATTAGTAAAGTGGCTACCGCTCTTCTCGGCCTTTTTCTGCCATGTTTGAACACCAATCGAACGACGGCGAATTTTGATTATGCACCAATGTCACATACACGTAAATATTTTCAGATAAAATCCTTGTTCATAAGAACAAATATGACCTGAGTGGTCAGAAAGACATATTTTTTCCAACTGTATACTTATTCACGTAAATACAATTCTGTTCACTCCTTTATGAACTAGTTTATCTACACGTTTTGTATATTTTTATCGACTATCGGTAATGGCGGAATGGTCGGTACACATGAGAAAACGACAGTGTATATTTCCATTACATTTATGCCGTTCATTGAATGAATTTATAACCATCATCACCCTAATCATCTCAACGTTAATATCGTGTAACTGATATTTTATGCAGTGCTACGGATTGCGAAATATGGCGAGATTAGTAATGTGGTTACTGCGCTTCTCGAGCTTTTTTCTGCCATGTTGAACTTCATGCGAATGAAGGCATTTTTTTATTATGCACCGTTGTCACATACACGTAACTATTATTATATCAGACAGCCAATTTGAAAAAGAAATCTGATGAGACTGGTCAGAAAGATTTACTAGTCCCCACTGTACAGTTATTGGCGTAAGAGTACTAACGTTTAGTCGGCCACGGAAGTTTTTTGTTCAAGTATTGCATATGTTTATCGACTGTGTGTCATGGCGATTTAGCACAGCGCTACATACAAACCGACAGTGCAGATTGTCTTTTTGTTTATGATGCTGATTTACAGAAAATATTCAAATCAAAGATACGGAAAGATAGCTATAATCGTTAATATTAAGTTGGTATAGTGTATATTTATGGGCAGGAGGTTCATGATCAAAACCTAAACATTGAATGGCCAAGCCCGAAGTGATGAACAATACTCGTTCGCATCATAGCAGTGCCGCGATTTCTTGTTTACCGGTTGTCCTACATACTCGCCCGTTCAGACAAATAACTGCTACTTTTTTCATATGAAATGACTGAGAGTCATGTGTGATTGCTCAAACTAGCTGACCCTGTGAGTGACTTGCCCTAACTGTTTCACATTTTGTCGCAAATGGAGATTTTAAAAGTGTGGCCACGACATCTAACGTGAGTCGACGCCATATTGTAAACAAATTGTGTCAAGGTCGGTTCCACATGTGGTAGCTCGGCCCCCGTTTCTGTCGATGGTACACGCGATACAAACATAATGCAACTACTGAAAACATCAACATAACTTCTACAATGATGCCAGCAATACCTTTTTGCATTTGGGTTAACCGCTTATGGATACGATGCGTTGTAAAGTTCGATTTCGATTTGTTTTTCCTTTCATTGAAACTGTGATAATGGCGCTGTGATTGGTTTGCTGAAATAGTATTTTCCATGTGTCTAATGTACCTGGTACATGCTGTGATTGTAGAGGATAATTGATAACCAATTGTGTATGCATATATATCATCAAATACACATTACGAATCTCTTCAGAAAATGGAATATATTTTAGCTCGTTTTCAAACATTCTGCCATGGATATTAGATCAAAAATTAATATTAGATTTACAAATTATTTATGTACACTGTACTCTCGATTAACGTATGATATTCTATTGCAAGTCTTCAACTCTTGTTTGATATGTCATCGGAAATGTCAGCAATGAGTAAAATTAATTTTATTTTGTTACAATCTGCAATTTTATTCAAATCGGCTAATAGACGTTCGGTGATTTCCCGCCGCTGTGAATTTGTCGTCTGGACAGGTGCGCGTGATTTGACCTCGCATGTTCTGACGCGGATGACGTCACATGAAACAGCTGATCTAATGTTGTGGTAGTATAATGGATACGCGTGGTTTCATTTTCCAAATAACAATATTCTCTTTGACTGAACTAGAAAGCATATCTAGTACATCACGATTGGAAAATGTCTACGGCGACCGAGTGAATGAGACCGCATATCATTTGACGAACAGTGTTAGAATATTTGGCGCTGTTTTCTAATTTTGGTATGTTGACATGTGCTTTTCATATGTGTTTGAATGCTTGATATTCCAAAAATATAATGTGCATTTAGTTGAGTACAGTGAGAAAGCTGTCAAAATGGATCCAATATTAAACAACCTAGATTTTTAACATTTTAGCTTCATCTATTGGAATCTCGAATGGTTCAATTTATAACATAAACAGTAAAAGTAATTAGATCTACTCACAATATGTAGATAATCAATTTCTGAAAGTTTTCAGTGTAAATGTGATTTCGTTTTGATGTTTTATATAGTTATATTTATGTCTTTTTTTCACTTTGCATTATCTAAATTACCAAATACTTCGACCAGTGACATAGTAGTTATTAGATTCTACTTTATTTTGTATCCTAAGTATGAAATAGATATTTTTTTTAAATAAATGTTTGTCTAAGAGCAAAATCAATGCATTCTTGTGTTTTTTTTTCACCATTTTAATTTGAATATCTTCCCTCTAAGCTGTAGTTTAGCTAGGCCAAAATTAAGGGGGGAAAAGGAAAGACAAAAAAACATTTTTATTAAAGATTTTGCTGGTTAAATTTTCGAAGTTCAATACCAATAATATAGTTTTCCTTTTATGACAAATAATTCCATTACTTTCATTGACCTACGATCATTATCTATTTCAAACTTTCCCTTTAGTAGAATGGGATGGAATTGGAAACTAGTGGAAATAAACTATCACGTATGTCCTTAAATGTACATGTACATTTATACCTGGCTAGGTGTAAATACGCTTCTAAAGTCGTATTTATAAATCAAATGAATAAATGGAAGAAAAAGTGGTATTTCATGGACTGGCCATACAAGTATATTTTGAGCAAAGGTCTAAGTTAGGCAGCCAAGCGCGAAATACGAACTGATACGAGGATGTATGTTTTCTGATGGCCATAGTGAAACAATGACATATGGCGCCCGAGTTGCGAGTGATCGAAAATAGGTTTGTTGAATAGATTTGCTGCCCATGAAAACGTTTCAACAATTTTGATTGAATCTACATGTACTTACTCTTGGGTGGTGTAACGTTAGTATAATCTTGTTAATTATTAAGAAATAATAATGATGCCCGATATTGAGTATTGTTAGGGCTGTTTAGCGATCTTTCACATTTTGTCCTTTAAAAATGTACGATGTCAGTTACCCCGAAGTTGTTTTTATAACTAATAAAAGAGCACGGTCACTGAAACATACATGGACGTAACCGGGATTTCATTCCAAACTGTCATTCGTTTTGTGACATGATCTTTGAAACAGTCTGCGTATGAATTAATCACGACCACTTCCGTCAATTTTGTTTTGACGTCAAAAACACGCACAATTTCATCGGGATTTTTTATCGGTAAATATAACTCACGGAAAATTCTCACTGAATGTGTACTTCAACATAAATATCATATGTCTATCACTGTTAGGACATGTACTTGCCAATGATATGAATTATTGGTCATTTAGATTTCAAACAAGGGCGCTTACTTGACTTTGCTTGCCATATTCGGGTGCGTCCATATTACGATTAATGTGGAAAATTAGGATACTTATAATACCAGTACTTTCATCGATGGCTGGGCACTGCATAGATCTTTTGGATTTGGTGACTTTAGATACTGTTGGAAAGACAATCAACTCGAGTTGCATGTTATACATGTCTGTATATCGAAGGTCTAAGTTCTCTTCTCGTGTCACATCAGTTCCTGCCACTAGACCTGTCGGTATATTGAAGGTCTAGGTTCTCTTCTCGTGTCACATCAGTTCCTGACACTTAAACTGTCTGTATGTTGAAGGTCTAAGTTCTTTACTCGTGTCACATCAGTTCGTGCCACTAGACCTGTCTGTATAATGAAGGTCTAAGTTCTCTTCTTGTATCACATCAGTTCCTGCCACTAGACCTGTTTGTATATTGAAGGTCTAGGTTCTCTTCTCGTGTCACATCAGTTCCTGACACTTAAACTGTCTGTATATTGAAGGTCTAAGTTCATTACTCGTGTCACATCAGTTCGTGCCACTAGACCTGTCTGTATATTGAAGGTCTAAGTTCTCTTCTTGTATCACATCAGTTCCTGCCACTAGACCTGTCTGTATATTGAAAGTCTAAGTTCTCTTCTCGTGTCACATCAGTTCTTGAAACTAAACCTGTCTGTATATGGAAAATGTAAGTTCTCTTCTCGTGTCACATCAGTACATTTCACATTTCATACTTCATACCTCCTTTTAATGCCACCGATTAACCGTTACTATCAAACGTAATATTTCTGTTATAGGGAGATATTATAATAATCAAGATATGTATTCAAAACAAACTTTCCAATTCCTCGGTTAGAACAAAACAAATAGTTTGATTATTTAGAAAAGGGGATTATCTGCAAAAGAATAACTACATCCTACCCGTCCTGCCACTAGACCTGTCCGTATATTGAAGGTGTAAGTTCTTTACTCGTGTCATATCAGTTCCTGCCACTAGACCTGTCTGTATATTGAAGGTGTAAGTTCTTTACTCGTGTCACATCATTTCCTGCCACTAGACCTGTCTGTATATTGAAGGTCTAAGTTCTTTACTCGTGTCACATCAGTTCCTGCCACTAGATCTGTCTGTATATTGAAGGTCTAAGTTCTTTACTCGTGTCACATCAGTTCCTGCCACTAGATCTCTCTGTATATTGAAGGTCTAAGTTCTTTACTCGTGTCACATCAGTTCCTGCCACTAGACCTCTCTGTATATTGAAGTTCTAAGGTCTCTACTCGTGTCACATCAGTTCCTCTCAGGTTAATTTCGAGGGCACGGGTGGCCCAGTCGTCTAAAGCGCCGCGATTCGCTGTGCAGTGTTGAGTCCCTTGGGCACGCCAGAAACCTATTATTGTGAGTTCGAATCCTGGTTCGCCCTGATTATGTTTCTAGGTTTGTCAGCACCATATCCGTGCTCGTTGGTTTCACCGAAGTGATAAACGTCGGAGACCTGCATCACTTCGGGCTTTCCTCCCACATCAAGCTGACACGCCTTGATATAACTGGAATACTGTTAAAAGAGCCGTTAAACAAAACTCACTCACTCACTCCTGTCACTAGACCTGTCTGTATATTGAAGGTCAAAGTTCTCTTTTCGGGTCACATCAGTTAATGCCACTAGACCTGTCTGTATATTGAAGGTCTAAGTTCTTTACTCGTGTCACATCAGTTCCTGCCACTAGACCTCTCTGTATATTGAAGGTGTAAGTTCTTTACCCGTGTCACATCAGTTCCTCTCAGGTTAATTTCGGGGGAAGGGTGGCCCAGTCGTCTAAAGCGCCGCAATTCACTGTGTAGAGTTGCGTCCCTTGGGCACGCCAGAAACCTATGATTGGTTCGAATCCCGGTTGGCCCTGATTATGTTTCTAGGTTTGTCAGCACCATACCCGTGCCCGTGGGTTTCACCGAAGTGGTAAACGTCTGAGACCTGCATCACTTCGGGCTTTCCACCCACATTAAGCTGACACGCAATGATATAACTGGAATACGGTTAAAAGAGCCGTTAAACCAAACTTACTCACTCACTCTGGTTACCTTACACCTCATCAATTACGATTTTCCTGACTATCAAACGTGACATTTCTGAAATATGGTATACAGGACATGAGAAGGGAGAACATACCTTTTTCTTATTCTGTTGACGTTGTCGAGCGGAAACAATAATTGCGTGTGATCTCATTAAAACCGCCAAACTTGACATGTGTCAAAAACGTTTCTTTTATCGAGGAATATGAGCACACCCCTTTGGTCGAGCAGCAACAAGTTTTAAGTATTTGCTAGTCCATTGGGTGTTTTGGATGCTGCGAGATAAACTGCCGGTCAATATATATATATGTATATAGTTGCGGACTATATGTTTGCAGTGTATCAGCTGTTTCAACCTACAAAATTTGTTTTTTTTTTGCCAATCCAATTTTTAGGCGTGTGCTATAATTTGCCCGGCTGTTTTGATGAAACCAAAGATCAAACCCAACATGAAATTAAGAATTTTAAAATGCACTCTGGGTACAATAGGTATAATTTAATTTTCAAGATGGTTTTCAGGTATATGATCTTCGTCACTAAACCAAATGCTACGATAACGTTGAAGAAGCCGCTGATGATGTAATCACCACCACTGCAGCCCCCTAAAGTCGATCATGTTCATGTAAAAATCAACGCCAACGTGGGGCCATCTGGCTTGGATTCCGGCAGGTCATAAATGTGCAGAAGGCGACGTGTTGCAGCGACTGTTTTGTCTCGAATGCGACGGATCTGGATGTAGCAGGGCTGCTGTGGCGATCTCCCTGACATTTGATAATGTCCAGTGATACCATTCAGCATCCCGGGGCAAGGGAGGTAATTGATAGTAAAAGTCCAGATTCCACCCTTGCCGAACTAGGCTGGAATTCCGGAGTTACATTTTGGCTGGACTTACGAGTCTATGTATAGTACAATCAAAATCTCGAAACGAATTAGACATACGGTTCGTAAACAACATGGATTTCAGCGTGCAGATTTCGTTCGACTGTAGGATTTGCAAAGCATATGTACCGTCAACTGGGCGTCCAAATCTTTTCATGTTTTTAATCAAGGTGAGTAAATGATTTGATGCACTTAAGACCCATTTTATTTTAAAAAATCAGATCGTCTTAACTACGCACCGCCATTTTGTTTGAAGCAAGTGCAAGTGATATGAGAGATTGGTCATTAGAAGGGACATAACTCGTAACACTGGTATCTCTACAATCAAGTCACGAAATTCCAGCGTAGTTCGGTAAGGGTGGAAACTGGAGTTTTTATTATCAAAAATCTTTTGGGACAATAAATATATAAAATCAACAATATCAAATTGAATCAGAAATTTGTTCTTTTTTACAAAAAAGAGGAACACTTAGAAAACGGTTTTCAACCATTACAGACATGAACTTTTGATGAAAACAACTCAGTGTAAACGCGGCGAACGTTTCTTGTTATCCTTTGATCGACGTGTCATTCATGTTACCTATTAAGTTCTTTTCTTTGCGATAACTTTTCGACAGTTTGAAAGGTATGTTGTAGGTAAACACAAGGGTCAGAAAAGCCAATCCCTCGTTCTCCACAAACCATCGGTTTAATGAAGAGTGATACACCTCAACTTGTGTGTGTCTGGTATATTGACGACGACGTTCTAGTACCATCTGAAATGTGAACAATGCTACGAATGATCATAAACGCATCATCTTGTATACCATTTGTTCGAGTGAGTGAATGAGTGAGTTTGGTTTTAACGCCACTTTTAACAGTATTACAGTTATATCACGGCGTGTGATGCAGGTCTAAGACGTTTACCACTTCGGTAATATACAAACACACGAGCACGGGTATGGTGCTGACAAACCTGGAAACATAATTGGGGCGAACCGGGATTCGAACCCACAATCATAGGTTTCTGGCGTGCCCAAGGTAGGCAACTCTGCACAGCGAATCGCGGCGCCTTAGACGACTGGGCCACCCGTGCCCCCACCATTTGTTCGACACCAAAGCTTCGCTGTGAGTCTGGTTTGTATGACCCAGCGCTACAAGTGGTATCCAACCAAATGACAATGTTATGAAATTGAAACAAGCGATATTAGTAGTTCACTCGACTTGTTGCATGACGTTTCTCATACACTTGGAACGTATTACTTACTTCGCACTCCACACTCAAATACTCCAGCAAGAATATCATTCATAACAGTCCCCTTATTCGACTATACACCCTCTCCAAGACAAGTTTGTTTGTTTATTTGTTTAAGGCCACAATCAGCAATATTCCAGCTTTATGACGGTGGTCTGTAAATAATCGAATCTGGACCAGACAATCCAGTGATTGATATCATCAGCATCGATCCGGGCAATTGGGATCGATGGCATGCATCAACCAAGTCAATGAGCCTGACCACCTGATCATTTTAATCGCCTCGTACGACAAGCATAGTCGCCTTTTACGGCATGCATGGGTTGCTGAAGACCTATTCTACACCGGAATCTTCACGAGGCTCCAAGTGGAGAACCATAAAATAAAAATTGTTATGGTCGGTCGTCAAACCTTTGAAAAATGACTGCCAGAGATAAAACTGCCTGAAACAAAAACCTCGCAGCCCAATACATCCAAAATATTGCAATTCCTCCGTGCACGTGGGTAGGGTCATTCTTGGTTTTGTTCGACTTCAGTGGAATGAATGTGTAATCGCTCTGAACCATTGGTAATGTTGATTTCCATTACCTACAGTTACGTGTAAGCTCTCTACTTGTGCTACAGTATTTGTGATCGATTTTGAATGTGTCGTCTACAACTTGATGAACGCTTAAGGGTCACTGACATCCTTTAAAGTATCAGATTTCTGATTGGGCGCCTCGACCACGTGACATGTGCAGTGTCATGACAAGTAGATGATTGCTAGATATGAATCAGAGTGCTACCTGTATATTGGCTTTGTAGCACTGTTAATGTTATTTGTTCGTCACTGACAAAATTATCAACATAAGTTTGCCATTAAATAGAAATCAGCAGCTGTCAACAAAGTGCACAGTATGAGCGCAAGAAACGAGATTTCATTCCAGTGTAGTAGAACTAACGACAGGCAAAGTCCATATACTATTGCAGTGTAAGGCCGAAGTTAACTTTTTTGACAGGGGGTGCAAATATTGGTGCAAGTATCAGTTGTCCCCAACTTGATTCAAATAACACTGTGTTCTATAAAGAATCCAGCGGGGAGGGGGTTCTGGGTACGGCACTGCAGTGGTTAGTCAATTTTACAGTCTACTATAGACCACCTACTAGTCTATTTAGTAAAAGTTTAGTAACATTTACTAACATGTTAGTGTATGTGTGGACAGTGAAATTCATTGACTAAGTTAGTGAACTCTACTATTTCTGTCAGTGTGTTAACTGCAAGAAAGAAGGATTCATTCACCCGAACGTCACCTCAAAGAAACTACCAAATATGCACGCAACGTTTAGGACTTTCTTCATTTCTCCATTTACTTTAGTGACAAATTAAAGACATTTAGTTTTTTCATGTATAACGATTCAGGGAGGTATGGATCGCAGCTGAGTGTGAAATATATGTGATGTGATAGGCGTGTGATCAATACGCAAAACGTGATTTTGTAAACACTATTCAACATGGAAAATTAACTTCCACTTTCGTGTCTGCAAACTTTCTGGGTTTTTTTTAAACGGAATGATGGAGGACACCTAAGAAAAAAATCAAAAATGATGTATTTTGTATACATGGTCTGGGTTGAAGAGGAGGAATGTGCCTGTCACTGTGACAACCAGGGTTTAACGCTGCAATATTTCAACAATACCACTCTGGCAACCAGGGTTTAACGCTGCAATATTTCAACAATACCACTGTTACAACCAGGGTTTAACGCTGCAATATTTCAACAACACCACTGTTACAACCAGGGTTTAACGCTGCAATATTTCAACAACACCACAGTGGCAACCAGGGGATTAACGCTGAGATATTTCTACAATATCACTGTGGCAGCCAGGGGTTTGAGGATGTTAGGATTCGAAGCAGGATCTAGACGTATGAACACGAGTGAACAGAAAATATGAATAACATTATTTCTACTCACCCTAACACAAAACCAGGCCGGCCCTATTCCAAACTTCGTAATGAAAAGCTCCATTTTTGTAATATGTCCTATGTCTTTGGTCCTGGTGAACTGGAAATAGATATTAGCATTATTATAAACTAATATAGGGGTGTCGTTGTGCCAAGGCTAACACATAGACTCCAATATGAACATGTTTTAGTGTGCATTGTTGTTTACAGCCGTACTCAGGAAATATTCCGGCTCTATTATGGCGTCTGTAAATAATCAAGTTTGGTCCATCAAGCCTTTTCACGCGATCAGTTTATTTACAGTTTGTTTGTTTGTTGTTTAACGCAGCACTCATGTGATAGCAGTCTGGAAATAGATTAGTCTGGACCAGACAATCAAGTGATTGCAATCATGAGCATCGATCTACGGAATTGGGATACGATGACATGCGTCAACAAAGTGAGCAAGCCTGGCTACCCGATCCCGTTATTCGCCTCTTACGACAAGCGTGGTTGGCTGAAGACTAATAACTTCGAACCGGGATCTTCACGGGTCAATCTATTTAAAGATATCCGTCATATAGGTGGAATATAGTAGGGATACTATCAAGGAGTTGTGAACATAAACGTCTGCCTTTAAAATAAACATACCTTATCTAGATTCCCCAGCATGTGCACCAGACCTGTATTGATTTTGATCCTGTATGGCGATATACGCATGGATTAATGACCACTCGACCGCCTCCGTGGTCTAGTGGTAGAGCGTCCGCCCGGAGAGCTGAAGGCCCAGGGTTCGATCCAGCGCCGCGTCATACCAAAAGACGTTAAAAGATGGTACTTGTTGTTACCCTGTCTGGCGCTCGGCATTAAGGGGCTAAAACAAGGACTGGTCGGCTCGGGAGTCAGTATACTGTGTCTGAGTGGGGTATTCATGTTAGTGGGCTAGCACTATAGTCCGGACTAGTACAAGCAGCCACACAAACACATACACGTACATGCATGTCGCTATATTAGTGCAATAATCTTGGACGCGACGTTAAACCCAATTTCACCTCACCTCACCTAATGAGCACTCAATGCGCCGTTACAACAAACACACAAAAATCAACCGATACATCAACATACCTGAAACCTATCGACCTCTCCTGCATCCATTACGTCGTGATTTTTATGCAGGTAAAACACCTCAACGTTGTTCTTGTAACCGTAGACTCTCAGACGTACCAAGCAGTCAGTGGAACTGTCTTTAGTTTTCCCAGTCTCTGTCACAACCCTATACGTGCTCCGGACGAATGCATTCGCTGAAACACATAATTTCAATATTACAAAGAGCAGTTGTGTCATTGTGACCAGTCGTGATATCCCGGAACAAGCACAATGACGACTCGCACCATTGTCATCACGGTCTTGGTCTTCGCGCAATCGCGCACAGCAGAAAACCTAGTCAATTTGTTAACCACACCGCCATTGTTAGTTGTAAGACCAATCGGCCATTTTTGCTGAAAATAGACCTCTGAGGTGTCTCGTAGCCAATGTAAGCCGGAACTATATTTGAAAGAACTCGTTAGCACATGACCGTCACGTGATGTAAACATTACTGTCGACAGCTATGAACGCCTTGTCAGACGGAAATACCACAGAATACAGGTAATCTGGTGGTTGTGTGTGATTACCTGTGGCGATAGATCACAAATACTTTGTTTAGCAAATTCAATGACCTTTCATTGTAAATGTTATAGCTATTATCATTACTGCTAACATGACTTTATTTTACAGTCTCCGTGTTGGAACTATATTTCCAAAGCGTTGTTGTGTATATGTATAAATCTTTTGAATATATTTAGGATAAAAACTTTGGCGCAACAATGTACATCCGCGAGCATGTTTAGGCGGAGACCTGTTTACTGTTAATCCATTTCCAAAAATTCACGGCTGAGTCTTCTTTGCGTTTAGGAAAAGGGTGCGATGTTTGCCGATTGCGTTGTTCATTGTGAAAATGCAATTGTGACTGTCGTTTTGGTATATTTAGACACAAAATATAACTAATAACGTATTTAGGGGTGATTCCTTGACCAAAGTGCGTAGTCAAACGCGCATTCTGACTTGCTTGTCGTGTTTTACATAACATTGTTCGATCTGTACATGTGGGCGAGTCGTCTTGCGAGAGAGTGAGAGGTGCCGAATAAGTCACTGTCATATCATTCCGATATATATACACATAAAAAAAGTTAATCACCCCCGAATATCATGTATGATAATACACTACCATAATGCTAAATGTTGATGGCAATACTAATTATGATATTAATGTTGTTTTGTCCGAATAATGTGACCGTTAATGCGTGATGGTCACGTCCCAATATCCCGTGATTTGCACGTGCATCAAGCCTCCCTAGCACTCAGCAAAAGAAAGTGTGTTCACGCAGCAAATACTGGTACTGAAAACGGTGTAAACTGATTTGTGTAGTCGTGAAGTATGAAAATGGCAAAGAAGGAGTTTATGTGAAATACTAGGATGGAGCATATTTGGTATGCATGGCGATTGGACGTCAACTGGGTTACCATTACTCACTGATCAGCCGACTAGTGCGACAACACGCACAAACCAATTCAGTTAAGGACCTGTCACGTACAGGACACCCTCCTGTGACGTCAAGACGTGAAAACAGGATATTACTGCGATTAGTGCAAAGAAATCCATGTGCGACGAGCACCTTCCTGAGGAGTAATTAGTTACCAAGTAGACGTCTGTCTTGCCAAACATTCCGGAATCGTTTAAGAGCTGCTGGAATGAGTGCCCGAACAGTCGTCAAATGCCCCCTACTGGTACAACGTCGTCGAAGACTGCGTGTTTGGCACACCAAGGGTGGGACCTCAGAACATGGAGACGAATCCATTGGTCAGATGAAAGCAGGTTTCAGCTGCATGTGAATGATGGCCAAACGAGAGTGTGGATGCACCAAGATACAGCATACACCCCCAAGAACATTAAACCAACTGTTCCGTTTGGTGGTGGCTCCGTGATGATATGAGGGTGCGTATCCTACAATTGTAAGCTAGACCTTGTGACTATACGGGCAATCTCAATGGTGAACGTTACATCCGGGAAGTTCTGGAACCAGTTGTTGTTCCCCAATTTGACAACCACCCTCTGGCATCAAGACCCCTGTTCGTTGACGATAACGCTAGACCCCACTGTTTAAGAGCTATGGCTGCATATTTGGCAAACAACGCCATTGCAACTCTACCTTGGCCTGCACTGTAACCAGGTCTTAACCCTATGGAGCACATTTGGGACATTCTTGGGCGCAGAGTGCAGGCAATGGATCCTCCTCCACACAATCTTGATGAATTGGCAGCAGCTTTGCATCATGAATGGGCGCTATTTCCCCATGATATGATCCGTCGTCTGACTGGAGGGATGAGGAGAAGGGTCGAGGCTGTCATCCGGGCACGCGGTGGCCCTACCCGTTATTTAACTTTTTGACACGCGAATGTCATTAATGGACGTTAATAGACACTTTTAGTCATTATGTGCAATAATTTATCGTTGTTCCAGATTAGCAGTGTTATACTTATAGTGGGTGTTATGTTGTGGTAAAAGCAGTACCCGTGTTTGGGCAACCATATCTCAATTAAAATTTCATTTTGTTTTGTTTGTTCTAAGATGGTTGCTCTTTACAAACTTTACAAAAATGTTTTATCCAGTCTACTCTGTCAATTTTGTCATGTTCGTTATTCTTGTTTACTATACAGAAAATTTTTGGGAGGTGCTTAACCTCTTTTTTTATGTGTATACATTGCAGTGTATCCTGTTTATGAACCTACCTGCTTTTGCGATCTTTGGCTTCCTGAAAATCTTCGTCATTCTGTTTTTCCCCTCTTTTCTAAGTCCCTTACTTTTGGAGGGACCTACGTGTCCCGCAGGTTTCTCGTTCTGCAGGGTTGATGAGGCTTTGTCTTGGAGCACAGGAGATTTTTGGACATTATGTGTGGATGGTGCAGATTTGTTGATGTCCTGTGTGGGTGGTGGAGATTTGTTGATGTCCTGTGTGGGTGGTACAGATTTGTCGGTGTCCTGTTCGGGTGGTGCAGGTTTGTTGATGTCCTGTGTGGGTGGTGGAGATTTGTCGGTGTCTTGTGTGGGTGGTGCAGATTTGTCGGTGTCCTGTGTGGATGGTGGAGATTTGTCGATATCCTGTGTGGGTGGTGCATATTTGTCGGTGTCCTGTGTGGGTGGTGCAGATTTGTGGGTGTTCTGTGTGGGCGGTGGAGATTTGTGGGTGTCCTGTGTTGATGGTGGAGATTTGTGGGTGTCCTGTGTGGGTGATGGAGATTTGTTGATGTCCCGTGTGGGTGATGCAGATTTGTCGGTGTCCTGTGTGGGTGTTGCAGATTTGACGGTGTACCCTGTGGATGCAAGAAACAACATCATGTAGTGACTGATCATCTGGAGGTGGTAGGGGTTGGGATTTGTATTTCAAAAAGATTTGTTTCAGAAAATACTGTAATTAATTTTTGCCTCAGGTGTTGAAAAAAGAAATAGATAATCGCTGGACAATCTGTATGTTCTGTAAAATGTATGTCTTAAAGCAGTGTACGAAAAAAGATATTATGTCTTTCACATTAATCACAGATCTGAGTGTTAATGAGTGTAGCGTTACGCAAACAAACCATAAATACATAACACGTTTACAGTGAAACCTGTATGACTATCTCAAGGTCATTGTCAAAGATGCAAAGACAAAAGCAAGATTAAGATGCGAAACACGTCGTATGCCAAGAACAATCATCTCGTTTACCTTATAAACTATTGCCAAAAAATATATATGGGGAAGGCTACCGGTAAAGGGACCACGTGGTCGGTATTGAGTTAAGAGTGGAATCCTAATCTACAATTACATCCATCCAAAATAAAACAAATGAACTGAAAATCTTTACAACTGACGGTGTAGTGTCTTGTCAAATAAGGCTATGATTACAATTTGAGAAATCGTGTGTTAAAATTGTAACGTGTGTTTTCTTTTTACCATAAAACAATAATAACGAGGACGTTACCGTTTGCTCATCTGCATGTATCTTGCTATTAGCAAAGGTATAACCCTGCTAAATTGAAAAGAGTATAACATTGCTCAGACAACGCGCGCATGCGTAATGTTGGAAGTGGTCCTTTTATACCTATGACCGTCAGGTTTGCATTAAACATAATCAACTCTCAATAATAAACCATTATAGTCGCAGTTGAACCATGGACTGTACAAACTGAATTTGTTAATTACATAATTCAGTTGTCAATAAAATGGATGCACTTAAAAGGAATATGCAATTAAAAGGACAAACATATCATGTTTTATCATTTTATTATCAAGCTGACGTCAAGAACCTGGACTTCAATTATCCATCGTCAGTCTGGAATACAATCAGTATCAGTATTGCAACTTAGACGTTTCTCATACAAGCAGATGCAATGTACTTATTTAATGTTTCTTTTTAATGATGCATGACTTTTCCGTTTGTGAGATACATAGGTTACTTTAAAATAATTATGAAAACATTTTTCGCATCTTAAACATGACAGAAACCGCAAGTATCTAGTATAAAAATTGTGTTATTATAAATGTTTATTGACATCTATACGACAAAATTATTTTTTAGACAAGACTGCCAGAGACAAATACATCTTTTAATTTGAATGGACCAGTTGGTCGTAATACGCAATTGATATTTAGAATATTATAAAAAAAACAACATTTTGGACAATAATTGAGTTGTCATACATTCCCTTTCTTAACATACAAGGGGCGGTCGGGTAGCCTAGTGGTTAAAGCGTTCGCTCGTCACGCCGAAGACCCGGGTTCGATTCCCGCCATGGGTACAATGTGTGAAGCCCATTTCTGGTGTCCCCCGCCGTGATATTGCTGGAATATTGCTAAAAGCGGCGTAAAACCATACTCACTCACTCACTCACTCTTAACATACAAACACAAAATATTGTTTTCTAGTCGCTTTTCCGTCAACATATTGTATTATTCATGTTCAAACGTTGAGTCCCGTGAACCTCCACCGGAAGCTAGGTCAGACCATGTGTGGGGCAGTAAGATACAGATCGCGATCGCTGTTACACTTTGAGGAATGAGGAAAGGAAAATATTTTATTTATTAACTAAGGTACCAAACAATCTGATATCCCAAAAATGCCTTCATGGATGGGAACTAGATCTTGCCCGTAACATGACGGAGTATGATTTGCAAATGATTAATCGTAGCCCCCACAGATATAACGTGTCCTCAAAACCAAAATGGTTCCAATACAGTATTATTAATAGAATTATGCGAACTAACGAGTTGCTGTACAAAATGGGATATACAGAATATATCTTTGCTATTTTTGTAAAGGAGAAAAACAAACCTTAATACACATGTTCTTTCATTGTGAAATTGTAAAACATGTCTGTAACAACCTTGCAAAAAGGATCAAAGACAAACCTGGAATAGAACTAGATGTTTCAATATTGACAATTTTATTAGGATATCAAGACTGCCAAGGATATCAAAATGTACATGTTATTACACACATATACACATAAAATTCTGGCCACTCTGTCAACATCCATGCAAGTAAACCCACGAAAGTACACAATTCCAACAAAGATGTCTTGCCATCCAGACACAGGAATAGTTTTGTTTAATTAAAAAATATATTTTAAAAAGGTACGATCTTCATCAGACCCCATGAGATTTGACGAACAGATCATGAAAATTAGACACATGTAGGCACAGTATCTGTCTGATGCGATCGTTAAGTCTTGAACTTTTCTAAATAACACTCGACTACATTTCAGCTACAGAAGTAGATTCAGTGTATGATAGATAAGGGAGAATAAAAACTTGAAGTGTCTCATTCAGAGATAAACTTGATACTCATGTACCGATGCTATCTCATTTTCTCGACATATTTAAGTGATTCTGTAGTTGGATCTAGATTTATCGCTCCAGTTGCATTATTGTATAGACAAAAGTATTCTTGTGATAAAGGATTTGATATCATGTAAGTAGATGTAATAAATAATGCGTGATGAGTTTTCAGCCTAGTGGTTAAAGCGTTCGCTCGTCACGCCGAAGACCCGGGTTCGATTCCCGACATGGGTACAATGTGTGAAGACAATTTCTGGTGTCCTCCGCCGTGATATTGCTGGAATATTGCTAAAAGCGGCGTAAAACCATACTCACTCACTCACTCACTCACATGAGGTTTCAGGATAGATGAACTTATTGTATTTACCTCGGATGTAAAAGACAGCCAAATATCAACTTACCACATTTAAGAACATACTCGTCCGCATGATGGTGCCTTCCTCTCAACACCTTAAAAGCTGCTTCATCCGTTCCATCTTTGACGTAACGGGCGCACTTGGAACAGCTGGGATCACGGACGCACATAGCGAAACAGCGAAGTCTTGAGGACGGGAGGGCAATTTCATCTCTACCCTCGTCATCATTCTTTCCTGGACCAACATTCCTTCCAAAATGCACCAGAATACCATCGTACATGTCTGCGCCTACTGTGAGAACAGAGAACACCAGAAGCTGCTGATACAGACATATGATGTTGCTAAATACCATCGCCTCAGAGACAAACACGCAGCAATGACATCCAACGCCTTCTCGATGAAACGCAACGGTCTTATGTACCAGTATATGATTTGTTCAGATGTTCTATTGCTGTACCCCTGCAGGATGACGTTTGTGTACTGGGTGTCACATGTCAACGCAAATATTCATTCCTCCAATAGTCTTTTCTCTGACATACAACCATTAATAATTTGTTGTGAATTCAAATGTATTCATTTCAATAGATCGGTTAGGAGTTAACATACCTTGAACATTTCTAAATAACAGACGTAGATTCAGTGTGTGACTGATAAGGGGAATCAATACTTGAAGTGTCTCATTTAGAGATAAACTTGATACTTATGTATCTCGTTTTCTCGATATATTTATGTGATTCTGTTGTTGGATCTAGATTTCTCGCTCCAGTTGCATTACTTATTAGACAAAAATGTACTTATGACAAAGGATTTGACATCATGTTAGTCGATGTAATTGTTAATGACGTTGACGTACTCGTCGATCGAGTTCATCCCAGAGGTGTTCGACAGGGTTGAGATCTGGAGATTTTGACGACCAGGGCAAGCCGTTGATCCTGACGTTATGAAGGTAGTCTACCGTGACATGAGCTGTGTGCGGTGGAGCGTTGTTCTGTTGAAACAGCTCCCTCTGGCGGTCAATGATTGGCAGAAGGTGAGGTTGAAGATTTTGATTCATGTAGCGATTTGCTGTCGGAATTTCGTAAACCACAACAAGTCAGATCTTGTGGTGTAGGATAGGGCCCCCACACAATTACACTACCGCCACCGAAATTGTCAAATTCACGTACAGAATGTGAGGCAACACGCTCATTTTCGACGACGATAAACACGCCGGTAAAGAAGAAATCGCGATTTATCGCTAACCACACACTCGTGTCCAGTTTCTCAAATTCCAAGGCTGTAAGATATGGCACCCATACAAGCGTCGCTGTCGGTGGATCTGTTGCGAAACAGGGACGATAAGTGGTCTTCTGGGTCGGATTCCAGCCTCGCAACGATGGTTCCATACAGCCCGATATCCTCCTCAAACCAGGGATGCGTCATGTAGTCTACGCAGCTGTGACATTGCGATGACGTAGCGATACTGTGCAGGGGTGGTAACTCTTGGTCGGCCGGTTCTCGGACGTCTGCAGTGGAATTGAACTGTGTGTATCGGTCATAAAAGGCGGCAAATGGTGCTATGGTAGACGTTGAAGTGGCGTGCAACAGAACACTGCGATTTCCCTCCTCTGGCCACGTTCCGATCGGAAGTCATTTTCGAACTGGACAATGTTGACAATTGAATGACAAAATTATTGATGACAAAAAGATGAGCTAATGGCTTATTTGCTGATCCATTTCATTGCAAAATAAATCTGGTTAAAACATATTCCCGAATAAACAGACGTACAACAGTAAGTTGCAGGGTGTATATGATGCGTATGTACTATGATAAACAGACGTTACACTCAGGTGCAGGGTATATATGATGCGTATTTACCATGATAAACAGACGTAACACTCAGTTGCACAGTATATGATGTGTATATACCAGAATAAACACACGTGACACTCTCAGTTGCTAAAGTGGCTAATGCCGTCGTCTTTTGTTGGTTGCCCAGTCACGAGGGCATAAAGGGAAATACAATGGCTGCTGCTGCTGTAAATCTGTGACACCACTTCTTATCCCATACAGTGATTACAAATATGTGATTAGATGTTACATCCGAGATCTCATGCAAAAGAAGTGGGACAACCAAGAGGGTATCAATAAAATCAAATATCGGTTACACCTACTTGGGTTGTCAATCTTGGGATTGGAAGAGGTCATTTAACGATGATGTCGTATTGGCCACAGCAGCTATAACCATGAAGATTTATCAAAAGGCGAGGATCCTCCATTTTTTTTTAAAAGGTGAGGATCCTCCATTCTGTATCCCTTGTAATGATAAAATCACGGTCAAACATGTCCTGCTTGACCGTGTTGATTTTTTCATCACAAGGGATCCATATTTCAAAGTTTTCATCGCTAAAGGACCTTTGTAACAATATTAGCTCTCATTAAATTATTGGTGTTTTAACAGAAATAGAACTTATTGACATAATTTTGATGTAAATATGTGTTTCTTATTAATTGGTAGTGTATTATTATTAACCGAGATTGTTTATGGCTGTGCCTTTTACGGGGTTTGAAGAAGTGTCAACTTATTGTCCCCCTGAGAGGGTATTGTCAGTCCATGTCTTTCAAAGTATGTTATTCCTATCTTGGTTTTAATTGCAGAATATTTGTTCTTTTAATTGATGGCTAAAATGGCATACCATAGCCAGCAGGCGACGGAATGGTGTCAATCCTGCTGGAGAAAGTATCGTAGGTCCCCACGGTCCCTAAATTTTTCGTTGCTGGCATTCTGTAGCCCTTTTTAATAATCTGTTGTTTACTGATAGTTTGCTCTTTCACGTGTTCTAAAACTAGTTTTACCTCAAACCTGTATTAGTCTAATAATTATACTATTCTTCGTAGACAAGTTTTATGCACACTCAATATGTTTGATGTCAATGTTTAACTTTATCACGTCACGGTATGGCTGAAATATTCCCGATGTGACGTTAAATCTCAACTCACTCACTCACTATTACAGATTAAAGAAATGGATATTATTATCAACATCGATATAATTTGTTTGCTATTTTTAAGAAAGTGAATGATTCTCTGTGTGAAGATGAGTTGTGAAGACAACGGAGATCAAAACAAAAAGTTTATTTAGACGAGGGAATTATCTGCAAAAGATTAACTACATCACAATAGTTCCCAACACTAAACCTGTCTGTATAGGGAAGGTCTAAGTTCTCTTCTCGTGTCACATCAGTTTCTGCCACTAGACCTGTCTGTATATTGAAGGTCTAAGTTCCCTTCTCGTGTCACATAAGTTCCTTACACTAAAACTGTATATATATTGAAGGTCTATGTTCACTACTCGTGTCACATCAGTTCCTGCCACTAGACCTGTCTGTATAGGGAAGGTGTAAGTTCTCTTCTCGTGTCACATCAGTTCATGCTACTAGACCTGTCTGCATATTGAAGGTCTAAGTCCTCTTCTCGTGTCACATCAGTTCCTGACACTAAAACTGTCTGTATATTGAAGGTCTAAGTTCTCTTCTCGTGTCACATCAGTACATTTCACATTTCATACTTCATACCTCCTTTAATTGCGACCGATTTACCATTACTGTCAAACGTAATATTTCTGTTATAGGGAGATATTATGATAATCAAGATATGTATTCAAAACAAACTTTCGAATTCCTCGGTTAGAACAAAACAAATAGTTTGATTATTTAGAAAAGGGGATTATCTGCAAAAGATTAACTACATCCTACCCGTCCTGCTACTAAACCTGTCTGTATATTGAAGGTCTAATTTCCCTTCTCGTGTCACATAAGTTCCCTACACTAAAACTGTATATATATTGAAGGTCTAAGTTCTCTTCTCGTGTCACATCATTTCCTGGCACTAAACCTGTCTGTATATCGGAGGTCTAAGTTCTCTTCTCTTGTCACATCAGTTCCTGACACTAATTCTGTCTGTATACCTAAGGTCTAAGTTCTCTTCTCGTGTCATATCAGTTCCTGCCACTAGACCTGTCTGTATATTGAAAGTCTAAGTTCTTTACTCGTGTCACATCAGTTCCTCTCATATACCTGTCTGTATATTGAAGGTCTAAGTTCTTTACTCAGGTCATCAGTTCCTGCCACTAGACCTGTCTGCATATTGAAGGTCTAAGTTCTCTTCTTGTATCACATCAGTTCCCGCCACTATACCTGTCTGTATATTGAAGGTGTAAGTTCTCTTCTCGTGTCACATCAGTTCCTGCCACTAGACTTGTCTGCATATTGAAGGTCTAAGTTCTTTACTCTTGTCACATCAGTTCCTGCCACTAGACCTGTCTGTATATAGAAGGTCTAAGTTCTTTACTCTTGTCACATCAGTTCCTGCCACTAGACCTGTCTGTATATAAAAGTTCTAAGGTCTCTACTTGTGTCACATCAGTTCCTCTCAGGTTAATTTCGAGGGTACGGGTGGCCCAGTCGTCTAAAGCACCGCGATTCGCTGTGCAGAGTTGCGTCCCTTGGACACGCCAGAAACCTATTATTGTGGGTTCGAATCCCAGTTCGCCCTGATTATGTTTCTAGGTTTGTCAGCACCATATCCGTGCTCGTGGGTTTCACCGAAGTGATAAACGTCTGAGACCTGCATCGCTTCGGGCTTTCCTCCCACATCAAGCTGACACGCCTTCATATAACTGGAATACTGTTAAAAGAGGCGTTAAACAAAGCTCACTCACTCACTCACTCCTGTCACTAGACCTGTCTGTATATTGAAGGTGTAAGTTCTCTTCTCGTGTCACATCAGTTAATGCCACTAGACCTGTCTGTATATTGAAGGTCAAAGTTCTTTACTCGTGTCACATCAGTTCCTGCCACTAGACCTCTCTGTATATTGAAGTTCTAAGGTCTCTACTCGTGTCCCATCAGTTCCTCTCAGGTTAATTTCGGGGGCACGGGTGGCCCAGTCGTCTAAAGCGCCGCAATTCACTGTGTAGAGTTGCGTCCCTTGGGCACGCCAGAAACCTATGATTGGTTCGAATCCCGGTTGGCCCTGATTATGTTTCTAGGTTTGTCAGCACCCGTGCCCGTGGGTTTCACCGAAGTTAAACGTCTGAGACCTGCATCAATTCAGGCTTTCCACCCACATTAAGCTGACACGCAATGATATAACTGGAATACTGTTAAAAGAGCCGTTAAAGAAAACTCACTCACTCACTCCGGTTACCTTACACCTCATCAGTTACGATTTTCCTGACTATCAAACATGACATTTCTGAAATATGGTATACAGGACATGAGAAGGGAGAACATACCTTTTCTTATTCTGTTGACGTTGTCGAGCGGAAACAATAACTGCGTGTGATCTCATTAAAACCGCCAAACTTGACATGTGACAAAAACGTTTCTTTTATCGAGGAATATGAGCACACCCCTTTGGTCAGATTAGCAACAAGTTTTAAGTATTTGCTAGTCCATTGGGTGTTATGGATGCTGCGAGATAAACTGCCGGTCAATATATATATATATATATATATATATATATATATAGTTGAGGACTGTTTCAATTTTTAGGCCAATCCAGTTTTTAGGCGTGTGCTATCATTTGCCCGGCTGTTTTGATGAAACCAAAGATCAAAAGCAACATGAAATGAAATATATTAAAATGCTCTCTGGGTACAATAGGTATAATTTAATTTTCAAGATGGTTTTCAGGTATATAATCTTCGTCACTAAACCAAATGCTACGATAACGTTGAAGAAGCCGCTGATGATGTAATCACCACCACTGCAGCCCCTAAAGTCGATCATGTTGATGTAAAAATCAACGCCAACGTGGGGCCATCTGGCTTGGATTCCGGCAGGTCATAAATATGCAGAAGGCGACGTGTTGCAGCGACTGTTTTGTCTCGAATGCGACGGATCTGGATGTAGCAGGACTGCTGTGGCGATCTCCCTGACATTTGATAATGTCCAGTGATACCATTCAGCATCCCGGGGCATGGGAGGTAACTGATAGTAAAAGTCCAGATTCCACCCTTGCCGAACTAGGCTGGAATTCCGGAGTTACATTTTGGCTGGACTTACGAGTCTATGTATAGTACAATCAAAATCTCGAAACGAATTAGACATACGGTTCGTAAACAACATGGATTTCAGCGTGCAGATTTCGTTCGACTGTAGGATTTGCAAAGCATATGTACCGTCAACTGGGCGTCCAAATCTTTTCATGTTTTTAATCAAGGTGAGTAAATGATTTGATGCACTTCGTCCGTTAAGACCCATTTTATTTTAAAAAATCAGATCGTCTTAACTACGCGCCGCCATTTTGTTTGAAGCAAGTGCAAGTGATATGAGAGATTGGTCATTAGAAGGGACATAACTCGTAACACTGGTATCTCTAAGTCACGAAATTCCAGCGTAGTTCGGTAAGGGTGGAAACTGGAGTTTTTATTATCAAAAATCTTTTGGGACAATAAATATATAAAATCAACAATATCAAATTGAATCAGAGATTTGTTCTTTTTTACAAAAAAGAGGAACACTTAGAAAACGGTTTTCAACCATTACAGACATGAACTTTTGATGAAAACATCTCAGTGTATACGCGTCGAACGTTTCTTGTTATCCTTTGATCGACGTGTCATTCATGTTACCTATTAAATTCTATTCTTTGCGATAACTTTTCCACAGTTTGAAAGGTATGTTGTAGGTAAACTCATTGATTAGAAAAAATTTTCCCTCGTTCTCCACAAACCATCGGTTTAATGAAGAGACAAACGCCTCAACTTGTGTGTGTCTGGTATATTGACGACGCCGTTCTAGTGCTATCTGAAATGTGAACAAAGCTTCGAATGATCATAAACGCATCATCCTGTAAACCATTTGTTCGAGTGAGTGAGTGAGTTGGGTTTTAACGCCGCTTTTAACAGTATTCCAGTTATATCACGGCGTGTCAGCTTAATGTGGGAGGAAAGCCCGAAGAGATGCAGGTCTAAGATGTTTAACCCACGAGCACGGGTATGGTGCTGACAAACCTGGAAACATAATTGGGGCGAGCCGGGATTCGAACCCACAATCATAGGTTTCTGGGATGCAAGGGAGGCAACTCTGCACAGCGAATCGCGGCGCCTTAGACGACTTGGCCACCCGTGCCCCCACCATTTGTTCGACACCAAAGCTTCGCTGTGAGTCTGGTTTGTATGACCCAGCGCTACAAGTGGTATCCAACCAAATGACAATGTTATGAAATTGAAACAAGCGATATTAGTAGTTCACTCGACTTGTTGCATGACGTTTCTCATACACTTGGAACGTATTACTTACTTCGCACTACACACTCAAATACTGCAGCAAGAATATCATTCATAACAGTCCCCTTATTCGACTATACAGACTCTCCAAGACAAGTTTGTTTGTTTATTTGTTTAAGGCCACAATCAGCAATATTCCAGCTTTATGACGGTGGTCTGTAAATAATCGAGTCTGGACCAGACAATCCAGTGATTGATATCATCAGCATCGATCCGGGCAATTGGGATCGATGGCATGCATCAACCAAGTCAATGAGTCTGACCACCTGATCATTTTAATCGCCTCGTACGACAAGCATAGTCGCCTTTTACGGCATGCATGGGTTGCTGAAGACCTATTCTACCCCGGAATCTTCACGAGGCTCCAAGTGGAGAACCATGAAATAAAAATTGTTATGGTCGGTCGTCAAACCTTTGAAAAATGACTGCCAGAGATAAAACTGCCCTGAAACAAAAACCTCGCAGCCCAATACATCCAAAATATTGCAATTCCTCCGTGCACGTGGGTAGGGTCATTCTTGGTTTTGTTCGACTTCAGTGGAATGAATGTGTAATCGTTCTGAGCCATTGGTAATGTTGATTTCTATTACCTACAGTTACGTGTAAGCTCTCTACTTGTGCTACTGTATTTGTGATCGATTTTGAATGTGTCGTCTACAACTTGATGAACGCTTAAGGGTCACTGACATCCTTTAAAGTAGTAGACCTCAGCGTGAGGTTGCACTTGTTCAATGTCTGTGATTTGCAGACTTTGCAATATGTGTCTGCAGACAAAAATTACAACGATCGGCCCCGCACATGGCGTAAAACAACCAAAGCCCAGGATTGGTCCATCAGAAACCAGGTTTCAAGAAATCTAGCTCAAACAGCCAGTCAAATCGCTGTTGACTTCTGCCAGGCCACTGAAATGCATGTTGCTGACTAGACGATGAGAAAGCGTCTACATGTTCCAAAGCCAGACTGAATCACAGGGTATCAGATTTCTGATCGGGCGCCTCGACCACGTGACATGCGCAGTGCCATGAAAAGTAGATGATTGCTAGATATGAATCAGAGTGCTACCTGTATATTGGCTTTGTAGCACTGTTAATGTTATTTGTTCGTCACTGACAAAATTATCAACATAAGTTTGCCATTAAATAGAAATCAGCAGCTGTCAACAGAGCGCACAGTATGAGCGCAAGAAACGACATTTCTTTTCAGTGTAGTAGAACTTACGACAAGCAAATTCAATATACTATTGCAGTGTAAGGCCGAAGTTAACATTTTTGACAGGGGGTGCAAATATTGGCACAAGTATCACTTGTCCCCAACTTGATTCAAATAACACTGTTTTCTATAAAGAATCCAGCGGGGAGGGGGTTCTGGGTACGGCACTGCAGTGGTTAGTCAATTTTACTGTCTACTATAGACCACATACTAGTCTATTTAGTAAAAGTTTAGTAACATTTACTAACATGTTAGTGTATGTGTGGACAGTGAAATTTATTGACTAAGTTAGTGAACTCTACTATTTCTGTCAGTGTGTTAACTGCAAGAAAGAATGATTCATTCACCCGAACGTCACCTCAAAGAAACTACCAAAATGTGCACGCAACGTTTAGGACTTTCTTCATTTCTCCATTTACTTTAGTGACAAATTAAAGACATTTAGTTTTTTCATGTATAACGATTCAGGGAGGTATGGATCGCAGCTGAGTGTGAAATATATGTGATGTGATAGGCGTGTGATCAATACGCAAAACGTGATTTTGTAAACACTATTCAACATGGAAAATTAACTTCCACTTTCGTGTCTGCAAACTTTCTGGGTTTTTTTTAAACGGAATAATGGAGGACACCTAAGAAAAAAATCAAAACTGATGTATTTTGTATACATGGTCTATGTTGAAGAGGGGGAATGTGCCTGTCACTGTGACAACCAGGGTTTAACGCTGCAACATTTCCACAACACCACTGCGACAACCAGGGTTTAACGCTGCAATATTTCAACAATACCACTGTTACAACCAGGGTTTGACGCTGCAATATTTCAACAATACCACTGTGACAACCAGGGGGTTAACAATGCAATATTTCAACAATACCAGTGTGGCAACCAGGGTTTAACACTGCAATATTTCAACAATACCACTGTGAGAACCAGGGGCTTTACGCTGCAATATTTCAACAATACCACTGTGGCAACCAGGGTTTAGCGGTGCAATGTTTTAACAATACCACTGTGGCAACCAGGGGATTAACGCTGAGATTTTTCAGCAACATCACTATGGCGACAAGGGTTTAACGCTGCAATATTTCAACAATACCACTGTGGTAAACAGGGTTTAACGCTGCAATGTTTCAACAATACCACTGTGGCAACCAGGGAGTTAACACTGCAATATTTCAACAATACCACTGTGGCAACCAGGGGGTTGACACTGCACATTTTCAACAACACCACTGTGGCAACCAGGGTTTAACGCTGCAATATTTCAACAATACCACTCTGGCAGCCAGGGTTTAACGCTGCAATATTTCAACAATACCACTGTGGCAACCAGGGAGTTAACACTGCAATATTTCAACAAAACCACTGTGACAACCAAGGGTTAACGCTGCAATATTTCAACAATACCAGTGTGGCAACCAGAGAATTAACGCTGCAATATTTCAACAATACCACTGTGGCAACCAGGGTTTAAAGCTACAATATTTCAACAATACCACTGTGGCAACCAGGGGATTAACGCTGCAATACTTCAACAATACCACTGTGGCAACCAGGGGTTTAGCGCTACAATTTTTTAACAATACCACTGTGGGAATCACCACTGGTTTGAGGATGTTAGGATTCGAAGCAGGATCTAGACGTATGAACACGAGTGAACAGAAAATATGAATAACATTATTTCTACTCACCCTAACACAAAACCAGGCCGGCGCTATTCCAAACTTCTTAATGAAAAGCTCCATTTTTGTAATATGTCCTATGTCTTTGGTCCTGGTGAACTGGAAATAGATATTAGCATTATTATAAACTAATATAGGGGTGTCGTTGTGCCAAGGCTAACACATAGACTCCAATATGAACATGTTTTAGCCGTACTCAGGAAATATTCCAGCTCTATTTTGGCGTCTGTAAATAATAAAGTTTGGTCCATCAAGCCTTTTCACGCGATCAGTTTATTTACAGTTTGTTTGTTTGTTGTTTAACGCAGCACTCATGTGATAGCAGTCTGGAAATAGATTAGTCTGGACCACGGAGCATCGATCTACGGAATTGGGATACGATACGATGACATGCGTCAACAAAGTGAGCAAGCCTGGTTACCCGATCCCGTTATTCGCCTCTTACGACAAGCGTGGTTGGCTGAAGACTAATAACTTCGAACCGGGATCTTCACGGGTCAATCTATTCAAAGATATCCGTCATATAGGTGGAATATAGTAGGGATACTATCAAGGAGTTGTGAACATAAACGTCTATACGCGATATACGCGTGGATTAATGAGCACTCGACCGCCTCCGTGGTCTAGTGGTAGAGCGTCCGCCCGGAGAGGGGAAGGCCCAGGGTTCGATCCCCGGCCGCGTCATACCAAAAGACGTTAAAAGATGGTACTTGTTGTTACCCTGGTACATTAAGGGGCTAAAACAAGGACTGGTCGGCTCGGGAGTCAGTATACTGTGTCTGAGTGGGGTATTCATGTTAGTGGGCTAGCACTATAGTCCGGACTAGTACAAGCAGCCACACAAACACATAAACGTACATGCACGTCGCTATATTAGTGCAATAATCTTGGACGCGACGTTAAACTAAATTTCACCTCACCTCACCTATGAGCACTCAATGCGGCGTTACAACAAACACACAAAAATCAACCGATACATCAACATACCTGAAACCTATCGACCTTTCCTGCATCCATATCGTGGATATCTTTATGCAGGTAAAACACCTCAACGTTATTCTTGTAACCGTAGACTCTGAGATGTACCAAGCAGTCAGTGGAACTGTCTTTAGTTTTCCCAGTCTCTGTCACAACCCTATACGTGCTCCGGACGAATGCATTCGCTGAAACACAGAATTTCAATATTACAAAGAGCGGTTGTGTCATTGTGACCAGTCGTGTTATACCGGAGCAAGCACAATGACGACTCGCACCATTGTCATCTCGGTTATGGTCTTTGCGCAATCGTGCACAGTGGAAAACCTAGTCAATTTGTTAACCACATCCGCCATTGTTAGTTGTATGACCAATCGGCCATTTTTGCTGAAAACAGACCTCTGAGGTGTCTCGTAGCCAATGTAAGCCGGAACTATTTTTGATAGAACTCGTTAGCACATGACCGTCACGTGATGTAAACATTCTAGCTTACTGTCGACAGCTATGAACGCCTTGTCAGACGGAAATACCACAGAATACAGATAATCTGGTGGTTGTGTGTGATTACCTGTGGCGATAGATCACAAATACTTTGTTTAGCAAATTCAATGACCTTTTATGGTAGATGTTATAGCTATTATCATTACTGCTAACGTGACTTTATTTTACAGTCTCCGTGTTGGAACTATATTTCCAAAGCGTTGTTGTGTATATGCATACATCTTTTGAATATATTTAGGATAAAACTTTGGCGCAACAATGTACATCCGCGAGCATGTTTAGGCGGAGACCTGTTTACTGTTAATCCATTTCCAATATTCACAGCTGAGTCTTCTTTGCGTTTAGGAAAAGGGGGCGATGTTTGCCGATTGCGTTTTTCATTGTGAAAATGCAATTGTGACTGTCGTTTTGGTATATTTAGACACAAAATATAACTAATAAAGTATTTAGGGGTGATTCCTTGACCAAAGTGCGTAGTCAAACGCGCATTCTGACTTGCTTGTCGTGTTTTACATAACATTGTTCGATCTGTACATGTGGGCGAGTCGTCTTGCGAGAGAGTGAGAGGTGCCGAATAAGTCAGTGTCATATCATTCCGATATATATACACATAAAAAAAGTTAATCACCCCCGAATATTATGTATGATAATACACTGCCATAATGCTTAATGTTGATGGCAATACTAATTATGATATTAATGTTGTTTTGTCCGAATAATGTGACCGTTAATGCGTGATGGTCACGTCCCAATATCCCGTGATTTGCACGTGCATCAAGCCTCCCTAGCAATCAGCAAAAGAAAGTGTGTTCACGCAGCAAATACTGGTACTGAAAACAGCGTAAACTGATTTGTGTAGTCGTGAAGTATGAAAATGGCAAAGAAGGAGAGCTGCTGGAATGAGTGCCCGAACAGTCGTCAAACGCCCCCTACTGGTACAACGTCGTCGAAGACTGCGTGTTTGGCACACAAAGGGTGGGACCTCAGAACATGGAGACGAATCCATTGGTCAGATGAAAGCAGGTTTCAGCTGCATGTGAATGATGGCCGAACGAGAGTGTGGAGGCACCAAGATACAGCATACACCCCCAAGAACATTAAACCAACTGTTCCGTTTGGTGGTGGCTCCGTGATGATATGAGGGTGCGTATCCTACAATTGTAAGCTAGACCTTGTGACTATACGGGCAATCTCAATGGTGAACGTTACATCCGGGAAGTTCTGGAACCAGTTGTTGTTCCCCATTTTGACAACCACCCTCTGGCATCAAGACCCCTGTTCGTTGACGATAACGCTAGACCCCACTGTTTAAGAGCTATGGCTGCATATTTGGCAAACAACAACATTGCAACTCTACCATGGCCTGCAGTGTATCCAGGTCTTAACCCTATGGAGCACATTTGGGACATTCTTGGGCGCAGAGTGCAGGCAATGGATCCTCCTCCACACAATCTGGATGAATTGGCAACAGCTTTGCATCATAATTGGGCGCTATTTCCCCATGATATGATCCGTCGTCTGACTGGAGGGATGAGGAGAAGGGTCGAGGCTGTCATCCGGGCACGCGGTGGCCCTACCCGTTATTTAACTTTTTGACACGCGAATGTCATTAATGGACGTTAATAGACACTTTTAGTCATTATGTGCAATAATTTATCGTTGTTCCAGATAAGCAGTGTTATACTTATAGTGGGTGTTATGTTGTGGTAAAAGCAGTACCCGTGTTTGGGCAACCATATCTCAATTAAAATTTCATTTTGTTTTGTTTGTTCTAAGATGGTTGCTCTTTACAAACTTTACAAAAATGTTTTATCCAGTCTACTCTTTCAATTTTGTCATGTTCGTTATTCTTGTTTACTATACAGAAAATTTTTGGGAGGTGCTTAACCTCTTTTTTTATGTGTATACATTGCAGTGTATCCTGTTTATGAACCTACCTGCTTTTGCGATCTTTGGCTTCCTGAAAATCTTCGTCATTCTGTTTTTCCCCTCTTTTCTAAGTCCCTTACTTTTGGAAGGACCTACGTGTCCCGCAGGTTTCTCGTTCTGCAGGGTTGATGAGGCTTTGACTTGGAGCACAGGAGATTTTTGGACATTATGTGTGGATGGTGCAGATTTGTTGATGTCCTGTGTGGGTGGTGGAGATTTGTTGATGTCCTGTGTGGGTGGTACAGATTTGTCGGTGTCCTGTTCGGGTGGTGCAGGTTTGTTGATGTCCTGTGTGGGTGGTGGAGATTTGTCGGTGTCTTGTGTGGGTGGTGCAGATTTGTCGGTGTCCTGTGTGGATGGTGCAGATTTGTTGGTGTCCTGTGTGGGTGGTGCATATTTGTCGGTGTCCTGTGTGGGTGGTGCAGATTTGTGGGTGTTCTGTGTAGGCGGTGGAGATTTGTGGGTGTCCTGTGTTGATGGTGGAGATTTGTGGGTGTCCTGTGTGGGTGATGGAGATTTGTTGATGTCCCGTGTGGGTGATGCAGATTTGTCGGTGTCCTGTGTGGGTGTTGCAGATTTGACGGTGTACCCTGTGGATGCAAGAAACAACATCATGTAGTGACTGATCATCTGAAGGTGGTAGGGGTTGGGATTTGTATTTCAAAAAGATTTGTTTCAGAAAATACTGTAATTACTTTTTGCCTCAGGTGTTGAAAAAAGAAATAGATGATCGCTGGACAATCTGTATGTTCTGTAAAATGTAAGTCTTAAAGCAGTGTACGAAAAAGGATATTATGTCTTTCACATTAATCACAGATCTGAGTGTTAATGAGTGTAGCGTTACGCAAACAAACCATAAATACATAACACGTTTACAGTGAAACTGTATGACTATCTCAAGGTCATTGTCAAAGATGCAAAGACAAAAGCAAGATTAAGATGCGAAACACGTCGTATGCCAAGAACAATCATCTCGTTTACCTTATAAACTATTGCCAAAAAATATATATGGGGAAGGCTACCGGTAAAGGGACCACGTGGTCGGTATTGAGTTAAGAGTGGAATCCTAATCTACAATTACATCCATCCAAAATAAAACAAATGAACTGAAAATCTTTACAACTGACGGTGTAGTGTCTTGTCAAATAAGGCTATGATTACAATTTGAGAAATCGTGTGTTAAAATTGTAACGTGTGTTTTCTTTTTACCATAAAACAATAATAACGAGGACGTTACCGTTTGCTCATCTGCATGTATCTTGCTATTAGCAAAGGTATAACCCTGCTAAATTGAAAAGAGTATAGCATTGCTCAGACAACGCGCGCATGCGTAATGTTGGAAGTGGTCCTTTTATACCTATGACCGTCAGGTTTGCATTAAACATAATCAACTCTCAATAATAAACCATTATAGTCGCAGTTGAACCATGGACTGTACAAACTGAATTTGTTAATTACATAATTCAGTTGTCAATAAAATGGATGCACTTAAAAGGAATATGCAATTAAAAGGACAAACATATCATGTTTTATCATTTTATTATCAAGCTGACGTCAAGAACCTGGACTTCAATTATCCATCGTCAGTCTGGAATACAATCAGTATCAGTATTGCAACTTAGACGTTTCTCATACAAGCAGATGCAATGTACTTATTTAATGTTTCTTTTTAATGATGCATGACTTTTCCGTTTGTGAGATACATAGGTTACTTTAAAATAATTATGAAAACATTTTTCGCATCTTAAACATGACAGAAACCGCAAGTATCTAGTATAAAAATTGTGTTATTGTAAATGTTTATTGACATCTATACGACAAAATTATTTTTTAGACAAGACTGCCGGAGACAAATACATCTTTTAATTTGAATGGACCAGTTGGTCGTAATACGCAATTGATATTTAGAATATTATAAAAAAAACAACATTTTGGACAATAATTGAGTTGTCATACATTCCCTTTCTTAACATACAAGGGGCGGTCGGGTAGCCTAGTGGTTAAAGCGTTCGCTCGTCACGCCGAAGACCCGGGTTCGATTCCCGCCATGGGTACAATGTGTGAAGCCCATTTCTGGTGTCCCCCGCCGTGATATTGCTGGAATATTGCTAAAAGCGGCGTAAAACCATACTCACTCACTCACTCACTCTTAACATACAAACACAAAATATTGTTTTCTAGTCGCTTTTCCGTCAACATATTGTATTATTCATGTTCAAACGTTGAGTCCCGTGAACCTCCACCGGAAGCTAGGTCAGACCATGTGTGGGGCAGTAAGATACAGATCGCGATCGCTGTTACACTTTGAGGAATGAGGAAAGGAAAATATTTTATTTATTAACTAAGGTACCAAACAATCTGATATCCCAAAAATGCCTTCATGGATGGGAACTAGATCTTGCCCGTAACATGACGGAGTATGATTTGCAAATGATTAATCGTAGCCCCCACAGATATAACGTGTCCTCAAAACCAAAATGGTTCCAATACAGTATTATTAATAGAATTATGCGAACTAACGATTTGCTGTACAAAATGGGATATACAGAATATATCTTTGCTATTTTTGTAAAGGAGAAAAACAAACCTTAATACACATGTTCTTTCATTGTGAAATTGTAAAACATGTCTGTAACAACCTTGCAAAAAGGATCAAAGACAAACCTGGAATAGAACTAGATGTTTCAATATTGACAATTTTATTAGGATATCAAGACTGCCAAGGATATCAAAATGTACATGTTATTACACACATATACACATAAAATTCTGGCCACTCTGTCAACATCCATGCAAGTAAACCCACGAAAGTACACAATTCCAACAAAGATGTCTTGCCATCCAGACACAGGAATAGTTTTGTTTAATTAAAAAATATATTTTAAAAAGGTACGATCTTCATCAGACCCCATGAGATTTGACGAACAGATCATGAAAATTAGACACATGTAGGCACAGTATCTGTCTGATGCGATCGTTAAGTCTTGAACTTTTCTAAATAACACTCGACTACATTTCAGAAGTAGATTCAGTGTATGATAGATAAGGGAGAATAAAAACTTAAAGTGTCTCATTCAGAGATAAACTTGATACTCATGTACCGATGCTATCTCATTTTCTTGACATATTTAAGTGATTCTGTAGTTGGATCTAGATTTATCGTTCCAGTTGCATTATTGTATAGACAAAAGTATTCTTATGATAAAGGATTTGATATCATGTAAGTAGATGTAATAAATAATGCGTGATGAGTTTTCAGCCTAGTGGTTAAAGCGTTCGCTCGTCACGCCGAAGACCCGGGTTCGATTCCCGACATGGGTACAATGTGTGAAGCCCATTTCTGGTGTCCCCCGCCGTGATATTGCTGGAATATTGCTAAAAGCGGCGTAAATATACTCACTCACTCACTCACTCACATGAGGTTTCAGGATAGATGAACTTATTGTATTTACCTCGGATGTAAAAGACAGCCAAATATCAACTTACCACATTTAAGAACATACTCGTCCGCATGATGGTGCCTTCCTCTCAACACCTTAAAAGCTGCTTCATCCGTTCCATCTTTGACGTAACGGGCGCACTTGGAACAGCTGGGATCACGGACGCACATAGCGAAACAGCGAAGTCTTGAGGACGGGAGGGCAATTTCAACTCTACCCTCGTCATCATTCTTTCCTGGACCAACATTCCTTCCAAAA
Source organism: Haliotis cracherodii (assembly GCF_022045235.1). Lineage (NCBI taxonomy): Eukaryota > Metazoa > Mollusca > Gastropoda > Lepetellida > Haliotidae > Haliotis > Haliotis cracherodii. Next base: position 23,383,935 of record NW_027266269.1, read on the forward strand.
TGCACCAGAATACCATCGTACATGTCTGCGCCTACTGTGAGAACAGAGAACACCAGAAGCTGCTGATACAGACATATGATGTTGCTAAATACCATCGCCCCAGAGACAAACACGCAGCAATGACATCCAACGCCTTCTCGATGAAACGCAACGGTCTTATGTACCAGTATATGATTTGTTCAGATGTTCTATTGCTGTACCCCTGCAGGATGACGTTTGTGTACTGGGTGTCACATGTCAACGCAAATATTCATTCCTCCAATAGTCTTTTCTCTGACATACAACCATTAATAATTTGTTGTGAATTCAAATGTATTCATTTCAATAGATCGGTTAGGAGTTAACATACCTTGAACATTTCTAAATATCAGACGTAGATTCAGTGTGTGACTGATAAGGGGAATCAATACTTGAAGTGTCTCATTTAGAGATAAACTTGATACTTATGTATCTCGTTTTCTCGATATATTTATGTGATTCTGTTGTTGGATCTAGATTTCTCGCTCCAGTTGCATTACTTATTAGACAAAAATGTACTTATGACAAAGGATTTGACATCATGTTAGTCGATGTAATTGTTAATGACGTTGACGTACTCGTCGATCGAGTTCATCCCAGAGGTGTTCGACAGGGTTGAGATCTGGAGATTTTGACGACCAGGGCAAGCCGTTGATCCTGGCGTTATGAAGGTAGTCTACCGTGACATGAGCTGTGTGCGGTGGAGCGTTGTTCTGTTGAAACAGCTCCCTCTGGCGGTCAATGATTGGCAGAAGGTGAGGTTGAAGATTTTGATTCATGTAGCGATTTGCTGTCGGAATTTCGTGAACCACAACAAGTCAGATCTCGTGGTGTAGGATAGGGCCCCCACACAATTACACTACCGCCACCGAAATTGTCAAATTCACGTACAGAATGTGAGGCAACACGCTCATTTTCGACGACGATAAACACGCCGGTAAAGAAGAAATCGCGATTTATCGCTAACCACACACTCGTGTCCAGTTTCTCAAATTCCAAGGCTGTAAGATATGGCACCCATACAAGCGTCGCTGTCGGTGGATCTGTTGCGAAACAGGGACGATAAGTGGTCTTCTGGGTCGGATTCCAGCCTCGCAACGATGGTTCCATACAGCCCGATATCCTCCTCAAACCAGGGATGCGTCATGTAGTCTACGCAGCTGTGACATTGCGATGACGTAGCGATACTGTGCAGGGGTGGTAACTCTTGGTCGGCCGGTTCTCGGACGTCTGCAGTGGAATTGAACTGTCTGTATCGGTCATAAAAGGTGGCAAATGGTGCTATGGTAGACGTTGAAGTGGCGTGCAACAGAACACTGCGATTTCCCTCCTCTGGCCACGTTCCGATCGGAAGTCATTTTCGAACTGGACAATGTTGACAATTGAATGACAAAATTATTGATGACAAAAAGATGAGCTAATGGCTTATTTGCTGATCCATTTCATTGCAAAATAAATCTGGTTAAAACATATTCCCGAATAAACAGACGTACAACAGTAAGTTGCAGGGTGTATATGATGCGTATGTACTATGATAAACAGACGTTACACTCAGGTGCAGGGTATATATGATGCGTATTTACCATGATAAACAGACGTAACACTCAGTTGCACAGTATATGATGTGTATATACCAGAATAAACAGACGTGACACTCTCAGTTGCTAAAGTGGCTAATGCCGTCGTCTTTTGTTGGTTGCCCAGTCACGAGGGCATAAAGGGAAATACAATGGCTGCTGCTGCTGTAAATCTGTGACACCACTTCTTATCCCATACAGTGATTACAAATATGTGATTAGATGTTACATCCGAGATCTCATGCAAAAGAAGTGGGACAACCAAGAGGGTATCAATAAAATCAAATATCGGTTACACCTACTTGGGTTGTCAATCTTGGGATTGGAAGAGGTCATTTAACGATGATGTCGTATTGGCCACAGCAGCTATAGCCACGAAGATTTATTAAAAGGCGAGGATCCTCCATTTTTATTAAAAGGTGAGGATCCTCCATTCTGTATCCCTTGTGATGATAAAATCACGGTCAAACATGTCCTGCTTGACCGTATTGATTTTTTCATCACAAGGGATCCATATTTCAAAGTTTTCATCGCTAAAGGATCTTTGTAACAATATTAGCTCTCATTAGATTATTGGTGTTTTAATAGAAATAGAACTTATTGACATAATTTTGATGTAAATATGTGTTTCTTATTAATTGGTAGTGTATTATTATTAACTGAGATTGTTTATGGATGTGCCTTTTACGGGGTTTGAAGAAGTGTAAACTTATTGTCCCCCTGAGAGGGTATTGTCAGTCCATGTCTTTCAAAGTATGTTATTCCTATCTTGGTTTTAATTGCAGAATATTTGTTCTTTTAATTAATGGCTAAAATGGCATGCCATAGCCAGCAGGCGACGGGATGGTGTCAATCCTGCTGGAGAAAGTATCGTAGGTCCCCTGGGTCCCTAAATTTTTCGTTGCTGGCATTCTGTAGCCCTTTTTAATAATCTGTTGTTTACTGATAGTTTACTCTTTCACGTGTTCTAAAACTAGTTTTACCTCAAACCTGTATTAATCTAATAATTATACTATTCTTCGTAGACAAGTTTTATGCACACTCAATATGTTTGATGTCAATGTTTAACTTTATCACGTCACGGTATGGCTGAAATATTCCCGATGTGACGTTAACCCTCTTGGTGCCACGGGACCATATATGGTCCCTCACTTTTCACACCCGCATAGTGCCAGGGGACCATATATAGTCCCGAGAAAATGACCTTTTTAAACTCTGAATTTTGATATTTAACACGGAGTGCGCAAAGTCAAAACTATAACCATCATCACCCCAATCATCTTAGCTTTAACATTGTGTAACTCATACAACAATGCTACGGACTACGAAATATGGCGAGATTAGTAAAGTGGCTACCGCTCTTCTCGGCCTTTTTCTGCCATGTTTGAACACCAAGCGAACGACGGCGAATTTTGATTATGCACCAATGTCACATACACGTAAATATTTTCAGATATAATCCTTGTTCATAAGAACAAATATGACCTGAGTGGTCAGAGAGACATATTTTTCCCAACTATACTTATTCATGTAAATACAGTTCTGTTCACTCCTTTATGAACTATTTTATTTACACGTTTTGTATATTTTTATCGACTATCGGTAATGGCGGAATGGTCGGTACACATGAGAAAACGACAGTGTATATTTCCATTACATTTATGCCGTTCATTGAATGAATTTATAACCATCATCACCCTAATATCGTGTAACTGATATTTTATGCAGTGCTACGGATTGCGAAATATGGCGAGATTAGTAATGTGGTTACCGCGCTTCTCGATCTTTTTGTCTGCCATGTTGAACTTCATGCGAATGAAGGCATTTTTTTATTATGCACCGTTGTCACATACACGTAACTATTATTATATCAGACAGCCAATTTGAAAAAGAAATCTGATGAGACTGGTCAGAAAGATTTACTAGTCCCCACTGTACAGTTATTGGCGTAAGAGTACTAAAGTTTTGTCGGCCACGGAAGTTTTTTGTTCAAGTATTGCATATGTTTATCGACTGTGTGTCATGGCGATTTAGCACGGCGCTACATACAAACCGACAGTGCAGATTGTCTTTTTGTTTATGATGCTGATTTACAGAAAATATTAAAATCAAAGATACGGAAAGATAGCTATAATCGTTAATATTAAGTTGGTATAGTGTATATTTATGGGCAGGAGGTTCATGATCAAAACCTAAACATTGAATGGCCAAGCCCGAAGTGATGAACAGTACTCGTTCGCCGCATAGCAGTGCCGCGATTTCTTGTTTACCGGTTGTCCTACATACTCGCCCGTTCAGACAAATAACTGCTACTTTTTTCATATGAAATGACTGAGAGTCATGTGTGATTGCTCAAACTAGCTGACCCTGTGAGTGACTTGCCCTAACTGTTTCACATTTTGTCGCAAATGGAGATTTTAAAAGTGTGGCCACGACATCTAACGTGAGTCGACGCCATATTGTAAACAAATTGTGTCAAGGTCGGTTCCACATGTGGTAGCTCGGCCCCCGTTTCTGTCGATGGTACACGCGATACAAACATAATGCAACTACTGAAAACATCAACATAACTTCTACAATGATGCCAGCAATACCTTTTTGCATTTGGGTTAACCGCTTAAGGATACGATGTGTTGTAAAGTTCGATTTCGATTTGTTTTTCCTTTCACTGAAACTGTGATAATGGCGCTGTGATTGGTTTGCTGAAATAGTATTTTCCATGTGTCTAATGTACCTGGTACATGCTGTGATTGTAGAAGATAATTGATAACCAATTGTGTATGCATATATATCATCAAATACACATTACGAATCTCTTCAGAAAATGGAATATATTTTAGCTCGTTTTCAAACATTCTGCCATGGATATTAGATCAAAAATTAATATTAGATTTACAAATTATTTATGTACACTGTACTCTCGATTAACGTATGATATTCTATTGCAAGTCCTCAGCTCTTATTTGATATGTCATCGGAAATGTCAGCAATGAGTAAAATTAATTTTATTTCGTTACAATCTGCAATTTTATTCAAATCGGCTAATAGACGTTCGGTGATTTCCCGCCGCTGTGAATTTGTCGTCTGGACAGGTGCGCGTGATTTGACCTCGCGTGTTGTGACGTGGATGACGTCACATGAAACAGCTGATCTAATGTTGTGGTAGTATAATGGATACACGTGGTTTCATTTTCCAAATAACAATATTCTCTTTGACTGAACTAGAAAGCATATCTAGTACATCACGATTGGAAAATATCTACGGCGACCGAGTGAATGAGACCGCATATCAGTTGACGAACAGTGTTAGAATATTTGGCGCTGTCTTCTAATTTTGGTATGTTGACATGTGCTTTTCATATATGTTTGAATGCTTGATATTCCAAAAATATCATGTGCATTTAGTTGAGTACAGTGAGAAAGCTGTCAAAATGGATCCAATATTAAACAACCTAGATTTTTAACATTTTAGCTTCATCTATTGGAATCTCGAATGTTTCAATTTATAACATAAACAGTAAAAGTAATTAGATCTACTCACAATATGTAGATAATCAATTTCTGAAAGACAAAAAGTTTTCAGTATAAATGTGATTTCGTTTTGATGTTTTATATAGTTATATTTATGTCTTTTTTTCACTTTGCATTATCTAAATTACCAAATACTTCGACCAGTGACATAGTAGTTATTAGATTCTACTTTGTTTTATATCCTAAATCCTGAAATAGATATTTTTTTAAATAAATGTTTCTCTAAGAGCAAAATCAATGCATTCTTGTGGGGTTTTTTCTCACCATTTTAATTTGAATATCTTCCCTCCAAGCTGTAGTTTAGCTTGGCCAAAATTAAGGGGGAAAAAGGAAAGACATATAAAAACATTTTTATTAAAGATTTTGCTGGTTAAATTTTCGAAGTTCAATACCAAGAATATATTTTTCCTTTTATGACAAATAATTCCATTACTTTCATTGACCTACGATCATTATCTATTTCAAACTTTCCCTTTAGTAGAATGGGATGGAATGGGAAACTAGTGGAAATAAACTATCACGTATGTCCTTAAATGTACATGTACATATATACCTGGCTAGGTGTAAATACGCTTCTAAAGTCGTATTTATAAATCAAATGAATAAATGGAAGAAAAAGTGGTATTTCATGGACTGGCCATACAAGTATATTTTGAGCAAAGGTCTAAGTTAGGCAGCCAAGTGCGAAATACGAGCTGATACGAGGATGTATGTTTTCTGGTGGCCATAGTGAAACAATGACATATGGCGCCCGAGTTGCGAGTGATCGAAAATAGGTTTGTTGAACAGATTTGCTGCCCATGAAAACGTTTCAACAATTTTGATTGAATCTACATGTACTTACTCTTGGTTGGTGTAACGTTAGTATAATCTTGTTAATTATTAAGAAATAATAATGATGCCCGATATTGAGTATTGTTAGGGCTGTTTAGCGATCTTTCACATTTTGTCCTTTAAAAATGTACGATGTCAGTTACCCCGAAGTTGTTTTTATAACTAATAAAAGAGCACGGTCACTGAAACATACATGGAAGTAACCGGGATTTCTTCAAGATATACGTTCCAAACTGTCATTCGTTTTGTGACATGATCTTTGAAACAGTCTGCGTATGAATTAATCACGACCACTTCCGTCAATTTTGTTTTGACGTCAAAAACACGCACAATTTCTTCGGGATTTTATATCGGTAAATATAACTCACGGAAAATTCTCAGTGAATGTGTACTTCAACATAAATATCATATGTCTATCACTGTTAGGACATGTACTTGCCAATGATATGAATTATTGGTCATTTATATTTCAAACAAGGGCGCTTACTTGACTTTGCTTGCCATATTCGGGTGCGTCCATATTACGATTAATGTGTAAAATTAGGATACTTATAATACCAGCACTTTCATCGATGGCTGGGCACTGCATAGATCTTTTGGATTTGGTGACTTTAGATACTGTTGGAAAGACAATCAACTCGAGTTGCATGTTATACAATTTGGTTACACTGTGTGAAGAAATAAAGACGTTGCAACACTTTTGATACAATGTATACGTTTTTGTAACCGCGACGTCAGCACAGTGCGGCACTGAGCGGTTTGCAGGCTGATTGACGTCCAGGCACCATGAGGCTTACATCTCAACTCACTCACTCACTGTTACAGATTAAAGAAACGGATATTATTATCAACATCGATCTAATTTGTTTGCTATTTTAAGAAAGTGAATGATTCTCTTTTTGAAGATGAGTTTTGAAGACAATGGAGATCAAAACAAATAGTTTGAATATTTAGAAGAGGGAATTATCTGCAAAAGATTAACTACATCACATTAGTTCCCAACACTAAACCTGTCTGTATATGAAAGGTCTAAGTTCTCTTCTCGTGTCACATCAGTTTCTGCGACTAGACCTGTCTGTTTATTGAAGGTCTAAGTTCCCTTCTCGTGTCACATGAGTTCCTGACACTAAAACTGTATATCTATTGAAGGTCTATGTTCACTACTCGTGTCACATCAGTTCCCGCCACTAGACCTGTCTGTATATCGAGGGTCTAAGTTCTCTTCTCGTGTCACATCAGTTCCTGCCACTAGACCTGTCTGTATATTGAAGGTCTAAGTTCTTTATTCGTGTCACATCAGTTCCTGACACTAGACCTGCTGTATATTGAAGGTCTAAGTTCTTTACTCGTGTCATATCAGTTCCTGCCACTAGACCTGTCTGTATATTGAAGTTCTAAGTTCTTTACTCGTGTCACATCAATTCCTGCCACTAAGACCTGTCTGTATTTTGAAGGTTGTAAGTTCTTTATTCGTGTCATATCAGTTCCTGCCACTAGACCTGTCTGTATATTGAAGGTCTAAGTTCTTTACTCGTGTCACATCAGTTCCTGCCACTACACCTGTCTGTATATTGAAGGTCTAAGTTCTTTACTCGTGTCACATCAGTTCCTGCCACTAGACCTGTCTGTATATTGGAAGTTGTAAGTTCTTTACTCGTGTCATATCAGTTCCTGCCACTAGACCTGTCTGTATATTGAAGGTCTAAGTTCTTTACTCGTGTCACATCAGTTCCTGCCACTACACCTGTCTGTATATTGAAGGTCTAAGTTCTTTACTCGTGTCACATCAGTTCCTGCCACTAGACCTGTCTGTATATTGGAAGTTGTAAGTTCTTTACTCTTGTCACATCAGTTCCTGCCACTAGACCTGTCTGTATATTGAAGGTCTAAGTTCTCTACTCGTGTCACATCAGTTTCTGCCACTAGACCTGTCTGTATATTTAAGGTCTAAGTTCTTTACTCGTTTCACATCAGTTCCTGCCACTAGACCTGTCTGTATATTGGAAGTTGTAAGTTCTTTACTCGTGTCACATCAGTTCCTGCCACTATACCTGTCTGTATATAGAAGGTCTAAGTTCTTTACTCGTGTCACATCAGTTCCTGCCACTAGACCTGTCTGTATATTGAAGGTCTAAGTTCTTTACTCATGTCACGTCATTTCCTGCCACTAGACCTGTCTGTATATTGAAGGTCTAATTTCTTTACTCGTTTTACATCAGTTCCTGCCACTAGACCTGTCTGTATATTGGAACTTGTAAGTTCTTCACTCTTGTCACATCAGTTCCTGCCACTACACCTGTCTGTATATTGAAGGTCTAAGTTCTTTACTCGTGTCACATCAGTTCCTGCCACTACACCTGTCTGTATATTGAAGGTCTAAGTTCTTTACTCTTGTCACATCAGTTCCTGCCACTAGACCTGTCTGTATATTGGAAGTTGGAAGTTCTTCACTCTTGTCACATCAGTTCCTGCCACTAGACCTGTCTGTATATTGAAGGTCTAAGTTCTCTACTCGTGTCACATCAGTTCCTGCCACTAGACCTGTCTGTATATTGAAGGTCTAAGTTCTTTACTCATGTCACATCGGTTCCTGCCAGTAGACCTGTCTGTATATTGAAGGTCTAAGTTCTTTACTCGTGTCACATCATTTCCTGCCACTAGACCTGTCTGTATATTGAAGGTGTAAGTTCTTTACTCGTGTCACATCAGGTCCTGCCACTAGACCTCTCTGTATATTGAATTTCTAAGGTATCTACTCGTGTCACATCAGTTCCTCTCAGTTTAATTTCGGGGCACTTGAGGCCCAGTCGTCTAAAGCGCCGCGATTTGCTGTGCAGAGTTGCGTCACTTGGGCACGCCAGAAACCTATCATTGTGTGTTCGAATCCCGGTTCGCCCCAATTATGTTTCTAGGTTTGTCAGCACCATACCCGTGCCCGTGTGTTTCACCGAAGTGGTAAACGTCTTAGACCTGCATCACTTCGGGCTTTCCTCCCACATTAAGCTGACAGGCTGTGATATAACTGGAATACTGTTAAAATAGTCTTTAAACACAACTCACTCACTCACTCTGCACTAGACCTGTCTGTATATTGAAGGTCTAAGTTCTCTTCTCGTGTCACATCAGTTCCTGACACTAGACCTGTCTGTATATTGAAGGTCTAAGTTCTTTACTCGTGTCACATCAATTCCTGCCACTAGACCTGTCTGTATATTGAAGGTCTAAATTCTTTACTCGTGTCACTTCAGTTCCTGCCACTAGACCTGTCTGTATATTGAAGGTGTAAGTTCTTTACTCGTGTCACATCAGTTCCTGCCACTAGACCTCTCTGTATATTGAATTTCTAAGGTCTCTACTCGTGTCACATCAGTTCCTCTCAGTTTAATTTCGGGGCACGGAAGGCCCAGTCGTCTAAAGCGCCGCGATTTGCTGTGCAGAGTTGCGTCCCTTGGGCACGCCAGAAACCTATCATTGTGTGTTCGAATCCCGGTTCGCCCCAATTATGTTTCTAGGTTTGTCAGCACCATACCCGTGCCCGTGTGTTTCACCGAAGTGGTAAACGTCTTAGACCTGCATCACTTCGGGCTTTCCTCCCACATTAAGCTGACTGGCTGTGATATAACTGGAATACTGTTAAAATAGTCTTTAAACACAACTCACTCACTCACTCTGCACTAGACCTGTCTGTATATTGAAGGTCTAAGTTCTCTTCTCGTGTCACATCAGTTCCTGACACTAGACCTGTCTGTATATTGAAGGTCTAAGTTCTTTACTCGTGTCACATCAATTCCTGCCACTAGACCTGTCTGTATATTGAAGGTCTAAGTTCTTTACTCGTGTCACTTCAGTTCCTGCCACTAGACCTGTCTGTATATTGAAGGTGTAAGTTCTTTACTCGTGTCACATCAGGTCCTGCCACTAGACCTCTCTGTATATTGAATTTCTAAGGTCTCTACTCGTGTCACATCAGTTCCTCTCAGTTTAATTTCGGGGCACGGGAGGCCCAGTCGTCTAAAGCGCCGCGATTTGCTGTGTAGAGTTGCGTGCCTTGGGCACCCCAGAAACCTATTATTGTGTGTTCGAATCCCGGTTCGCCCCAATTATGTTTCTAGGTTTGTCAGCACCATACCCGTGCCCGTGGGTTTCACCGAAGTGGTAAACGTCTGAGACCTGCATCACTTCGGGCTTTCCACCCACATTAAGCTGACACGCAATGATATAACTGTAATACTGTTAAAAGAGCCGTTAAACCAAACCTACTCACTCACTCTGGTTACCTTACACCTCATCAATTACGATTTTCCTGACTATCAAACATGACATTTCTGAAATATGGTATACAGGATATGAGAAGGGAGAACAAACCTTTTCTTATTCTGTTGACGTTGTCGAGCAGAAGCAATAATTGCGTGTGATCTCATTAAAACCGCCAAACTTGACATGTGACAAAAACGTTTCTTTTATCGAGGAATATGAGCTCACCCTTTCGGTCAGATCAGCAACAGGTTTTAAGTATTTGCTAGTCCATTGGGTGTTATGGATGCTGCGAGATAAACTGCCGGTCAATATATATATATATATATATATATATATATATATATATATATGTATATAGTTGCGGACTTTATGTTTGCAGTGTATCAGCTGTTTCAACCTACAAAATTTGTATTTTTTGGCCAATCCAATTTTTAGGCGTGTGCTATCATTTGCCCGGCTGTTTTGATGAAACCAGAGATCAAACGCAACATGAAATGAAATATTTTAAAATGCTCTCTGGGTACAATAGGTATAATTTAATTTTCAAGATGGTTTACAGGTATATGATCTTCGTCACTAAACCAAATGCTACGATAACGTTGAAGAAGCCGCTGATGATGTAATCGCCACCACTGCAGCCCCTAAAGTCGATCATGTTGATGTAAAAATCAACGCCAACGTGGGGCCATCTGGCTTGGATTCCGGCAGGTCATATATGTGCAGAAGGCGACGTGTTGCAACGACTGTTTTGTCTCGAATGCGACGGATCTGGATGTAGCAGGGCTGCTGTGGCGATCTCCCTGACATTTGATAATGTCCAGTGATACCATTCAGCATCCCGGGGCAAGGGAGGTAATTGATAGTAAAAGTCCAGATTCCACCCTTGCCGAACTAGGCTGGAATTCCGGAGTTACATTTTGGCTGGACTTACGAGTCTATGTATAGTACAATCAAAATCTCGAAACGAATTAGACATACGGTTCGTAAACAACATGGATTTCAGCGTGCAGACTTCGTTCGACTGCAGGATTTGCAAAGCATATGTGCCGTCAACTGGGCGTCCAAATCTTTTCATGTTTTTAATCAAGGTGAGTAAATGATTTGATGCACTTCGTCCGTTAAGACCCATTTTATTTTAAAAAATCAGATCGTCTTAACTACGCGCCGCCATTTTGTTTGAAGCAAGTGCAAGTGATATGAGAGATTGGTCATTAGAAGGGACATAACTCGTAACACTGGTATCTCTACAATCAAGTCACGAAATTCCAGCGTAGTTCGGTAAGAGTGGAAACTGGAGTTTTTATTATCAAAAATCTTTTGGGATAATAAATATATAAAATCAACAATATCAAATTGAATCAGAGATTTGTTCTTTTTTACAAAAAAAGAGGAACAATTAGAAAACGGTTTTCAACCATTACAGACATGAACTTTTGATGAAGACAACTCAGTGTATGCGCGTCGAACGTTTCTTGTTATCCTTTGATCGACGTGTCATTCATGTTACCTATTAAATTCTTTTCTTTGCGATAACTTTTCGACAGTTTGAAAGGTATGTTGTAGGTAAACACAAGGGTCAGAAAAGCCAATCCCTCGTTCTCCACAAACCATCGGTTTAATGAAGAGTGATACACCTCAACTTGTGTGTGTCTGGTATATTGACGACGACGTTCTAGTACCATCTGAAATGTGAACAATGCTACGAATGATCATAAACGCATCATCTTGTATACCATTTGTTCGAGTGAGTGAGTGAGTGAGTTGGGTTTTAACGCCACTTTTAACAGTATTACAGTTATATCACGGCGTGTCAGCTTAATGTGGGAGGAAACCCCGAAGTGATGCAGGTCTAAGACGTTTACCACTTCGGTGAAACACACGAGCACGGGTATGGTGCTGACAAACCTGGAAACATAATTGGGGCGAACCGGGATTCGAACCCACAATCATAGGTTTCTGGCGTGCCCAAGGGAGGCAACTCTGCACAGCGAATCGCGGCGCCTTAGACGACTGGGCCTCCCGTGCCCCCACCATTTGTTCGACACCAAAGCTTCGCTGTGAGTCTGGTTCGAATGACCCAGCGCTACAAGTGGTATCCAACCAAATGACAATGTTATGAAATTGAAACAAGCGATATTAGTAGTTCACTCGACTTGTTGCATGACGTTTCTCATACACTTGGAACGTATTACTTACTTCGCACTCCACACTCAAATACTCCAGCAAGAATATCATTCATAACAGTCCCCTTATTCGACTATACACACTCTCCAAGACAAGTTTGTTTGTTTATTTGTTTAAGGCCACAGTCAGCAATATTCCAGCTTTATGACGGTGGTCTGTAAATAATCGAATCTGGACCAGACAATCCAGTGATTGATATCATCAGCATCGATCCGGGCAAATGGGATCGATGGCATGCATCAACCAAGTCAATGAGCCTGACCACCTGATCATTTTAATCGCCTCGTACGACAAGCATAGTCGCCTTTTACGGCATGCATGGGTTGCTGAAGACCTATTCTACACCGGAATCTTCACGAGGCTCCAAGTGGAGAACCATGAAATAAAAATTGTTATGGTCGGTCGTCAAACCTTTGAAAAATGACTGCCAGAGATAAAACTGCCCTGAAACAAAAACCTCGCAGCCCAATACATCCAAAATATTGCAATTCCTCCGTGCACGTGGGTAGGGTCATTCTTGGTTTTGTTCGACTTCAGTGGAATGAATGTGTAATCGCTCTGAGCCATTGGTAATGTTGATTTCCATTACCTACAGTTACGTGTAAGCTCTCTACTTGTGCTACAGTATTTGTGATCGATTTTGAATGTGTCGTCTACAACTTGATGAACGCTTAAGGGTCACTGACATCCTTTAAAGTATCAGATTTCTGATTGGGCGCCTCGACCACGTGACATGTGCAGTGTCATGACAAGTAGATGATTGCTAGATATGAATCAGAGTGCTACCTGTATATTGGCTTTGTAGCACTGTTAGTGTTATTTGTTCGTCACTGACAAAATTATCAACATAAGTTTGCCATTAAATAGTAATCAGCAGCTGTCAACAAAGCGCACAGTATGAGCGCAAGAAACGAGATTTCATTCCAGTGTAGTAGAACTAACGACAGGCAAAGTCCATATACTATTGCAGTGTAAGGCCGAAGTTAACTTTTTTGACAGGGGGTGCAAATATTGGTGCAAGTATCAGTTGTCCCCAACTTGATTCAAATAACACTGTGTTCTATAAAGAATCCAGCGGGGAGGGGGTTCTGGGTACGGCACTGCAGTGGTTAGTCAATTTTACAGTCTACTATAGACCACCTACTAGTCTATTTAGTAAAAGTTTAGTAACATTTACTAACATGTTAGTGTATGTGTGGACAGTGAAATTCATTGACTAAGTTAGTGAACTCTACTATTTCTGTCAGTGTGTTAACTGCAAGAAAGAAGGATTCATTCACCCGAACGTCACCTCAAAGAAACTACCAAATATGCACGCAACGTTTAGGACTTTCTTCATTTCTCCATTTACTTTAGTGACAAATTAAAGACATTTAGTTTTTTCATGTATAACGATTCAGGGAGGTATGGATCGCAGCTGAGTGTGAAATATATGTGATGTGATAGGCGTGTGATCAATACGCAAAACGTGATTTTGTAAACACTATTCAACATGGAAAATTAACTTCCACTTTCGTGTCTGCAAACTTTCTCGGTTTATTTAAACGGAATGATGGAGGACACCTAAGAAAAAAATCAAAAATGATGTATTTTGTATACATGGTCTGGGTTGAAGAGGAGGAATGTGCCTGTCACTGTGACAACCAGGGTTTAACGCTGCAATATTTCAACAATACCACTCTGGCAACCAGGGTTTAACGCTGCAATATTTCAACAATACCACTGTTACAACCAGGGTTTAACGCTGCAATATTTCAACAATACCACTGTTACAACCAGGGTTTAACGCTGCAATATTTCAACAACACCACTGTTACAACCAGGAGGTTAACGCTGCAATATTTCAACAACGCCACAGTGGCAACCAGGGGATTAACGCTGAGATATTTCTACAATATCACTGTGGCAGCCAGGGGTTTGAGGATGTTAGGATTCGAAGCAGGATCTAGACGTATGAACACGAGTGAACAGATAATATGAATAACATTATTTCTACTCACCCTAACACAAAACCAGGCCGGCCCTATTCCAAACTTCTTAATGAAAAGCTCCATTTTTGTAATATGTCCTATGTCTTTGGTCCTGGTGAACTGGAAATAGATATTTGCATTATTATAAACTAATATAGGGGTGTCGTTGTGCCAAGGCTAACACAAAGACTCCAATATGAACATGTTTTATGAGCATTGTTGTTTACAGCCGTACTCAGGAAATATTCCGGCTCTATTATGGCGTCTGTAAATAATCAAGTTTGGTCCATCAAGCCTTTTCACGCGATCAGTTTATTTACAGTTTGTTTGTTTGTTGTTTAACGCAGCACTCATGTGATAGCAGTCTGGAAATAGATTAGTCTGGACCAGACAATCAAGTGATTGCAATCATGAGCATCGATCTACGGAATTGGGATACGATGACATGCGTCAACAAAGTGAGCAAGCCTGGCTACCCGATCCCGTTATTCGCCTCTTACGACAAGCGTGGTTGGCTGAAGACTAATAACTTCGAACCGGGATCTTCACGGGTCAATCTATTTAAAGATATCCGTCATATAGGTGGAATATAGTAGGGATACTATCAAGGAGTTGTGAACATAAACGTCTGCCTTTAAAATAAACATACCTTATCTAGATTCCCCAGCATGTGCACCAGACCTGTATTGATTTTGATCCTGTATGGCGATATACGCGTGGATTAATGAGCACTCGACCGCCTCCGTGGTCTAGTGGTAGAGCGTCCGCCCGGAGAGCGGAAGGCCCAGGGTTCGATCCCCGGCCGCGTCATACCAAAGACGTTAAAAGATGGTACTTGTTGTTACCCTGTCTGGCGCTCGGCATTAAGGGACTAAAACAAGAACTGGTCGGCTCGGAGTCAGTATACTGTGTCTGAGTGGGGTATTCATGTTAGTGGGCTAGCACTATAGTCCGGACTAGTACAAGCAGCCACACAAACACATACACGTACATGCACGTCGCTATATTAGTGCAATAATCTTGGACGCGACGTTAAACCAAATTTCACCTCACCTCACCTAATGAGCACTCAATGCGCCGTTACAACAAACACACAAAAATCAACCGATACATCAACATACCTGAAACCTATCGACCTCTCCTGCACCCATTACGTCGTGATCTTTATGCAGGTAAAACACCTCAACCTTGTTCTTGTAACCGTAGACTCTCAGACGCACCCAGCAGTCAGTGGAACTGTCTTTAGTTTTCCCAGTCTCTGTCACAACACTATACGTGCTCCGGACGAATGCATTCGCTGAAACACATAATTTCAATATTACAAAGAGCGGTTGTGTCATTGTGACCAGTCGTGATATCCCGGAGCAAGCACAATGACGACTCGCACCATTGTCATCACGGTCTTGGTCTTCGCGCAATCGCGCACAGCAGAAAACCTAGTCAATTTGTTAACCACATCCGCCATTGTTAGTTGTAAGACCAATCGGCCAATTTTGCTGAAAATAGACCTCTGAGGTGTCTCGTAGCCAATGTAAGCCGGAACTATTTTTGAAAGAACTCGTTAGCACATGACCGTCACGTGATGTAAACATTCTAGCTTACTGTCGACAGCTATGAACGCCTTGTCATACGGTAATACCACAGAATACAGGTAATCTGGTGGTTGTGTGTGATTACCTGTGGCGATAGATCACAAATACTTTGTTTAGCAAATTCAATGACCTTTCATGGTAGATGTTATAGCTATTATCATTACTGCTAACGTGACTTTATTTTACAGTCTCCGTGTTGGAACTATATTTCCAAAGCCTTTTTGTGTATATGTATAAATCTTTTGAATATATTTAGGATAAAAACTTTGACGCAACAATGTACATCCGCGAGCATGTTTAGGCGGAGACCTGTTTACTGTTAATCTATTTCCAAAAAATCACGGCTGAGTCTTCTTTGCGTTTAGGAAAAGGGTGCGATGTTTGCCGATTGCGTTGTTCATTGTGAAAATGCAATTGTGACTGTCGTTTTGGTATATTTAGACACAAAATATAACTAATAAAGTATTTAGGGGTGATTCCTTGACCAAAGTGCGTAGTCAAACGCGCATTCTGACTTGCTTGTCGTGTTTTACATAACATTGTTCGATCTGTACATGTGGGCGAGTCGTCTTGCGAGAGAGTGAGAGGTGCCGAATAAGTCAGTGTCATATCATTCCGATATATATACACATAAAAAAAGTTAATCACCCCCGAATATTATGTATGATAATACACTACCATAATGCTAAATGTTGATGGCAATACTAATTATGATATTAATGTTGTTTTGTCCGAATAATGTGACCGTTAATGCGTGATGGTCACGTCCCAATTTCCCGTGATTTGCACGTGCATCAAGCCTCCCTAGCACTCAGCAAAAGAAAGTGTGTTCACACAGCAAATACTGGTACTGAAAACGGTGTAAACTGATTTGTGTAGTCGTGAAGTATGAAAATGGCAAAGAAGGAGTTTATGTGAAATACTAGGATGGAGCATATTTGGTATGCATGGCGATTGGACGTCAACTGGGTTACCATTACTCACTGATCAGCCGACTAGTGCGACAACACGCACAAACCAATTCAGTTAAGGACCTGTCACGTACAGGACTACCTTCTGTGACGTCAAGACGTGAAAACAGGATATTACTGCGATTAGTGCAAAGAATTCCATGTGCGACGAGCACCTTCCTGAGGAGTAATTAGTTACCAAGTAGACGTCTGTCTTGCCAAACATTCCGGAATCGTTTAAGAGCTGCTGGAATGAGTGCCCGAACAGTCGTCAAACGCCCCCTACTGGTACAACGTCGTCGAAGACTGCGTGTTTGGCACACAAAGGGTGGGACCTCAGACCATGGAGACGAATCCATTGGTCAGATGAAAGCAGGTTTCAGCTGCATGTGAATGATGGCCGAACGAGAGTGTGGAGGCACCAAGATACAGCATACACCCCCAAGAACATTAAACCAACTGTTCCGTTTGGTGGTGGCTCCGTGATGATATGAGGGTGCGTATCCTACAATTGTAAGCTAGACCTTGTGACTATACGGGCAATCTCAATGGTGAACATTACGTCCGGGAAGTTCTGGAACCAGTTGTTGTTCCCCATTTTGACAACCACCCTCTGGCATCAAGACCCCTGTTCGTTGACGATAACGCTAGACCCCACTGTTTAAGAGCTATGGCTGCATATTTGGCAAACAACAACATTGCAACTCTACCATGGCCTGCAATGTATCCAGGTCTTAACCCTATGGAGCACATTTGGGACATTCTTGGGCGCAGAGTGCAGGCAATGGATCCTCCTCCACACAATCTGGATGAATTGGCAGCAGCTTTGCATCATGAATGGGCGCTATTTCCCCATGATATGATCCGTCGTCTGACTGGAGGGATGAGAAGGGTCGAGGCTGTCATCCGGGCACGCGGTGGCCCTACCCGTTATTTAACTTTTTGACACGCGAATGTCATTAATGGACGTTAATAGACATTTTTATTCATTATGTGCAATAATTTATCGTTGTTCCAGATTAGCAGTGTTATACTTATAGTGGGTGTTATGTTGTGGTAAAAGCAGTACCCGTGTTTGGGCAACCATATCTCAATTAAAATTTCATTTTGTTTTGTTTGTTCTAAGATGGTTGCTCTTTACAAACTTTACAAATGTGTTTTATCCAGTCTACTCTGTCAATTTTGTCATGTTCGTTATTCTTGTTTACTATACAGACAATTTTTGGGAGGTGCTTAACCTCTTTTTTTATGTGTATACATTGCAGTGTATCCTGTTTATGAACCTACCTGCTTTTGCGACCTTTGGCTTCCTGAAAATCTTCGTCATTCTGTTTTTCCCCTCTTTTCTAAGTCCCTTACTTTTGGAAGGACCTACGTGTCCCGCAGGTTTCTCGTTCTGCAGGGTTGATGAGGCTTTGTCTTGGAGCACAGGAGATTTTTGGACATTATGTGTGGGTGGTGCAGATTTGTTGATGTCCTGTGTGGGTGGTGCAGATTTGTTGATGTCCTGTGTGGGTGGTACAGATTTGTCGGTGTCCTGTTCGGGTGGTGCAGATTTGTTGATGTCCTGTGTGGGTGGTGGAGATTTGTCGGTGTCTTGTGTGGGTGGTGGAGATTTGTCGGTGTACTGTGTGGGTGGTGCAGATTTGTCGGTGTCCTGTGTGGGTGGTGCAGATTTGTCGGTGTTCTGTGTGGGTGGTGCAGATTTGTCGGTGTCATGTGTTGATGGTGGAGATTTGTGGGTGTCCTGTGTGAGTGATGGAGATTTGTTGATGTCCCGTGTGGATGATGCAGATTTGTCGGTGTCCTGTGTGGGTGTTGCAGATTTGACGGTGTACCCTGTGGATGCAAGAAACAACATCATGTAGTGACTGATCATCTGGAGGTGGTAGGGGTTGGGATTTGTATTTCAAAAAGTTTTGTTTCAGAAAATACTGTAATTACTTTTTGCCTCAGGTGTTGAAAAAAGAAATAGATGATCGCACGACAATCTGTATGTTCTGTAAAATGTATGTCTTAAAGCAGTGTACGAAAAAGGATATTATGTCTTTCACATTAATCACAGGTCTGAGTGTTAATGAGTGTGGCGTTACGCAAACAAACCATAAATACATAACACGTTTACAGTGAAACCTGTATGACTATCTCAAGGTCATTGTCAAAGATGCAAAGACAAAAGCAAGATTAAGATGCGAAACACGTCGTATGCCAAGAACAATCATCTCGTTTACCTTATAAACTATTGCCAAAAAATATATATGGGGAAGGCTACCGGTAAAGGGACCACGTGGTCGGTATTGAGTTTAAGAGTGGAATCCTAATCTACAATTACATCCATCCAAAATAAAACAAATGAACTGAAAATCTTTACAACTGACGGTGTAGTGTCTTGTCAAATAAGGCTATGATTACAATTTGAGAAATCGTGTGTTAAAATTGTAACATGTGTTTTCTTTTTACCATAAAACAATAATAACGAGGACGTTACCGTGTGCTCATCTGCATGTATCTTGCTATTAGCAAAGGTATAACCCTGCTAAATTGAAAAGAGTATAGCATTGCTCAGACAACGCGCGCATGCGTAATGTTGGAAGTGGTCCTTTTATACCTATGACCGTCAGGTTTGCATTAAACATAATCAACTCTCAATAATAAACCATTATAGTCACAGTTGAACTATGGACTGTACAAATTGAATTTGTTAATTACATAATTCAGTTGTCAATAAAATGGATGCACTTAAAAGGAATATGCAATTAAAAGGACAAACATATCATGTTTTATCATTTTATTATCAAGCTGACGTCAAGAACCTGGACTTCAATTATCCATCGTCAGTCTGGAATACAATCAGTATCAGTATTGCAACTTAGACGTTTCTCATACAAGCAGATGCAATGTACTTATTTAATGTTTCTTTTTAATGATACATGACTTTTCCGTTTGTGAGATACATAGGTTACTTTCAAATAATTATGAAAACATTTTTCGCATCTTAAACATGACAGAAACCGCAAGTATCTAGTATAAAAATTGTGTTATTTTAAATGTTTATTGACATCTATACGACAAAATTATTTTTTAGACAAGACTGCCGGAGACAAATACATCTTTTAATTTGAATGGACCAGTTGGTCGTAATACGCAATTGATATTTAGAATATTATAAAAAAAACAACATTTTGGACAATAATTGAGTTGTCATACATTCCCTTTCTTAACATACAAACACAAAATACTGTTTTCTAGTCGCTTTGCCATCAACATATTGTATTATTCATGTTCAAACGTTGAGTCCCGTGAACATCCACCGGAAGCTAGGTCAGACCATGTGTGGGGCAGTAAGATACAGATCGCGATCGCTGTTACACTTTGAGGAATGAGGAAAGGAAAATATTTTATTTATTAACTAAGGTACCAAACAATCTGATATCCCAAAAATGCCTTCATGGATGGGGACTAGATCTTGCCCTTAACATGACGGAGTATGATTTGCAAATGATTAATCGTAGCCCCTAAGAAATAACGTGTCCTCAAAACAAAAATGGTTCCAATCCAGTATTATTAATGGAATTATACTAACAAACGAGTTGCTGTACAAAATGGGATATACAGAATATATCTTTGCTATTTTTGTAAAGGAGAAAAACAAACCTTAATACACATGTTCTTTAATTGTGAAATTGTAAAACATGTCTGCAACAACCTTGCAAAAAGGATCAAAGACAAACCTGGAATGGAACTAGATGTTTCAATATTGACAATTTTATTAGGATATCAAGACTGCCAAGGATATCAAAATGTACATGTTATTACACACAGATCATAAAATTCTGGCCACTCTGTCAACATCCATGCAAGTAAACCCACGAACGTACACAATTCCAACAAAGATGTCTTGCCATCCAGACACAGGAATAGTTTTGTTGTGAACTATATTCTATAAACTAGTTGTTTGTGTACGCCCAAAACAAATAAAAAATAAAAATAAAAACATTAAAAAAAGAACAGACTTCATGAGATCCAAATCATAGACATATGTAGGCATAGGATCCTCTAATTAAAAAATATATTTAAAAAAGGTACGATCTTCATCAGACCCCATGAGATTTGACGAACAGATCATGAAAATTAGACACATGTAGGCACAGTATCTGTCTGATGCGATCGTTAAGTCATGAGTTTTCAGCCTAGTGGTTAAAGCGTTCGCTCGTCACGCCGAAGACCCAGGTTCGATTCCCGACATGGGTACAATGTGTGAAGCCCATTTCTGGTGTCCCCCGCCGTGATATTGCTGGAATATTGCTAAAAGCGGCGTAAAACCATACTCACTCACTCACTCATTCACTCACATGAGCTTTCAGGATAGATGAACTTATTGTATTTACCTCGGATGTAAAAGACAGCCACATATCAACTTACCACATTTAAGAACATACTCGTCCGCATGATGGTGCCTTCCTCTCAACACCTTGAAAGCTGCTTCATCCGTTCCATCATTGTCGTAATGGGCACACTTGGAACAGCTGGGATCACGGACGCACATAGCGAAACAGCGAAGTCTTGAGGACGGGAGGGCAATTTCAACTCTACCCTCGTCATCAGTCTTTCCTGGACCAACATTCCTTCCAAAATGCACCAGAATACCATCGTACATGTCTGCGCCTACTGTGAGAACACAGAACACCAGAAGCTGCTGATACAGACATATGATGTTGCTAAATACCATCGCCCCAGAGACACGCAGCAATGACATTCAACGCCTACTCGATGAAACGCAACGGTCTTATGTACCAGTATATGATTTGTTCAGATGTTCTATTACTGTACCCCTGCAGGATGATGTTTTATGTACTGGGTGTCACTCGCAAACGCTAATATTATAAGCCGATTACCTGAGTGTTATCTGTTATAGGAGTTAACGAACCTTGAACTTTTCTAAATAACAGTCGACTACATTTCAGCTACAGAAGTAGATTCAGTGTATGATAGATAAGGGAGAACCAAAACTTGAAGTGTCTCATTCAGAGATAAACTTGATACTAATGTACCGATGCTATCTCATTTTCTCGACATATTTAAGTGATTCTGTAGTTGGATCTAGATTTATCGCTCCAGTTGCATTATTGTATAGACAAAAGTATTCTTATGATAAGGGATTTAATATCATGTAAGTAGATGTAATAAATAATGCATAATTTCTATGCAATGTGTTTCCGTTCCATATGGTGTTTGTGTAACGTGTATATACCAGAATATAACTGAAGGGTGATGCAGAAACAATGTCTGTGTGGACAGTTCGGTGTCAGGAAACATAAACATAAACATTTGGGTTAAGTTTTAAAAAAAATGCAAGCTGGAATGTCGCATTGTAGAAAGTGTCCTTGTTTAAATGTCTGAGGATATTTAAATACACTCTTCAAAAAAAGAAACACACAGGTAGTATTATTAGCGTCTTATCCTACACCACGAGATCTGACTACAGAAATCTCTACATGAATCTAATTCTTCAACCTCACCTTCTTCCAATCGTTGACCGCTTGAGGGAGCTGTTTCAACAGGATAACACAGCTCATGACACGGTTGACTACCTTCATAATGCCAACATCAACGCCTTGCCCTGGCCGTCGAGATATCCAGATCTCAACCCAATCGAACACCTCTGCGATGAACTCGTCAACGTCAGAACACGTCAGACACTCCCACAACTGGCCTTAGCGTTACAAGCAGAATGACGCAGAATTCCGCAGGACAGAATTCATACTCTTATCCTGTCAGTGCCGCGAAGATGCAGTCTCAGTTGCAGGATGTATATGTGTTGGTTGGTTGGTTTGTTGTTTAGCGCCGCACTCAGCAATATTCCAGCTTTATGACGGCGGTCTGTACATAATCGAGTCTGGACCAGACAATCCAGTGATTGACATCATGAGCATTAATCCACGCATTTGGGATCGATGACAAGCATCAACCAAGTCAGCGAGCCTGACCACCCGATCCCGTTAGTTGCCTTTTACGACAAGGATAGTCACCTTTTAGGGCAAGCATGGGTTGCTGAAGACTTATTCTATACCGGACTTTCACGGGTCTGTATATGTGTATAGACCACAATAAACAAGCGTAGCACTACAAAATAAAGGATGTGTATAGAACACAATAAACAGACGAAGCACTACCATAACACTGACACTGAAGAAAAACGGACAACACTATGACAACAATTAACAACACCAACATAACACTGACAATGTAGAAACACGAACAACACTATGACACACAGCAAAAAAAGTGTAGGTTTCCGTCTTCCGGAAACCTTCCGGAAACCTTCCGGATACCTTCCCATTTTGGATCCGGCCCGGATACCTTCCGGAAACCTTCCGGAAACCTTCCAAAAAAAATGTCAAAATTTGGGGGTTGCATTTTGTTCACTTAAGTGTGAAACACATAAAAAAAGTAACTTGAAAATACCAAGCAATTTGAAGGTTGTTGAAGGCATCTGGAAGGTTTCCGGAAGGTTTCCGGAAGGTATCCAGATGCAAATTTTCTTCATGACTTGCTTCTGGTAAAGAATGTTAGCCTGTGCATTACAGGTACCTGTTGTAATATTCTGTGTTATTTTAATGGTAAATATCCTCCTAAAACATTTTTGGAGAAGAAAATTGTTCAATTTCATATTTTGTCCTTTTCGGATGTTAATGGTATTTAATGAACAAACATCAGTTCTTGTATAATGATATCGTCATTGAAAAGGTCATTGACAATGTGCTCACTTGGGCCTTTGGTCCTAGTGAGATGATAATAAGACTATTTGTAACGGTACATGTACTTGTTATATCCAAAATACTAACTTCATTGACATTTGCCTCACCCTAGTTTTATGGTACTACAGTAAGCTCTTCCTCAGTTACTGTGAATTATTATATTAAAAGGGATTGACAGTTAATTTGACACTGGAGTTGTAACCACTGCACATATATGTGTATTCAAATAAAATAACAACGATGTGCTTAATACTTCACAAATATCTCCAGAAATAGGCATTTTAGTTATAATTGCAGAAATACTTTATGAATGACCCCTTCACTGTTGCCTTGATCTTACACTTCAACCCCTCATGAGATATCACTTTTGAGTGTGAATTTGACCTTCAATATCAGTGATAAATATTTCAAAAACATTTCAAAGAGCTATCCAGCACATAAACCAAATATGCAGTCCTTTGGTAGAATTCAACATATCATTGACCAAAATATGGAAGTAATGTAACCAGTATATGTATAAGGGTTACTAAGACTTCTGTAGAAAAGGCAATTTAAGGGAAAATGTAGTATATATAGATCACACACGACCTTTTTCAAACTTCGACCCCTGCCCAAAGGAAGAGTTAGACCACAAACAAACTTTTTGTCTGGTTGTGACTTTAACCTTTGACATAACAGATCAATGTGTCATCAGACGTTTTCAGAGCAAAGGAAACGTGTTATTTATCTTGAGATGCCCAAGCAATGCATGGTTTCATAAGATAAGTGTGGCTATTAAACTGAGGCAAAATCATGAAACATCCTCATTTACACAGCTGGCAAATGAAACATAAGCAACAATCAAATTATCAATTTCTTTTATTCATATGCCTATAGTATATCGCACATTGAACAGTGTTCACATGATGGTTCCTGATGCAGTATGCAATTTCATCCTATTCTTCAATACTCATAACAGAGTGTGATAACTGTTCGCTTGACAGTACCTACGGATTATGTTCACCAGTTCAGATAACTTACTTTCCCTCAATCCTCCTTTTCTTTCTATATTGCCATGGATGAACAGGAACCAGGATGAGGGGATACCAGTTAGACTCTATCTCTGCTGCATTGTGTTAGTAGAATTGTGAACTTTCCATTTGGTGTTTGGGTCCACATTTAAAGACAATAAGTCCCATTTATCATTCCTTTCAAGTGTTTACAAGAATTTCCTGAATGTCCTGGAAGAATTACACTCCAGCTTGGCATTGGTTGGTCTTCTCACATTAGCCAGACCAGCCTTTGTGTGTCCCAGTACCATTTGGCATACAATTTCTCGGTCGGCCTCCATTGAAATAACAGGACCCTCATCATCGCTGTCTGCAAATCACCTCTGATATCTGAAGGGGTGCAGCCTCTGTTTAGGACTCCCTTGTCTGGTCATTCCTGACTGTCAACCTGGAGTACTCATCCAGGGATCTCAAGCAGGACTTCAGTTTCTGCAGCATTATGTAAAAAGATTTTAGCAATCAAAAAGAATTGTTGCCACATGTACTTACAGATAGAAGGCAGCAAAATCACTTAAGTTGTCATATGTGAGTCTTGTTATATGCTAAACATTTAAGATAATCACATCTCAAATCTCAACCAGACAAACCAGTGACTAATGTTATGAACTCGGTCCAGACAAACCGATGATAACTATTATGGACAATATCCCACATCACTGTGGTATGATTACATGTGATCAATGAGCCTACTCAATCACAACCTTATCTATTAATTAGGCTTGGAATGCTGGGAATCTTTTTAAGAGATGTCATTTAGTGATTGTTTCAACTCATCAACATGGAAAAATATATATTCACAATCCTTGTCATATAGCCAAACTATTGCTGGATGCAGTGTTAAATAAATGATTTGGCTTTAACACTGCTTTGAACAGTATTCCAGATATATCACCGCATGTTAGTTTGATGTGGGAAGAAAGTCCTAAGTGATGCAGGTCTTTGATGAATCCCACGAGTATGTGTATAATGCTGACAAACCTAGCAACATAATCGGGGAGAACCAGGATTTGAACCCATGACTATAGGTTTCTGCTAAGCCCAAGAGATGCAACTCTGCACAGAAAATTGTAGTGCCTTAGATAATAGGACATCCGTGCCTACAGCGATAAGGAACAAACTGAAGACATATTTGCAAAATAACCATATGAACCAAACAGAATAATTTCAAAATATTTACCACTCACTGTTGCTCTTCTATGGTCTTTCTTTGCATTGATGCTGCACGGATGACTGTCTCTTTTATTCATCCGGACATTCTACAAACATAAGTAGCATTCACATCACAGAAATGTCCAAACTGTACATGTTGTACATTTGATTCAAATGAAAAGACCCCGGTTGTGATTCCGACTTAGAACTACCCTAATCATAATAATTCATGTCAAACATTCAGAGATGACATTTATCCCCATATTTAACAAATGTTAAAACAATATTTTGACCACAAAGTCAGGGTCATTCAACACATACATTACATAGGAAATAACTTGTTCGACAATGCAGAGAGATCCTCACCGAGGTGAATATCATTCCATGAATTATTGCCACATTTTCTTGAAATGCAGATTAATGCAATGCAGTATTTACTTTTATTTCTAGGCTATTTGTTTGGCTTTTCCATGGCACTGTTTTGACAGAGATCTAACCTTGATATGACACTTTGTTCAGAAATGATATAAATAAGAGAATACTTTATTATTCCCGAGAAAATTTGGGTTACATTGTAAAAGCAGAGAGAAACAAGTATAAGATTCATGATTTAAGTTAAATACACTCGACCCCTGAAGATTCCGGGGTAGACTAGGTCTTCAGCCATTATGCTTGTCGTAAAAGGTGACTAACGGGATCGGGTGGTCAGACTCTCTGACTTGGTTGATGCATGTCATTGATCTAAATTCCGTGGCTCGATGCTCATGATATGAATCACTGGGTTGTCTGGTCCAGACTTGATTATTTACAGACCACCGTCATATAGCTGAGTGCGACCTTAAACAACAAACCAACCTAAATACACTCATACATACAAACACAACATCCAAACACCAGGGTTAGAAATTGGCACTAGTCATTTTGACATTTTAAAGGTTTTGCTATATGCTATCATTTTAGGACTAGTGGACTGAAAGTGTTAGTTTCTACCGCTGCAAACACTAATCAACTAATGAATTGAGTGGTCAGACTAGGTTGTCATCATACTCTGAGGGCATGGATCTTTGCTGAAAATAACAATCACTAGATTGCCTGGTCCATGTTCAATTATTTACAGGCTGCCATCACAGAGCTGGACTATTGTGAGTGTGATGTTTCACATTACATTGAAATATACCATGATGAATACATGTAGTTTGTATTTATCACAAACAAAAATACTCACTCAATACTTGGTATCCTCCCTGAGGATGTCTGTGAACCTGCCCACAAACCCTGAACATGCTGAAACAGAAAACAACTAACTTGTCTTTATCCTTTCAATGTTTCAGTGTGAATTTGTTAAAGATTGATAAGCTGTCATTATTCATTGTAATCCATATCTCACTTTCAGGTGGTTCAGGTGGCAACACATGATTGGAATTGAATGCCACGTTTTGTTTGACATGTACTTTGCCAGATTTATACCCTTGGTAACTAACCCTCATCATCAAATCCCAGCGTTATGTTGAGAATAAGGACACGACCCTTAAAAGTCCTGCACCTGTAGCTCTTATGCAAGCCCAAATAGAAATACCATGTCACAACAAACACTTGATCATAATAATAACAAAGGGTTTCCGAAAACAACAAAACTAAAAGGCCCTTGACGTTTACAGTAGTAACATGGAGATCAGGAAAATATCTAAATCAATCCATTCCATAAGATCTCTGTATAGAAATCATGGAACATTATGTCTCGAAGCCCTGCTACGTACCTGGCATCTGCACGCTGCTCTTCCTTCCTTCGGCTGTCAATCGAGTTTTCGAAATACTTGACGTCCTCGTTGTGGATGGCTCAGGTGGATTTCGACCGGGATTTCCGAGTTAGAGGTGATTGAGAACAATGTATCGATACACGAGGTAAGCATATCGCAATCAAGCATCACGGTGTACATCGATTACACGAGGTTTGAGTGTTTGTTTACATTTGTGTTCCAAAATGGCGCCCTCGGCCATACAGGGAATTATGGGTAGACTTGCTTGTCCCGGAATAACACGAGTTGGTCACGAATGACGAGCGGTCATTTCTGCAGCAGTTACGGAAAGAGACGAGGTTGGCCGATTACAGTTCATACAGGCCATATTGGGAGCCGCGGGGATTTCGACAGTGTGTATTAGGAAGTATACCTATGTGGTGTATGGAATATGCGTTTGCCTACCATGCCAGGCAGTGTGACAAGGGATATCCCAGCGGATGTAATATTCCTACAGCAGAAATGTTTCACAACCTCGATTGCAGGGAGCTGAAGATGTGACATATTCAGACAGAGACCATAATACATAGACTGTTATATGGTCTCTGATTCAGGTAAGGAATATGTTAATAATATTGATCACGTATTAAAGTTATTTATCTTCTGTAAGCCACTTATTCTGTTTTATATATGTTAGTAAATGTGTGATTTAATTTTTGTAGGATAAGCAGTCTACCTAACTTATGTTAATCCTTGCTAATGTATATGATGTAGAAATATGTTTGCTTACTTATATTCCTTTATCTAGATACTCTACAGTGACTCATTTTTTTAGTTCATACCGTACCGACTAAACTTACCTTTGCAGGTGTGAATAATCAAGAACAAATGAAATGACAGGAGTTTTGCAACAGTGAACATTGTGAAGTGGAAGATAAGACATTTGAAAGGTATGGATATTTTCACTTGAACTTGTTGAAGAATACCGTGATGACAACTTTATCATGTTGGGAATTTTGGCGGTGGGGTAGCCTAGTGGTTGAAGTGCTGAAGACCAAGGTTCGATTCTTGTCATGGGTACAATGTGTGAAGTCTATGTCAGGTTCCCTTGCTGTGGTATTGCTAAAAACAGCGTAAAACCATACCCACTCATTTGGGGATTCCGGGTTGGAATTGGTCCCCATCAACCTATGCTAGTTGTAAGAGAGGGTTATACTATAAAGGGAAATAGTACCTCGCCTACTATTGCCTGGTGAAAACAGCACCTTGTTGTTTTTTTTACCTTGGGTCTGAATATGCCCGAATACATGAAATTAAACTTGCATGGTCACTTGTAAACAAATAACTGAGAAATGTTCAAAAAGGTTTACATTAAAAACTAGCATCTACTTGCCGACTCTGATTTGGAGATGCAACTCAACTTATTGTGAAAATATAATATGCTTTGATTTCTTTGAAGTAAAATAAATGCAATTAAACTTGCAAACACAAATAATTGTTAAATGTTAGTCACCTAAAAATAGTTAAGATTAGAAATTAGCCTCTGCTCAAATTTACTCATGATTCTGATTGGGAGGTGCAACTAAACTTATCATTGAAAGATCACATGCTTTGAAGTTTTAAGTAGCTTTACTCAGATTAGCTCAATGTCAAGCTGAACCTGAGTCTGGCGAAAATGTCAAGAAACTGGACAACAGGTATACTATATATGTCATATTTATTTTAGTAAGTAGGAAATAAATAGTAATTTTATAGAAATTTCATTTATATATATTTCGGCCAGGAATCAACATGTCTCTCCAGATAACAGACAACAATTAGTAGCCCTTTTTGTCAAATCAAGGTGCTGTTTTCGTTGGAGAAATCAGTGACATTTTGCTGAGGTGCCGTTTTAGCCTCACCCATAAGAGATAACCTAATAGATCAGGTGATCAGGCTCAGTGACCTGGTTCATGGCATCTGACAGTGACCATCTAACAGTGTGGATTGATGTTCACAATATCAATCACTGGATTGTCTAGAATTTTGGGCCTACCTTTAGAATACAGTACCTAACTTTTCAAACAGGTCACAGTACCCTGTGATGTAATTCGTAGTATTCTGTTGCCTGGCACACTGGCAAAACAATGCCTTGTGATGTCAGGGGTCATTGGATGTGCATATATATGCTCTTTTCAGTGGTCTATCGTCTCCACACGCTATGTTGTTGCATGAGTTTAAATTATTTGTTTACTAAATATTGTTTTAAACATTTATATGTGAACTGGATGGGTAAACAAGCAAAAACTTATTTGAATACCGCTCCAGAATTAGAATACAATATGATATGACAAAAGTACAGTCAAGGAATACAATTATATACATGTTCTTATTATAGAAACTACGTTGTCGGCGCTGTCAGGTCGCATTTTTAGTTGTAATAGTGTACTGCAATATACGGCAAGGAATAGTATTATAAATTTAAGATGCTATGTACAATCACAAAACCTATTGGATAGCTGAATGTAGTCTTCTACTGATTTAAGAATTTCTAAGTTTATTTTTGACATCCTTTCAGGATTACCTAATAGAATTGAATTTAGATCATATCCCTTAACATAATAGTACATATTCTGTCTTAAATCATTGTAATTTGGACATATGAGAAAGAAGTGAAGTGCATCTTCAGTGTGATGGCCACAGCTACATGCAGGATTATCTTATAAATATTGCCTGCGGATGCACATTTTATAACAAGTGCTTGTTTATTTTCTATATACTTTTATTTCATTTTTTACTTATTACAGTGGTTAAAATGATTATAAATATAAATTGAAACTAATAATGTGCAATAAGCGGGTTATAGCTGAAACGACACCTTAGCAAAACAGCACTGACTGGCGAAATACTCGCCGAAAGCGAAAACGGCGATTGTTACTTGACGAAAATGACCCTTATTTTTTTTTTTACCTTGGTAAAATAAATGAAATTAAACTAGGATTGATAACTTGCAAAGACCAATAATTGTGAAATGTTAAAACAAGTTTACAATAGAAATTACTTACTTACTTACTTACTTACTTTGGAGATTTAACGTGCGCTTTCCGACTGATGCGTATTTCGCACTCGGGCCCGGCCAGGCCATTTAATGTGTTTCCGAGAGGGGCGAGGGTGGTAATAGAAATTAGCCTCTACTCCAACTTATCCTATACCCGACTCAATTTATTGTGATAACATGCTTTGAAGTAAAATATATGGAATTAAACACACATCGTCTCATACAAACACAAATGCATGTAGTTGTTAAACGTTGAAACAAGTTTACCTTCGAAATTAGTCCCCTACTCCAATTTACTCACCGACTCTGATTGGCAGACACAGCTCACTTGTTGTGAATGTATTTTTCACTTTAAAGTTTAAAGTACTCAATGTCAAGCTGAAACTGTATTTAAGAATCCTAACATGGTGCAATTTCTCCCTTAACTCAGAAAAAACAACAGGAATAGTATTCAAACATAAAAACATGAAACCCGCCTCCCCAATCCTCCAGCTAAACAATCAAACAATCAAATTTCAAAAACAAACCAAATTCTTAGGACTTATTTTCGATGAACATCTCACCTGGGATGCTCACATCCAAAACCTAACAACTAAATGCAGTAAAGACCTAAACACCCTAAGATGCCTAACTGGCTCTAACTGGGGAGCCTCCAAAGATACTCTCCTCTCTCTCTACATATCCCTAATTAGATCAAAACTAGACTACGGCTGCGCCATATACAACACCCTAAACAACTCTCTATCTAAAAAACTTGACTCAATACAATATCAGGCTCTCAAACTCATTACACGCACCCAACATGGCACCTCCTACACCTCACTTCAGGCCTTAACAGGAGAAATGCCACTAAGTCTACGCAGGGAACAGCTAAGCTTAAATTTCTGGGCCGCGTCCCAATCAAACCCTCTCATCCAAAACTTAATAAACCAAAACATCAGCCCTAAAAACCAAGCTCTAGCTCGTAAACACCCCTTACTTACCCCAATATCCCAAAGAATAACAAACTACCTAAATGAACACCAAATTAAAAATCTTAAACAAAACTGCAAACAATCAAATATCTTCACCCCTAAACTTAAAATACCCAAAATAGACACAACACTAGCTAGCCAAATAAATAAACAAACCGACCCAAATATAGCTAAAACTACCACACTAGCATACATACACAAAAATTGGCCAAATTGGTGTCACATTTACACGGACGGATCCTCAGATCCGACCTCCAAACACACGGGTTTCGGAGTCCATACCACACAACCAACTAAAACCACACAATCCTTCCGACTCCCAAATAACCAATCAATATTCACGGCCGAACTAATGGGCATGGCCTCAGCCCTCCACAATCAAGAATCCAAAAACAACCAAAAAATCCTAATACTTACTGACTCCCTAAGTGGACTACAAGCCCTCCAAAACAAAAATACCAAAAACCGACCTAAATTAATAAATCAAATACTTAAAAGCTCCAACGACCTAACAAAAGCAGGCAAACAAATAACCTTCTTGTGGATAC
Source organism: Haliotis cracherodii (assembly GCF_022045235.1). Taxonomy (NCBI): domain Eukaryota; kingdom Metazoa; phylum Mollusca; class Gastropoda; order Lepetellida; family Haliotidae; genus Haliotis; species Haliotis cracherodii. The sequence continues at coordinate 23,416,099 of NW_027266269.1, forward strand.
CCGCCCACGTAGGAATATACGGTAATGAAAACGCCGATAAAGCAGCTAAACTATCCCTCAAAATCCCAGAAATAAGCTTAAACTTACCCATCTCAAAATCAGAAATTAAAAGTGTAAACAAACAAAAAATCACAAAAAAATGGCATAACCTATATCTAAACTCAAATAGCCAAATCAAAAGAGTGCTCAGCAAACCACTAACCAAACCAAAAATTCTCCATCCATCCAAAAAAATCGACAGAGTAATCACTAAACTCCAAACAGGACACACCAACCTAAATAACCACCTAAAAAAAAATTAAAAAACACACTACAGGTAACTGCCCACACTGCAAACAACCAGAAACCCCAGAACACGCACTCATCCACTGCACACACTACCTAACACATCGAACCGCATTACAAACCACCCTCAATCTAAACAAGGCTCTCACTCTAGAAGCAATACTAAACCCACAAAATAAACTAGAAAACTTCAAGGCCTTAGGCGTATTCTTAATAAAAACGGAACTAATAAAACGCATCTAAAACCATAATAACCTACCAAATCAAAATCACAAAAACAAACAATCATCCACCATACCCAGCTCCCTTAGTTCTCTTCCCCAACCCCATCGGCATCTATTCCAAATCTCAAAATTCCCAAATTCTATATAAGCAACCCCTAAAGCCCCCTCTTGGGTTGCACAGACCACCCTCGCCCCTTTCGGAAACACACTAAATGGCCTGGCCGGGCCCGTGTGCGAAATACGCGTCAGTCGGAAAGCGCACGTTAAATCTCCAAAGTAAGTAAGTAAGTGCAATTTTTCACAATGGCCTTTCGATGTGTCATTTGAACATGTTGAAAGGTTTTACAAGGGATATTTGTAACCCAATACTTTCCGTAACGGGCGACAATGCTCGTCTAAAGAGTTGACTAACGCCATCAGGTGGCGATCAGGCTCGGTGACTTGGTTGATGCATGTCATTGATCCCAATTGTGTGGGTCGATGCTCATGATGTCAATCACTGGACTGTCTGGTCCAGACTCGATTATTTACATATAGCCGGAATATTGCTTGAGTGCGGCATAAAACAACAAACCAAATCATAAGTGTGGGATGAATGATTTGAAATTAGCAAGTTTAATGTGACCTTCAATCACTACAACCTGTTCTGTTCTTTGATTCAGTGAAAATTTGCATCATGATAGTTTCAACTGTAGATACAGTTAATCTGTTTGTTGTACAGTTTCTGTATATCAATATATATGTTGTTCAAATAAGCTTTGCCTCTTCACCAACCCTATTCCTCTTTTGGAAAAAATAGTGTCTAATAATTCAAACACCATCACCATCATCCTAGTGAACACAACAAAGAAATGCACATCAAAAACGTCATTATTATTATTTCTGATCTCTGATAAATGAGAAAAAAACTGTTATCCAGCAAGATACATTTCCTTGGTCCCAAGAAGCATGTGACATAGTAAACTGACTCGATAAGTTGAATAGCAGTTGTAAAGGCACAAGCCGTCACTACTCAATTAAGTAATTAACAGACAATTGCAAGTACTAATACCCACCCGACACTAATTGCCCTGTTAATCCCTAGTCCACAATGAGTTGACATTGAGTTCATTTTGCTAATTAGCTGTTTTTAGAGTAGCAAGGTAATAAACATCAAAGGTGGGGCGGGCTTTGATCATGTGTTCTGTAGAAGAGATGATGTCACTTGTTTTATGTTTATTTAGGATTAGCTACATCCTTTGATGCTACCAAGGCAGCCCTTGAGATTATCAGACAGTTTGGCTAGACACAAACTGATGTCTCCCTTGTAGCACACTATGTGTCAGACACAGACTTTGACCACTCTGTGCAGATGCATATCAATGCATAAAGAATATTGGGTAGATGATTCAACAATGCCACACAAGTCAAAGTTGGGTTTCACTGTATTTAGAAACAGACGATGGATCCAAAACTTTATAACAGTAATTATGATTAATTTAAACTTTGCCAGGCCAATATTTGGCAGATTTGCATGTTATTGTTAATCTTCATTTAGTTAATTTTCAAAAAAGATAGGATGAATGATAAAATATGATAATGAGTCATGAATATTTGAATTCAGATCAGAACAAACAGGGAGGGTCACCCCAAAATGTGAGAGTCTCTAGGGGAGACTTGACAAAATGGACAATAAAATATAAAGTGCTTTGCATTTTCTTTCAGGGAGGGTTGTGTCAAAAATGAATGAGAACATACCGGTAATACATGACCGGCCCCTTTAATGTAATATACATAGTTTTTAGTTGATGGTTCAGGTTGTACTTTTCAGTTGAATTTCTTATCACTGTCTATGATGGACTACCAATTAACGGTAGATATTTAATATCCATAATAACTTAGATAAATGCTTCTACAGTCTCATCCTAATTTGTCAAAATTTGAATTTCAATATAGCTTCCATTAATGAATTAATGAATTTGGTGAGAATATCTATTGTCTGAATGCCTAATATACTTTCTTTTGTATTTGGTGTGCAAGGGTAGCCTAGTGGGTGAAACAGTCTCTGAAACCCGGGTTCAATTCACCACATGGGTTCAATGTGTGAAGCCCATAGCTGGAATATTGCTAACAAGCTGCATGAAACTATACCAGCTCACTCGCTCATTATGTTGTATTTTGAGATCACTTACATGACATGTGTTTTGATAATTATGAATAGTTGCATTTATGTATTTATGTATAAGAACCTATGTAACTTAGTTTTGCATAGTCTTGTTTACCCTTCCTTACATTTTGATGTAATGCAAACATTCAAGCAAAATTCAGCTGTGGTATTGTTTTAGAAGACCGGATACATTTTTGTATTTTCTGAACACTTTTCTGTTTGCAATGGCTTATTTACATGTTCAAAGATTGGTTAAATATCAGTTGCAAGATAAATTGTCAATACCTCACTGTTTGAGAAAACAACTTTAAACATTTGTAAATATGTGTGTGTTTCATAACTTTTGACTAACAAGTTTCTAAAGATGTTATGAAATGTTTCAGGTACCTAGATTTCACAATCTGACACCAGCTACATTTAAGAAGATCTTGCTCACACAATTCAGACAAGGGACTCGCCGGAAGATGAACAGTACTCCTGATAACAACCAACAGATTCACCTCAGAAAGTGATGATTCTGAATGAATAATGCCACATCAGTGTTACTGTAGGTGGTTTTATTATGACACTAATGAAGTCTGAATGAATTTATGCCAAAGCACTGTGACTATGTCCAGGTTGTGTACACCGATGCTGACCATACAAATCTGAATGACTTTTGTGGTTTACTGCAGAAACATAATTGACTTTAGATATTCTTCTTCAATAAAATTCTTCTGAGATTTGACTAATTTGTTTATTTAGAAAATGGCATTGAAGCGTCTGTTCTGTAAGGCCTTGCAACTTGCAAGCCCCACTGGTTACTTTATGCTAGTTCCTCTTCTTGCTTGATCAAATTTCAATTTGTGATATGTACCAATGAAATGCCATATAATCAATAAATAAGATTTTTTTCCAAAAACATGATTTGTTTTGCTTCATTAGCATAAAGATATATAATACTGATCAGCCATAACATAGGTGCTGAACAAATATGAAATGTACTAATGCCCTGAATGTATTCCTACTATAAATACTTAACAAAAGTTGTAGTTCCACCTTAGTAGACAAATGACATTGATATTTTTTCTGTACTTTATTTAGGTGTTTTCTATGGATGCCATTAGTCTTATGCACCAATTTGGGACAATTGTATTCTGTTTTATATTCCCATGAAACTACACTGTCCCGATATAACAAGTACTGATACCGTTCCAAACTAATCTGTTAATCTCACCAGGGCCAAATGCCAAAGCACATAGCCAATGACTTTCCATTTTTTTCTGAGTGAAAATGCTGTTTTGCCACTTTTAGCAATATTGCAACAATATCATGGTGGCGGACACCAGCAATAAGCTTCACGCATTGGACCCATGTCGCAAAACAACTTGTGAACAATGCATGCCCACATATCTCAGTTTGAGGAGGATATTTACCATTAAAATAACACAGAATATTACAACAGGTACCTGTAACTTTTTCTTTTTCTCAGTACAAACTGGAAGTCTGGACATGAAATTTAACGATATCATTATACAAGAACTGATGTTTGTTCATTAAATACCATTAACATCCGAAAAGGACAAAATATGAAATTGAACAATTTTCTTCTCCAAAAATGTTTTAGGAGGATATTTACCATTAAAATAACACAGAATATTACAACAGGTACCTGTAATGCACAGGCTAACATTATTTACCAGAAGCAAGTCATGAAGAAAATTTGCATCCGGATACCTTCCGGAAACTTTCCGGAAACCTTCCAGATGCCTTCAACAACCTTCAAATTGCTTGGTATTTTCAAGTTACTTTTTTTATGTGTTTCACACTTAAGTGAACAAAATGCACCCCCCAAATTTTGACATTTTTTTTGGAAGGTTTCCGGAAGGTTTCCGGAAGGTATCCGGGCCGGATCCAAAATGGGAAGGTATCCGGAAGGTTTCCGGAAGGTTTCCGGAAGACGGAAACCTACACTTTTTTTGCTGTGACAACAATCAACAACGCCAACATTACACTGACAATGTAGAAACACGGACAACACTATGGCAACAATGAACAACACCAACATAACACTGACAATGAAGAAACACGAACAACACTATGACAACAATGAACAACACCAACATAACACTGACAATGAAGAAAAACGGACAATACTATGACAACAATGAACAACACCAACCTAACACTGACAATGAAGAATAACGGACAACACTATGAAAACAATTAACAACACCAACATAAAACTGACAATGAAGAAAAACTGACAACACTATGACACCAATGAACAACACCAACATAACACTGACAATGAAGAAAAACGGACAATACTATGACAACAATGAACAACACCAACATAACACTGACAATGAAGAGAAACGGACAACACTATGACAACAATGAAGAGCACCAACATAACACTGACAATGTAGAAAAACGGACAACACCATGACAAAAATTGACAACACCAACAAAACACTGACAATGAAGAAAGACGGACAACACTATGACAACAATTAACAACACCAACATAACACTGACAATGTAGAAAAACGGACAACACCATGACAAAAATTGACAACACCAACAAAACACTGACAATGAAGAAAGACGGACAACACTATGACAACAATTAACAACACCAACCTAACACTGACAATGTAGAAACACGAACATTATGACAACAATGAACAACACCAACATAACACCGACAATGAAGAAAAACGGACAACACTATGACAACAATTAACAATACCAACATAACACTGACAATGTAGAAACACGAACAACACTATGACAACAATCAACAACGCCAACATTACACTGACAATGAAGGAACACGAACAATACTATGACAACAATGAACAACACCAACATAACACTGACAATGAAGAAACACGGACAACACTATGACAACAATGAACAGCACCAACAAAACACTGACAATGAAGAAACACGAACAACACTATGACAACAATTAACAACACCAACCTAACACCGACAATGAAGAGAAACGGACAACACTATGACAACAATGAACAACACCAACATAACACTGACAATGAAGAAACACGAACAACACTATGACAACAATTAACAACACCAACATAACACTGACAATGAAGAAACACGAACAACAATATGACAACAATTAACAACACCAACATTACACTGACAATGAAGAGAAACGGACACCACTATGACAACAATGAACAACACCAACATAACACTGACAATGTAGAAAAACGGACAACACTATGACAACAATGAACAACACCAACCTAACACTGACAATGTAGAAACACGAACAACACTATGACAACAATGAACAACACCAACCTAACACTGACAATGAAGAAACACGAACATTATGACAACAATCAACAACACCAACATAACACTGACAATGAAGAAAAACGGACAATACTATGACAACAATGAACAACACCAACATAACACTGACAATGTAGAAACACGGACAACACTATGACAACAATGAACAACACCAACCTAACACTGACAATGTAGAAACACGAACAACACTATGACAACAATGAACAACACCAACATAACACTGACAATGTAGAAACACGGACAACACTATGACAACAATGAACAACACCAACCTAACACTGACAATGTAGAAACACGAACAGTACTATGACAACAATGAACAGCACCAACATAACACTGACAATGTAGAAACACGGACAACATTATGACAACAATGAACAACACCAACATAACACTGACAATGTAGAAACACGGACAACACTATGACAACAATGAACAACACCAACCTAACACTGACAATGTAGAAAAACGGACAATACTATGACAACAATGAACAGCACCAACATAACACTTACAATGAAGAAAAACGGACAATACTATGACAACAATGAACAACACCAACATAACACTGACAATGTAGAAACACGGACAACACTATGACAACAATGAACAACACCAACATAACACTGACAATGTAGAAACACGAACATTATGACAACAATGAACAACACCAACATAACACTGACAATGTAGAAACACGGACAACACTATGACAACAATGAACAACACCAACATAACACTGACAATGAAGAAACACGAACAACACTATGACAACAATGAACAACACCAACCTAACACTGACAATGAAGAAACACGAACATTATGACAACACTGAACAACACCAACATAACACTGACAATGTAGAAACACGAACATTATGACAACAATTAACAACACCAACATAACACTGACAATGTAGAAACACGGACAACACTATGAAAACAATGAACAACACCAACATAACACTGACAATGTAGAAACACGAACAACACTATGTTTGTTTGTTGGTTGGTTGTTTAACGTCGCACTCAGCAATATTCCAGCTATATGAGGGCGGTCTGTAAATAATCGAGTCTGTGAACGACATCATTACCATCAATCCCTCGCAATTGGGATACGATGACATGCATCAACCAAGTCAGCGAGCCTGAACAACCGAGCCCGTTAGTCGCCTCATAAGACAAGCATAGTCGCCTTTTACAAGTATGGGTTGCTGAAGACCTATTGTACACCGGATCTTCACGAATCCACTGACAATGAAGAAACACGAACAACACTATAACAACAATTATCAACACTAACAGCAGCAATTGAATAACACGGTAATAATGTAAACGACTTTATTAATCATAACAGGGTACTTTTAAGATGACATGTTAAATAATAAGGGAACGATGAGACTAGTAACAGGCTTAATTAACCGTTGCGTCGTGAATATCATGCAATATTAACCTTTTACTGCTTTTGCGATGGCAGTTTAAAGAATGGTAAATCAAGGTCAACTGGAATGATTGAGAAGAACTCTATGTAATGGGACGGCCGAAAAAGACAAATCAGTATCGTTGGTAAAATGATCGCGTGAACAATATACAGTAAACTACGATTATAACGAACACGCTTATGACGAATTGACAGATATAGCGAACTTATTTTTTAGTCCCGGCCATTTGTTGAATGTATGCTGTATATATGCTTATAACGAATTACGGTTATAACGAACTAAAATTAGTGGCCCCTTTGAGTTCGTTATAACCGTAGTTTACTGTAGAGCGTTTCGAAATTCATTCAAAAACAAATACAATTCACAATTCTAACGTAACGTTTAGACACGTATGTGAAGACTTTACCCCACCACCCTATAATACAAGACCACCTCACCGTCTGACAATACAAGACTTTCACACCATCCCCAAATACAAAACTTTCACACCATCCCCGATTACACGATTTCGTCACCGTCCAAACACACAAGACCACAGTGTCCTGTTAAATGCGGCGTTAAACAACAAACAAGCAAACAAACAAACAAACTCAGCAATATTCCAGCTATATGACGGCGGTCTGTAAATAATCGAGTCTGCACCAGGCAATGCAGTGATTGGCATCGTGAGCATCATCTACTTAATCGATATAAGATAACATGGATCAATCAAGTCACCGAACCTGACCACCCAATCACGTTATGGTCGCCTCTCGAATAAGTAGAGTGGAAGGTCAGTTTGGTTTATAAATGACGTTCTGAAGAGAAAGTTTGTATCGCAGCACGAGGATCGCGTTACTGACTATTGGTTGAAAAGAATGCCTCATAAACGTGGTTTGTTTAATATGCTTCACTTAGAGGGTTATATTTACGTGTAATCAGCCACATTGGACAATGTTCCCCTTGTATTTTCACAAGGTTTGTGTCTTTGTTGGTTGTTTTACGCCGCACTCAGCAATATTCCAGCTAGTCGCCAGTCTGTAAATGATCGAGTCCGGACAAGACAGTCCAGTGATTGATACTGTGAGGGTTACGATCACATGCCATCAACCAAGTCTCTGAGCCTGACCACCCGATCCATTTCGTCGCCTTTTACGACCGCAGGGACCTGTTCTAACCCGGAATCCCACGGGATAATTTAGTTAATATATGAAAAATTGTTAACTTATTTGTTGTTTACTGAGGAAAAAGGCCGGCAGGTAGTTGATCGCTATACATTCCTATGCTGAGTATTGTTTTACGCCGCTTCTGTCAGTATAACATGAACTCATGTCAGGGAACCAGAACCTTCTGGATGAAGCTTAAATTGGTTGGTTGGTTGTTTTGTTGTTTAACGCCGCACTCAGCAATATTCCAGCTGTATGACGGCTGTCTGCAAATGATCGAGTCTGGACCAGACAATCCAGTGATTGACATCATGAGCACCGATCCACGCAATTGGGATCGATGACCGTGCATCAACAAAGTCAACGAGCCTGACCACCCGATCCCGTTAGTCGCCTTTTACGACAAGCATAGTCGCCTTTTACGGCAAGCATGGGTTGCTGAAGACCTGTTCTACCCCGGATCTTCACGATGAAGCCTAACAGCGAAGGCTTCAACCACTAAACTAACCCACCGTTTCGAAAGCGATTGAACGAAATAGTGTTTAAGTGTCTATACTAAGACTTTTAGTTGAGATAAGGATTTTAAACATGTAAATGAATTAATCTATCAATCCAAATAAAAATATAGTTTTATTCTGTTGAGCTCGAGTCTCTCTACAACCGCCCAGAATACCAAATTAAGAGAAAACACTCACTGTTTTAACAATTTTTCATTTTCAGATTTGATCATTTTTAAATATGTGACTCATATAAAAGAACACATTCTAATGTGTACATTTTAATTAATGTGCTGTTAACATTATTACGTATAACTGTCTATTTTTAATGTGCAGCCGAACCCATGAAGATCCGGTGTAGAATAGGTCTTCAGCAACCCATGCTTACCGTAAAAGGCGACTAACGGGATCGGGTGGTCAGGCTCGCTGACTTGGTTTGATCGATGTCATCGTGTCCCAATTGCGTGAATCGATGCTTATGATGTGAATCAATAGATTGTCGGGACCAGACTCGATTATTTACAGACCGCCGTCACATAACATAGCTGGAACATTGCTGAGTGCGGCGTTAAACAACCAACCAACCAACCAACTTGTAGCAGTGTTGCTGTCACTATCCTGACAGATATTTCAACATGATTAATGTTTAATGTTTCTCAGGGTATCCAATCTGGAATGTCTGGCTTATGTCAAATTGAGACCGCCTCCGTGGTCTTGTCGTAGAGCGTCTGCCCAGGGGTTCGATCCCCGGCCGCGTCATACACGGCATGCACGTCACTATATAAGTGCAATAATCTTGGACGCAATGTTTAACCCAATTTCACCTCACTTATTTCAAATTGATAGCAGTAGTGTGGATATCAACAACTACTTTCGCAAGTTTGAACTTCGCGCAGGGCGTTATCTTAGTTCATACACCGATGTGACGACGACTTTAATTTTGTGTCTCAAAACAGCTTAAATAATATTTTCCTCCAAGAAAGTAACAATGGACGTCATTCTCGTGACGTATACAATAAAGAATGCTAAGAAATTTTTTAGCCACCCGTTGTAGAGTTTTTCTATAGTAAATACATGCCGTATCTGCCATTTTAGTTTGTCCAGTGGAGGCCGCCATTGTGAAGTCATTGCCGCGGTCAGTGTAGAAAAAGCGCGGCATACCCAGGAAACCAGTCTAGGATTGTTACTGTTATCGTCACGCAAAACTTGATCCTGGATCAATCAATGTTATCTTTTTACACGTTTATGTTTTACTACAAGTTTATATGATGTCAACAATAAAGGTCCAAAGACATAAGACTCGTTCAATTACCGCGTCTCTCAAGGAGTCTCTACCCGCCTAACGTTAGACTGTACTATCGGAATTCCAAGATATGAAAGTCAACGTAACGACCGCATCACTTCAGTGAGTACGTGCGCAAGAAAGATTTCGTTTTAAAAAACGGATTTCAGTTATGGTAGAATGAGGATAAAAAAATGGAATGTTCAGCGTTCTTAAGACACCGCTCAATGTTACATTTAAGACATCACGATAACGCGTTCGGTTGGGCACACAAGAAACCTATACAGTTGTGGTTCGAATTCCATTTTTTCCTTGATTATATTTCTAGGTTTGTCAGCACCACATACGTGCTCGTGGGTTTCAACACATTGGTAAACACCGGCGTCCTGCATCTCTTCGGGCTTAACTCCCACATTAAGGTTGGTTGGTTGGTTTGTTGTTTAACGCCGCACTCGGCAATATTCCAGCTATATGACGGCGGTCTGTTAATAATCGAATCTGGACCAGATCGATGACATGCATCAACCAAGTCAGCGAGCCTGACCTCCTGATCCCGTTAGTCGCCTTTTACGACAAGCATAGTCACCTTTTACGCCAAACATGGGTTGCTGAAGACCTATTCTAACCCGGAATCTTCACGGGTCCCACATTAAGGTGACACGCCGTTATATAACTGGAATACTGTTCAAAGTCGCGTACGACTCCACGCACTCTCATTATTGAAACGTCCTCCGTGGAAACGTCCTCAATGTATCATCGTTGTTGATTTCCAATCACATTTCCGGGCATCAAATATTCAAATATTCTGGTCCAGATTCGGTTATTTACAGACTGCCGCCATATGGAATATTAAGTATGGGTCACTAAAATAGATTTGCAGGCATTTTTGCTAAAGTCATATTTTTGTATTATTTTGTTCATCACATACTGAAGAATTAGAATTCCATTGAACCCAAACCTTTCTGACGCTATCGTGGCGGCCATCTTTGATTTTAAAATGGAAACCAAAAAGACTGATAATGCGTCTTTGTAGGAATTCGAAAGTGCACATGGTAAATGTTTATATACATTATGGTGTAGAATTTAATATATCAATCAAACTAGACAAATGTTTCAGCCTCTAACAGACAGGTTGTTGTCATATAGTTTATAAATAACAACAATTTATTTCATTTTTGTTTTATTTTTTTGTATGTTTCTCACTTTCTATGTCATGAATATTTACAAAGTACGATGACAACAAGCATCGCCCAGTGAACAGGTGGATACACTAAATTTACCATCAGGCATCTGGTCTACCAAATAATCGTACATTTTACAATTATTATCAAATTGTGGTCAATTTACATATTTGACATGTCAGGTTTGTATATGAATATGAATAGGTGTCAAGAAAATAGTAGATATGCTGACGTAAACATTCAGTTTGAAGAGTTTCAGAAGTGGCAATTTTGACCTTTTACAGGTTAAGTTTGAATGAATATTATGAAGAAATTCTTTTGAAAGTGCAAAGTTGCTGCGTTCCGCTATCCAAGAATCAAGTCACGACCCATGGAGTTTTACAGGATCCCTGATGAACAGCATTGGTACTGACGTTCCTGCAGAACTTAAGATATTTGTGACGTGGGTCATTCAAGGCTCCAAATCAGCTAGCACGGAACGGTCATCAGATATTGATAGATTGGCAAACATAATCGCACAACAATTTTAAATCAGATCACAGTTCAGGAAACTGTCTCAGACAAAGAGGGTAGTCAAGCTACCTCCAACATCAGGGACACTGGTACAGCACATCAAGAGGGACCACTTACAAGGTGGGTTGTGGACACTAGATAATGCTGTACATCCTGTGATACCTGACCCATGTGATCTTGGATGGCGAAAAACAGGCGTTAAACGTATGCTGATTCTCACAGAGGAGCTTGGTGTATCAGCAGTTTTTGAACTTACCAAATGCAACTGTTGTGCCAACAAGTGTCAACAAGTGATCAGAGTAATGCAGTTGCAAACAGCGATGGCGAAAAACAGGCGTTAAACGTATGCTGATTCTCACAGAGGAGTTTGGTGTATCAGCAGTTTTTGAACTTACCAAATGCAACTGTTGTGCCAACAAGTGTCAACAAGTGATCAGAGTAATGCAGTTGCAAACAACATAACATTGAGTTTACTGATCTGTGTAAATGTGAGGCCAATCAATATTGTTTGAATGTGTTGCAACATGACATTGTTGAAGTGTCTGGAGTAACAAATGAAGAGTTATCACTTGAAAATGTTATTTGAAAGTACGTTTTGCTGTTAATGGTTTTTGAATATGCTTTTGTTTGTTTGTCTGTTGTTTAACGCCGCACTCAGCAAACATGGTCGCGTGTTGCGGAAAGCATGGGTTGCTGAAGACCTATTCTACCCCGGGTCTTCACGGTGTTTTGAATATGCAGTTCAGCGATACTTGTATATCTTGACATACTTGAATGAGGATGATGTTGAGCAAATCGGACTTAGTATGTTAACCTTTAACGACTTATAGAATACTGCAAAAAATAAATACAATGAAAAATCCCGTTGTAATTGCTGTTTGCAGTCTTTTCTATTAAAACTGAAATAATAAGAATGATATATTTGAGATCTGATTAAATTACAGAATAAATGATTGTTGTGCATTTTGTATGTCAGGCAATGCATTTTGTTATATGTTCTTAAATTCAATAAAATTGTTGGTAATATGTCATCTGAGACAATAACTATGCATGTTTAGTTGACATTTCATTTGTAAATAACGACCACTCAATACAAATCAAATGCAGAATGGCAGCCATTTTGACGTTCACTTTGTACGGGAAATGTGGGGGAAAATAATTAGGCCCAATGGAATTTTTTACCTGTTGATATGAAGGCGTGATCAAAAACGTAAACGTAAAATGAGACTTGAGCAAAAATGACAGATAATTTACATTTCGCCCCATACCAGTGGCTGAGTGCTGCGTTAAACAGTAAACAAACAATCAAAATCACGTTGTCCCAGGCACCAGGCGCAATTGTCTTGCGAGACAATACGCTCGTTCTCACAAAGTTCAAGACTGTACTTATTTCCAGGAAGCTCACTTAATAAACAAACTGCTGTGGCCGTCTCGGTCACAGTAATCCAACAAAATTGAGCCAGACAGACGTTTACGTCAACGTTGGGGAAAGTACATGTATATTTTTAAACAGATCATATCATTTCCATTGAAAAAAATATTGTGTGTCCTCGTACTTTGCTTTTATATAGGTGACATTTGGTGGGGCTTATGTTTATTTCGTGAGGAGTGTTTCCGTGAAGCTTGTTAACACAAATACCCTATACTTACAAATGTTAATAAGTAAGTCCTTGAATGACATTTAAAGTGAATGAGTGAGTGAGTTTGATTTCACGCCGCTTTTAGCTATATTCCAATCAATATCACGGCGGGGGAAACCAGAAAAGGGCTTCACACCTTGTACCCATGTCGGGAATCGAACCCGGGTCTTAAGTGTGACGAGCGAATGCTTTAACCACTAGGCTACCCGACTGCCTCGAATGACATTTAGAAGTGATGCACATAAGGAAAAGCATTTATGGGTGTCAACTTCTTTATTATGAGGGACACAACGTTTAGGAGTATATACTTACTTCTTGATCAGGTGAATAAATGCTATAGAGCACAGAAATATATACACTTAAAGGCAAAAGAAACGTCACGTGAATGTATCATATACATATCTTTATTTTCAAATGCTTATATATGTAAGTAAAGACATCGGAGAAAGTCTGTGTTTGACCCATATGAAATTAACAGTCTGGGGAATGTTTTTGCGAATTGTGAATTTGGGGAGGCACCAGAAGACATCACAGGCAAGGGGTTCAAAATCAGTACCTGGTGTGGCCACCACGGGCGTTGACTACAGCCACACATCTCCTGTACATGGAATGGACTAGCCTTTTGATGAAGGCCATTGATGTATGGGCCCATATCCTCAGGAACGCTACACGCAGTTCTACTGCAGTTGTCGGCCTTGTAGCGGAGAGCTGTAATGCCATTAGCCCTGCCTGGACCTATTTTCTGAAAGACCACAGGTCCCACTCTCTGGTTCAGTCCGATTCCACCCCAAACCATGATGCTTGGGCCGCCCCATGGATCTCGTTCCATAACACAAGCATCAGCATAACGTTCGCCCCTCCTTCGCCAGACCCTTACTCTGCCATCCTACATTGAAACACAGTAGCGACTTTCATCAGTGAAGATGATTCCTTTCCATTTCTGTTGACGCCAATTTTGATGCTGCCTGGCCCTTTGCAGTCGGGCCTGTCGGTGACGATCTCTCAGGATGGGTACACGAGCAGGACTGTGGCACGAGATGTTGTTGGCAGTCAGGCGACGTCGGACTATACGATCACTGATGGCACGCTGGTGGTTGCCAGTGGTTTGCCGAGCTGTTTCAGTGGCCATTCGGAATCGGTTCTGCAGATGTTGGCGTATCATGAACCGATCTTGTCTGGGAGTAGTCACTCTTGGACGACCACTACGCGGTCGGTCTTCGGCGGTGTTGGTGGTGTTGTGGCGATGTTGCAAACGATATAACGTTCTGACGTTGACATTTGCAACGACCTGTGCAGTCTGGCCTGCTTGCAGTCTTCCGATCGCTCGTTGTCTCTCAATTCCTGATAATCTTGGCATGGCTGATGCATCGAAATAACGAAAGCAAGCTTAACAGTTTTGGGTGTCTTTAAAACCCATACCATCCACGATATGGACGTGAATCATGTTTTTGACAAGACTTTTCCGCAACCATTGCTCTTTTGTAGGCTGCATTTGGGCAAAGCACTCCATTTTAAACTCTATTGTTAAATGGACTTTAAGGCAACAAAAAGAAGCAGTAGAACGATAAATGAGCTTATTGACCAAAGTGTCTGTTAAGTTTTATCAGTATTTTCAGAAGTGACGTTTCTTTTGCCTTTCAGTATATATATATATACCTGTCAGAACAACAAAAGTAATAAGATAAAAACGTGGAATCCTAAAAAGGGAAGCCATCAGTTAATAGGCGCTGATAGGTGATTAGCAATGGACAATTGGAAGGCAACACTTAACAGTTAATTAGCGCTGATAGGGATGGTCTTAAATTATCACTGATTGGTAATAGGCAATGGGAAAACGGGAGGCAGTTTCCAATGAAAAATGAATCACGCAAATGTCTAAGGTCCAACCATTAACTCTATGAAAGACAATAAAACCTTTATGTGACAGTATTAAACCAATCTTATCAGTAATCTTGAACAAGTGCAACATGGAACACTTTCCTTCCACGATATGTACTCTTGAAAATAGTCTTAACGCCATTTGTTTGGAGAGAATATATAACAGTATACATCACTGATGCAATTGTGTCCCTAAGATTGGTCTATATTGTTATCTGGGAGTAGAGATTGTTATTTGTTTATTTCTTGTTGTAAGTGGCAGCAATTGACTTCCGGTAGGCAACCTGTCCACATTAAAATTAATTGCTAGATTAAAATTAATATGATATTGTTTTCAAAAGTGGGGATGGAAGCTTTTTTTCTATTCTTTATTTTCTATTAAAGTCGTCAAGTTGATGACTGGACACCTTGGTATGAACAAAAGATGACTGAAATAACAAAGATAATAAATAAACATTGATTTGAATGGTAGCAGTCGGATGTATCTGTGTCAAACAAATTTTCGTTTTCCCAGCCCCAACTTGTACTCGTGCGTTTAAGAATTTATCCTCAAATGACGTTAATTTGTCTAGTTACCCACAAGCAAAGTTGTTGAAGAGTCAGACTGGCAATGGACAGGCATACTAATCTTTGATGGTTTGCATACACCCTCGTATTTTCAAAATAGCGAACACCATCTTGACAGATGACAGCTTGCTGACGATAGGCAGGCAAGCACCGAGTGTCGGATGTAGACCACTTCACGGTATGTTGTAGACATGAAATGGCCGTTTGACAGCTGATGTCGTTACACTTCACGGCATGTCGTAAATATGAAATGGCCGCTTAACAGCTGATGTCGTTACTGTACTCTAAACATTTCACTCGGGCAAAAAAAACTCATTTGTCGGGGGTTTAGTCGTGAGTGAGTGAGCAATATTTTAGTCGTGAGATGATTTTTTTGCAATTAATTTATTGTAGTCTGATATAGTTGCAGACAGACTTCCAGAAAAAGTTCGATTTGTCACCAACCAAGGGAGGTAACTCTAAATCACTCTGTTACAATCTGGCCACCTAAACACTTCACATTTTACGAACGTTTCAGTCAATTGCTGCCACTAACAAATCAAGGCAAGAATACTTACATCAATTTCTACTGATACATAACAATATGAAATTTAATCAGAAATTCATTTTCCCCTGGTCATGAACAATATCCACGATTTAAAATTTTGACCAATCAGGAAAGAATTTTGTTTTGAAAAACATGTCCGTCATTACAAACATGAACTTTTTTAAAGTGAAAATAACTCTTTCGTCATAGACATGTGAAGCGTTTCTAGTAAAACTTTCATTTCTCCTGCATACACGTGTTACCTGTTGATCTCACCTTGTGAGTGAAGGCTTTCGCCCGTCGTGAACTGCGTTTACCTCTATCAAGGTAATTTATGTTATATACGTTTTCGTCAGATTGTAAGGTATTTTGTAGGTAATTGAAATCAACACAAGAGTCACAGACTCGTCCTCCATAAACCATCGGTTTAATGAGGAGTGATACACCTCAACTTGTGTGTGTCTGGTATATTGACGCCGCCGCTCTAGTCCTATCTGAAATGTGAAGAAAGGTAAACATTGTCGTGAGCTTATCAATTTTCGACATTGTATACCATTTTATTAAGGTACATACCCTGGACCCATTCGTCTCCATAGCGTCGTTTTGAGTCTGGTTCGAATGACCCGCAGCTAAAAATGGCGACAAAGTACGTGATTCAAACAAGCGATATCAGCAGTTCACGACTCGACTTGTTGCATGACGTTTCTCTTACAACAAGGACATATGACTGACTTCACAGTCCTGACTCAAAAATCAGTTTCTAGCGATGATATAATTTATAACAGCCGCCATATTCGACTATACAGTTTCTCCAAGACAAGTGGGGAATCATGAAATATAAATGTTGTGGTCGGTCATCATAAAGCTTTGTTAAAAATACTGTCCTGGAACAAAACCCTAACGCCCAAAGACATCCAAGGTATTGCACGTGGACCATGCAATTCATCCGTGCACGTGGGTAGGGGCCATTCTTGATTTTAAGGTTTCAGTGAAAGGACGTCAAATCGCTATCAGCCATCAATTGTTGTTTTTCTTTATCAACAGTTACAACGTAAGATCTCTACTTTTGATTTAATGCTGTATTTGTCAATCTAATTAAAAATCTGATCTTAGTTCTTGCTATCGCTAAACAGGGGTCTGAGGACATCCCATTACGGATCACGTCAGAACAACCTTTCATCCCGCCAATCAAATCGTCGCTTACCAGATCATGAAAGTGACAGTCGGAACGAGTGTTCTTATCATGCAACCTCGAAAACGTTAACTCGGGGTATTCCGAACGACAGTTACGGCCCCTACGGCTGATTCCGTCAATATTATCGTTTCTGTGGGATAAACATTTGACGGAAGAGCCGTTGCACAGTACGTGGGAGGCACTGACATACAATCTCAACCATATATTAGACAGTTCGGAAGGTTCGTTTGATTAGTTTTCCAATTATTTATCGAGAACTGTGTGAACAAATTTAACAAGCGTTGTCTGAAGTGGAAGTCGCCAGGTTACGAGTGCAGTAAAGCTCGAGAAATCTGCTTTCTAACTGGCTGATGTTGACTTCTCGCTTGTAATTACAGTGGTCGGTCAAAGCTCGCGAAAGGTCGTTCTGACCCGTAAATGGATGTCCTCAGATCTTTGTTTAGCGGCAGCTAACTTAGATCTGATTTTTTTAGATTGCAGTAATTGTGATGGGAAGGTGTCGTCTACATCATGTTGAACGCGACAAGGCTATTGATGTGCTTTAAACTGATAGACCTCCGCGAGAGGTAGCACATATACCCAAAGAAAGGGTTAAACACATCCCAATATTTGTAACAGTCATGAAAGATATAATTACGGGAAGAAGCATGGTATGCCCTCGAGTATCTTTCAAAGCAGTATATCCAAACGTTAAAATTGCTTTCTTAAGCTCGGTGTTAAACAGTTCTTCCATGACATTGTGTAACCATGACACAAAGGCGATTATCAAACGCCACAAAATGGCAAAAATTCGGCATGCATAACACAGGAATGGCTTGTAATGACATTGGTCGGAATTTGGAGTATCATCACACTGTCGTAAGCCATTGAGTCCAGAAACATGCTCCGACCGGTGATGTACAGGACCATCCCAGTTCCGGAACACCTCCTGTGACGATACATCGCGAAGACAGGGACCTTCTACGTCTCATACGTCGAGAACCCTTTTTAGCAAGTACTCGTCTGAAACAGCCGTGGTTGCCCAATCGTCGTTTCAGCATCAAAACCGTCAGGAACCGGCTAAAGAAGCAGCAGGACTGAGGGCTACACGAGTCATAAAGCGTCCCTTGTTGAGAGATCACCATAAAGCTGCTTGTTTGGCATGGTGTATTGCACGACAGAACTGAAATCTGAGAACTGGGAGAAGGATTTACTGGTCAGACGAAAGTCGCTTTCTGCTCCACGTCACTGATGGAAGAACGAGAGTTCGGAGGCACACAGGAACATTAAACTGACTGTTGTATACGGCGGGGCACGGTAATGTTTTGGGGTGTATCTCTCATGATTGCAGGTTGCATTTGGTCACCATAAGGGGCAACTTAGCCCCTGTTGAGAGTACATCCAGGACGTTTTGAGGCCAGTCGTCGTTCCTCATTTTAACCACCACCCTCTTGCTACTCGTCAGTACACGGGTGACAATGCAAGGCCTCATTGTTTGCATACAGTCGAATACAGGCATTTTAGGTATTGTCTAAGGCCAAAGACAGTACCTGTGTTACCATGATGTTTTCGTCATGGCTCAGAAATAGGGGTGTGCTTAACTTTTTTTCTTTGTGTATATGTTCAACGTACCCCAGTCTGTGATTTGCAGACTTCTGAATATGTTTCTGCAGTCACAGAAGTTAAGGATCAACCCCGCACAGGGTACAGGATCGATTCATGAGAAACCAGACTTTTAGAAAACAAGCCTAAACAGCCAATTAAATCGCCCCCAGAGTTCAAGATACGTGTACGCCGACGTGAAAGGCCACACCGGGGCGGTTGGGTAGCCTAGAGGTTCAATCGTTGGCCCGTCATGCCGAAGACCCGGGTTCGATTCCTGACATGAGTTCAATGTGTCAAGCCCATTACTGGTGTACCCAGCCGTGATATATTGCTGGAATATTGCTAAAAGCAACGTGAGACCATACTCACTAACTCACTCACTCAAAGGCCACCCACAATGTTCGCCGAAATGGGCCTGGCGCTTCAAGAGGAGAGGGCATGACTGCCTCAAACAGGCGTTAAACCCAACTCACTCATAAGTGGTGGAGAATCAACGCTGAAAGCGGTAGGTCCGGGGTTCAATCCCCGGACTGCTTCATACGTAAAGACATTAACTGTAATAGGGTGAGGGGTCCCGCCATAAACTGTATATTTTATCATATAAAATTAATGGATATAACGAACACGCTTAAAACGCAATAACGGATTTAACGAGCATATATGAAATTACAATAATTGAATATGTCATTTCAAAGTGTTTTACAGTTACATTTAAATGGCATCTCTAAAGGTAAGAAATACGACACATGGCACTGTATTTGTCATTTTCCTGTATGAAAAAAAAATTCATTCAAAAAAACCAGGAGATTTTTAAAGTTCCTAAATTGTTATGACAAAATCTACGTATGATATGATATTGTAACATAAAAGTAGGTATGTTCCCTGATCTGATTGGTTAAAAAGTGTTGTCGAATGAGCATAACATCGCTGAATTTTTGGTATCTCATCACCGTGTATGTATACATTAATTAATGGAACTATTTTTGAAATCATCAACATGGAGGAACAGACTGAAATTTACCCTGACTTCCACATCAGAGATTTCGATGAAATATTGAGTGAATGGGACGACGAGACATTTTCTGAGATAATTCAAGAATTTGAAGGTAAATGAAATTTACTTTTTTCCATTAATTACAAAACAATAATCATAATCAATGTAATTTTCTTGGGCTTGGCCAAAGGAAAAAACAAAACAAAATCAATTTTTAACATAGTAAAAACATTTATTGCAACTCTGTAATAGTTATGACTTTCATACACCCACCTAATTTTGTTCTTATTATAACCCACAACAGCTGTTGAAGCTGAAAACCGTTCTGAGATGGCCCCTGAACTAGGAAATACAGCCAGCGTTTCCGTAGAGCCCAAAGTTCAAGCATCCAGTGACCGCTTCGCCTCCCTTGATGAAAAAGCAGTACAGGACATCGTGGATGGGAACCTCTCCAAATCTACAGGCAGTTAAAATATTTCGATGTAAGCCATTGAATCATAAAAGAATACATAAACACATACCAAAATTTCCTACGCAGATTCGATCAACATCAGCGAGAGTTACCTCCCTTACACCATTGCCATGACAGCAATGTAAAGCGTGACCAATGTGTCATTGCAAAAATTGGCAATAATATAACGAGATTGACCAAAATCTTAACATAAATTAAATATTTCGTTTTGTAAGATTTGAGAAATGTTATACTAAATGGATATACGGAAATTTCATTTAAACACGACACCGTAATAATAACAAATATTTTACTCCCACTTACCGTCACATTTGTACCCTGAACAAGGCAATCTTTTCACTTCCAGAATGGCTTGGTTTCCGAGGTTTTGAATCCACGTTCGAAGAGCTTCCTGCTTTTCAACTGAACGAGAGACTGAGGTTCTTTTATGCCGAAGTCAGAAATGCTGAGGGAGACCTTTACTCAAAATCGAGTTTTGTTGGGTTGCGTGCTGCCATACACAGGCATATCAGCGCAGCATAAACATTATCCAAGACCGGGAATTTCACACTGCAAACTGCCGTCACTTTGCTGTCAAACGCAGGTATTGAAAATCGAGAGATTTGCAAAATTACCGGCCACAAAACCGATGAATCGTTGAAGTCGTATTCCATTGACACGAGCTCGGCTAAAAACGACATAATTCGAACATTTTTCAGGGACAGCAGCAGCTCGCTAACGAACGTAATTTGGTACCTGTCCAAGATACAAATATCCTGCCACTGTCCACTGCTCCCGTGAATAATTTCCAGGTTAATTCTTCTGCTAATTCCCACGGTCTCTCTCACATATGTTTTTCCACTGTAACAGTAAACAACTTTTTCCATCCCAGCTAAGCTGCATGTCTGAAATTTCGCACATGTTTGACGTCTCTTGTCACCACCTCAGTTTCAGGCAAGTTGACACTATCTTGTACAGGGGCCAAACAGTATGTACGTCTTTTCTAATTTTGATTATTTGTGTTGCATAGATACGCATAACTACCAATTACAAGTTGGATGAGGAACTGTGATAAAGAATTAAATTTGTGATATTTCCTGTTGTTTGTTTAATTTCTGAGAAATGGGCTTGAACATGTGACTACCCCTTTCGTAAAATGGACCATCATTATTGGAGTACCTCGAAACCATTGTTCGGTTTCGCGGCACCCCATATCATGCATCTTTTCGAAGGTGAGCACGAGGAGACGTATTACTAACGACAGTCTTGTTGTGTCATGCGCTCAGTAAATTAGTTCCTCCTAAATATCAATTTTATTTAACGTTCATGTTACAATGTCGATAAATATTTCGTTTTGTAAGATTTGCGTGATGTTATGCTGAATGGATGTACGGAAATTTCATTTGATATTTATCTCCTTATTGAACATTGATAATAATCATCTGTAGTGTACTTCATTGCCTGAAACCATACGGAAAGAATACGCAAGACGAACATCATGACGTCAAACAGGCGTTAAACCCAACTCACTCATAAGTGGTGGAGAATCAACGCTGAAAGCGGTAGGTCCGGGGTTCAATTCCCGGACTGCTTCATACGTAAAGACATTAACTGTAATAGGGTGAGGGGTCCCGCCATAAACTGTATATTTTATCATATAAAATTAATGGATATAACGAACACGCTTAAAACGCAATAACGGATTTAACGAGCATATATGAAATTACAATAATTGAATATGTCATTTCAAAGTGTTTTACAGTTACATTTAAATGGCATCTCTAAAGGTAAGAAATACGACACATGGCACTGTATTTGTCATTTTCCTGTATGAATAAAAAATTCATTAAAAAAAACCAGGAGATTTTTAAAGTTCCTAAATTGTTATGACAAAATCTACGTATGATATGATATTGAACATTGATAATAATCATCTGTAGTGTACTTCATTGCCTGAAACCATACGGAAAGAATACGCAAGACGAACATCATGATTAAAACTGTAAACTGTAAAACTGTGAACTGTTATTCCCCGAACGACATATCAAAGAAAATACCATGTATGTGCATAATATTTATGACTTTCTTGATTTCTCTATATAATTTACTAAAAAACACAATTGATAATTTTATTTTTATTCTCTGAGTAAATATCCAATAATTGGATATTAAATTGTTCACGGAAACATATCAAAATTAGCATATTACGATGTACCTAATGATCAGTGATCGTTTTCAGTATTATTTTTTTTCAAATAATGAAAGCGGACAATATTAAAACATTTACAACACAAATTCAAAACGGTGTTCATGATGTATTAAGAATTCAAAGTCTGGGTTAAAGAGGAGAAACATGCACGTCACTGCATTATCGCTACAATATTTCAACAATACCACTGTAGCAACCAGGGGGTTAATGCTAGAATATTTCAACAATACCACTGTGACAACCAGGGGTTCAACGCTGCAATATTTCAACAATACCACTGTGGCAACCAGGGGGTTAATGCTAGAATATTTCAACAATATCACTGTGGCAACCAGGGGTTCAACGCTGCAATATTTCAACAATACCACTGTGACAACCAGGGGTTTAACGCTACAATATTTCAACGATACTACTGTGGCAACCAGGGGGGTTAATGCTAGAATATTTCAACAATACCACTGTGGCAACCAGGGGTTTAACGCTGCAATATTTCAATAATACCACTGTGGAAAACACCACTGGTTTGAGGATGTTGGGATTCGAACATGATCTAGAAGTACGTACACGAATGAAAAGAAAATACACGTAACATCATTTCTACTCACCCTAACACAAAACCAGGCCGGCCCAATGCCAAACTTAATCAAGCGTAGCTCCATTTTTGTAACATGTCCTATGTCTTTGGTCCTTTTGAACTGGAAATAGATATCAGAATAAATATAAACATAGGGGTGTCGTTGCGCCAAGGCGAACATATAGACTCCAATATGAACATGTTTTAGAGTGTATTGTTGTTTACAGCCGCACTCAGAAACCATTCAAGCTCTGTTACGGCGTCTGTAAATAATCAAGTTTGGTCCATCAAGCCTTTTCACGCGATCAGTTTATTTACAGTTTGTTTGTTTGTTGTTTAACGCAGCACTCATGTGATAACAGTCTGGAAATAGATTAGTCTGGACCAGACAATCCAGTGATTGCCATCATGAGCAATTGAAAATAGTCCAGCTTTGTGACGGCGTCTTGCAACACGGATGCGGATGCTGTATGGCGACATACACGTGGATTACAACTCCGCCAACATCAACTTACATTAAAGGTATCGATGTATCTTGGTAGCATTTCAAATCCTTTTTTATTTAGGTACAGTTCTTCAAAGTTGTTGTTGTCACCGTGCACCCTGAGATACACGAAACTGTCAGTGCCACTCGCAATCGTTTTCCCAGTCTCTGTCACAACGCTATACGTGCTCCGGACGAATACCTCCGCTGGAACACAGAATTTCAATATTACAAAAAACGGTTGTGTCATTCGTGACCAGTCGTGTTGTCCCGGAGCAGGCACAATGACGACTCGTACCATTGTCATCTCGGTTATGGTCTTCGCGTCAATTTGCTGTACCACATTCACCATTAATCGGCCATTTCCGCTGGAAATAGACCTCTGATTTGTTTCATAGCCATTGTAAGCCGGGACTATTTCTGACCCATCGACACTCGACAGCTATGAACGCCTTGTCAGACGGGTGATCTGGTAGTCGTATGCGATTACCTATGGCGATAGATCACAAATACTTTGTTTAGTAGATTCAATTAACTTTTGTGGTAGATGCTATATAATCACGGTCACTACTTGTGTATATCGAAAAACGGACAATCTAGTCAATTCGTTGTACTACATCCGACATGGTGTTGTATATTTACATGGATATAGTATTAACATAACGCGGTTTACACATACGTTGTTGTTCACACTCCGAACACGATCGGCCATTTCCGCTGAAAATAGCCCCCATTGTAAGCCGGGACTACTTTTGACCCGTCGACCTCGCTAGCACGTGACCGTCACGTGATGTAAACATCCTACATGTGCAGCGTGCAGTCAACAGTGATGAACACTTTGTCATCAGATGGAAACGCCGCTTACAATTTGTTATGTGGAAGTGTTATGTTTTATATTTGGCAATGGATCACAAATACCTTTTTGGGCAATTTCAATTACAATTTGCAGCCTTAGCCATGATCACTCTTGTACAGGTGTACACGTGCTGCTGTTAACAGTCACCATGTTGGAACTATGCTTTCAAGTCGTAGTTAAGGTGACTATGCTTGTCGAAAGAGGCGACAAACGCGATCGGGTGGTCAGGCCCGTTGACTTGGTTGATGCTTGTCATCGATTCCAGTTGCGTGGATCGATGATCATGATATCAATCACGATTATTTACAGACCGCCGTCATACAGCTGGAATATTGCTAAGTGCGGCTTGAGAAACAACCAAAAAACAAATCTTTTGAACATGTTTAGGATAACAATTTCGAATTAAGTAACTGAATATATAGAAGACTAATGACGAATAAATCCAGTTGAAGGACGGCGAGCAAAAAACGTGCATCCGCGAGCGTCTTTTGGTGGAGACCTGTTTACTGTATGGGGTGCAAATTCCCCCATTTCCTACAATCACGGCCATGTCTTTTTTGCAGTTATAAAATTGATGTGGATTGCCGGCTGTGTTGTTCAATTTGAAAAACAAAAACAATTGTATCTCTCATTACGGTACATCTAGACACAAAATATTTTCACGTAACATTGATTGGAAGAGGGGTAAGTAATCTTAAGCAGGTACGGAAAAGGACGAGAGGTGGCGAATGAGTTAGTGTCATAAATTTCTGACATGTGCATTGAATGGATTCCTGTTCGTGAACCTACCTGCTTCTTTCGAACCATGGTTTTTATCTGTGTTAGTTGAAATCGTCGTCATTTTGTTTTCCAAAGTTTCAGTCCTGACTTCTGCCTGTTCTGAAACGGATCCCATTTCCTTAGGAGATTTGTGGACATTTTGTGCGGGTGGTGGTGATTTGTTGATGATGACCGGCAAAGGTGGTCGAACCATTTTAATTCGCGATAGGTGTGTGTCATTGCCACTGCTCCCGCTGCCACTTAGTGTTTCTGCGGATAAAATAAACAACAACATATTCATTATTTACTGATCATCTAGAGGAGGTAGGGTTTGGGATTCATCAGATCCCATGGGATCTGTCGGACAACTGATCATGAAGAATATACATATGTAGGCACAGGATCTGTCTGATAAGATTGTTTAGTCATGAGCCAGGATAGCAAAACGTAATGTATTTGTAATACGAGCTTGGAGTTAGTGAGTTGTGTTTAACGCCGCTTTTAACAGCATTCTATACCAGCTTGGATGTTGCAACAAATTGCTATATATTAACTTACTACATTTAAGAAAATACTCGTCGGTATGAGGGTGTGAACCAGTCAACACCTTCTGGAAGGCTGCTTCAAAGGTTCCATCATTGTCGTAACGGACGCACTTGGAACAGCGGTGATCACGGGCACACAGAGCGAAACAGTGAAGTCTAGATCTAGAGGACGGGAGGGCAATTTCAACTCTGCCCTCGTCATCAGTCTTTCCTGGACTGACATTCTTTCCAAAGGTCACCAGAATACCATCGTACATGTCTGCGCCTACTGTGAGAACACAGAACACCAGTAGCCGATAGAACAGACATATGATGTTGCTAAATACCATCGTCTCAGAGAGCAATGACATTCAACGCCTACTCTGAGAAACACAGCGGTCCTATGAATATAATTTGTTAGGATACTCTATTGCTCGCGGTTGTTGTACGCCTTCAGGTTGGGGTTTGTGTGGTGGGACACATCACGTCAACTCTGATATTCCTATCGAATATTCCTAGTCATATTACAACAATTACTCGCTGTTCCTGGTCGTGAATTTTAATTTTTCATTTCAATAGGTCGGTTTCCTGCGTGTTATGTGCTGTAGGAGTTAACGTACCTTAAACATATCCTAACAACCACCCATTAAACCCAGCTACAGAAGTAGATGGAGTTTATAATAGGTAAGGGGGAATCAATACTTGAAGTGTCTCATTCAGGTATAAATGTGATTCTCTTTAATCGAGTGCTATTTAGATTGACACATTACAGTTATTTTGCTGTTGGTTCTGGATTTCTTGCTACCGTTTTACTAACCTGAAGTACAAAAGAAAGTACACACCCCACTATTCTGACAGTAAAAGAAGACAGGGCAAACTTTATTGTGATTGTAATGTTTAATGTCATTGTTGAGTCATTTTCAAACATGTTTAGAATGGATTTAAAGATTTGTGGCCACATAAAACTTTTCAGTTGACAATAACGTCCATAGGCGGTCACTCATCAAAAATCACACTTGTAGAAATGATGACAGTCCCAGGTATGAAGGCCATGCGAGTGGTCTCAGTACCTCGTATGACCCCCATTTGAGTTAATGCAAGCCAGGACACGCCTTGTCATGGAAAAGGTCAACCGTCGGATGACATCATTAGGGATCCGCTGCCACTCTTCTCGCAGAGCCTGTTCCAGCTGTGGTATGGTGGTTGGTGGCTGTGCACGTCGTCGCAACTGTCTACCGAGATGGTCCCACAGGTGTTCAATGGGTGACAAGTCCGGACAGCGTGACGGCCAAGGCAAAAGCTGAATGTTCTGACGGTTCAGGAAGTCCATAGTGAGTCTAGCGGTGTGTGGTCGGGCGTTATCTTGCTGAAAAAGAGGGTTGAATCGACTTTCATCGGTAAAGAGGACTCGTGACCAGTCACGACGTTGCCAGCGTCTGACTCTACTTTCCCAGCGAAGACGGCTGATACGGTGTTGAGCGGTCAAGGTCATCCCACGGAATGGTCGATAAGCCCGGATACCGGCAGCTCGTAGTCGTCTCATGACTGTGTCCCTGCTGATGTGGTGACCTAACGCTGTCGACGCTGTTGATGCCATGGTGAGGAACCTGTTGCGCAGGTTTAATGTGCGTATGTACCGGTCTTCTGCAGGGGTCGTCACTCTCGGTCTTCCTCTTCTTGGGCGGTCGGATGTCTGGCCAGTCTGGTTGACACGACGAAGGAGTCTGATAATGGTTTGCCTGGTGCAGCCAAGGGTCCTTGCGATGTGACTGTTCGACGCCCCCACTTGGGACATTCCCACGGCTCTCTCTCGCTCCGCTGCTGTTAAACGTGGCATTTGTCTTGTGTTTTTTTCGTTGAATGTGTAATGAACGATAGAATCCACTGCCTTTTATACTGTTTCTACGCACATTGCACGTGCAAATGGAGAAAATTGCCATTTTCACAATGTGTGCTTTTGTTGCCTATCATAATGTCAAGGTTACGTTTCTGCGATATTGGCGAGGCAAATACCGATTAACGGGACGAGGTTGATATTTCCCATATTAAAAAACACGAGTGATGAATTCTATTTATCATTTTTGCTTCCCTATTAAGGAATAATTGCATTAACAATAACATCAGCAACTTGTCGAAATCTTACGTATAGATCGTGCGTAGTGATACATGTTTTCCATACCCGTGTAAACCAAAATAAACAACCTCTTAACTTCTTTATGGCATATTCCTTCGCTGAGAAAAAAAGTTCCTCGGATTATTTTAAACAAAATACTTGAACAGACTTTCGCAGAATAATTGAAACTTTAATTACGGTAATAACAACGATTCTTTGTAATCTGTTAATATCTCTGGTGTAACTTCACTTAAAATATATAGTTTCAAATCAAACCGCTATATCACTTGAAGAATGTCTCGCGGCTGAGAGGTCAGAGTAGATGCATTAGTCGGTGTCACTATCACTTTCGATGACAATCCGGCGTCTTTTGACTGGGACCGGGCTTGGAGGTTTAACGAGATGAATCGTTATGTTTCCACCAGTAATGTTGCCAGCAAACATAGTGTTGACACCACCAGAAACATTTGTTATTTGAGACCGCTGACTGTGTTGTCTACTGTCGATTTGGACATTACGCGAGGGGCCGCTCTGTATGACGGGAGTTTCATCAACAAGCTGAGATGTCACATAGTGTGGGATGGAGTGTTTCATGAAATGATGTTGGATATTTGCTTGTGCTGGTCAGGATTAATATGGCAGTAATTGTTCACAGAATGGATGTTTTTGTGGCGAGTTATCTGCATTATTTGATTTGGCGGAACATTATTGTCATTCAACTTTTGCACAAGGTGTTTGCGTGCAAAGTGATTTGTGAGTCGTTTCGATGTCTGGAGACTGGCGGCATCGCACATGTTTTTCATGAGAGAGGAAAGTTTGTTTTTCCCAATACGATAGCGGATAAACCACTGATCGCCAGGTTTAGGCATACCTAAAGTGTGTGTGCCGATGTAAAAGGGATCGTCATCTCGACAGAAGTCGAGTGGACGCGTGGAGGCATACAACTTATACACCTGCACAGGGCACCGAGAGGGATCAGCAACATTAGCCAAACTTTGGCCACAGGGAAGTTTTGATAATCTGCCTTCATCACAGTCAAATTTAAATTCGGTACCATCAACATGTAACCTGTAATATCCATTTGTCAACACGGATATCAATTTAGCACTTACCCTTTGATCTATTAAAACACTGTCTCCAACATCAAAGGTGTCCATGTTGTTTGTAAACACCTACTCATGATGGTCTAGAAACAATGTCAATGTATGCAGATGTATGTAGCAATATTCCAGCAATATCACGGCGGGGGACACCAGAAATGGGCTTCACACAATGTACCCATGTCGGGAATCGAACCCGGGTCTTCTGCGTGACGAGCGAACGCTTTAACCACTAGGCTACCCGACCGCCCCCTGATGTGATACAAGAGGGTGATAACACGAATACGTACATACACCCGAAACACAAGTGTCAAAACGGGTGGTGTCACCCTGGGCAAGTGACTTAGTCCAAATGTGCCTCTGTTCACCCAGCAGGGAATGGGTACCCGATGATAGTGAGTGAGTGAGTAAGGTTTTACGCTGCTTTTAGCAATATTCCAGCAATATCACGGCGGGGGACACCAGAAATGGGCTTCACACATTGTACCCATGTCGGGAATCGAACCCGGGTCTTCTGCGTGACGAGCTAACGCTTGAAGCACTAGGCTACCCCTGTTGAAATGAACGTCTTTAGACTTCTACGTATAACGCCAATAAATCGGTACTGATTGGTAATGCCAGTTTCATTCTTTGTGTGATAGTAGTTATCCTTACAGTGATCCATGCATACGCCTTTTCATCACTATTTTGCCTTTTTTTTTGCCCCATGACATCTTTTATTTGTTTGTTTGTTTGTTTGTTCGTTTGTTGTTTATTGTCGCACTCAGCAAAATTCTAGCTATATGACGGCGGTCTGTAAAATAATCGAGTCTGGATTAGACACTCCAGTGATTGACATGATGAGCAACCTTCCACGCAATTACGATCGTTGACATGAATCAGCCTGACCGGCCGATCCCGTAAGTCGCCTCTTACGGTAAGAATAGTCGCCTTTTTGGGCAAGCATCCATGGAATCTGTTTCGTTTGAACTTAGAGACTGGTTATGCTCTCATTAACGATCGATAGTTATAAGAGCTAATGAGTGAGTGTGGTTTGAACAGTATTCCAGTTATATCACAGCGTGTCAGCTTAATGTGGGAGGAAATCCCAGAGTGATGCAGGTCTCAGACGTTTAGCACGGGTATGGTGCTGACACACCAAGAAACATAATCATCGCGAACCGGGATTCGAGCCCACGATCATAGATCCTAAACTCTGCACAGTGAATTGCGGCGCCTCTGACGACTGGGCCACCCGTGGACCAATATTTAAGAAGTGTCGGAAATATATAATACTATCGAAACGGAGTTTGGTGTCATTATTCGTGTAATGAGGAGGCGAGATCACACCAGTGTGCGTTGCCTGTTTTCATTGTCAGGGACCGCTTCCGTGGTCTAGTGGTGGAGCGTCTGCCCGGAGAGCGGAAGGTCCGGGGTTCGATCTCCGACCGCGTCATACCAAAAGACGTTAAAAGATGGGACTTCTTGTTATCCTGTCTGGCGCTCGGCATTAAGGGGCCAAAACAAGGACTGATCTGCTCGGAGTCAGTATACTGTGTCTGTGTGGGGTATTCATGTTATACTGCGGCATGGCATCTCAGAGGGCCAGCTCTATAAATCGGCATCAGTCCGGACTAGTACAAGCAGACACACACATACGTGCATGCACGTCGCTATAGAAGTGCAATAATCTTGGACGCGAAGTTTAACCCAATTTCACCTCACCTCACCTCACCTTCATTGTCAGGACTATGTTGAAGTAGAAAAGCATGTTATAGTAGGTAAAAAGGTATATAGGATAATCAGGATGGTGGGTGTAGACATTCCGCCATTAGCCCTTTACTACAGGCCGGAAACCCATGCTTATCATGGGGACTAACGGGATCGGGTGGTCAGGCTCGTTGACTTGACGGATTGAATGTCATCATACCCAAATTACAATGGATTAATGGTCATGTCAGTCACTGGATTGTTTGGTCTAGAATCGATTATTTACAGACCGTTTTACACAGCGTAAATAGTGCTGAGTGCGGCGATAAACAAACAAACGGAAAAGGAGCGTTCCTGGGTATGATATTATGGAACATATATTTCAAATCCTGTTTGAGGCGGTGGGGTAGCCTAGTGGTTAAAGTGTTGGCTCGTCGCACCGCATGCCCGGGTTCCATTCCCAGTATGAGTACAATGGGTGAAGCACTTATGGTGCCCCCCGCCGTGCTGTTGCTGGAATATTGCTGAAAGCGGCATATAACTATACCCACTCAAACCGTCTATCTATTCATATCACTACGTCAACATTACTGTAATTCGTAATATAACCAGACATTTCCCCAAATATCTTTAATATGTTTCGGAAAATATAGAAGTCATCATGCTCTGTGTAAATTGCAAACATCCACTCACGCAACAAAGAAAGAAACATATTTCAGTCGCATTTTTTTAGTATTTTATTACTTTGAATCACAATAGTTTTTAGACGTGTAATCGAAACGTGGTCACAGATCAGAGAGAAGTCAGCGCGTCATCCCGCGTGTAATTTGACACGTAAAAGGTCTTCAACAGAAATCATCATCCTGAAAACATCAATTTAACAACATTAACAAGACATTAACAATAAACAATAATGTAACTATAATGCAACAGAAATTAACTACACTATAGTAACACTATCAAGTAAAGTAACAACACTAGCTACAACACTGAAACAACAATCACAACAATGTAGAAACACTAACAACACTATAACAACAATTAACAACACTAGCTACAGCGCTGAAACAACAATCACAACAATGTAGAAACACTAACAAGAATATAACAACAATTAACAACACTAGCTACAACACTGAAACAACAATCACAACAATGTAGAAACACTAACAAGACTATAACAACAATTAACAACACTAGCTACAACACTGAAACAACAATCACAACAATGTAGAAACACTGACAACACTGCAACAACAATTAACAACACTAGCTACAACACTGAAACAACAATCACAACAATGTAGAAACACTAACAACACTGTAACAACAATTAACAACACTAGCTACAACACTGAAACAACAATCACAACAATGTAGAAACACTGACAACACTGTAACAACAATTAACAACACTATTAGCAGCAATGTAACTATATGTTAACAACTTAAACAACACGGTAGAATTCTAACGCCTTTATTAATCATAACAGACAATTTAGAAGATGACGTGTTAATTATTTAGGGAACAATATGACTAATGTCATGCTTAGCCTTTGTGGCGTGAATATCAGGCAATATTACTATTTTATTGCTGATGCGATGGCAGTTTAACTGAATTAGGTATCAAGGACAACTATAATTGTGGCGACGAAGTACTCTATATCTTGGAACGACATAGCATTATTGTCTGTAAATGATCGTGGCAGCAATATATAGCGTTTCCAATATTGTCTGTTCTTAATCATCGGATAATGGCGGTCGGCCTGTGGAAAGTTGTTTTAAAAACAAATACAATTTACATATTGTAACGAACGAAGATAACGTCACTGTCCCCCTTTGAGTGTGTGATGGGGGGGGGGGGGGGGTAACTTGACAGCCCCATCGTTCCTGAATACAGCACTAAACCACCGTCAGAGAATACAAGGCTACCCCAACGTCCCAGAATTCAAGACTACCCCACCGTCCCAGAATACAAGACTACCCCACCGTCCCAAAATACAAGATTACCCCACTGTCGTTGAATATAAGTTCAACCGACAGTGCCGGAATACAAGTCTACAACACTGTCGCAGAATACAAGACTAACCCACCGCCCCAAAATACAAGATTACCCCACTGTCGTTGAATATAAGATCAACCGACTGTGCCGGAATACAAGTCTACACCACTGTCGCAGAATATAAGACTAACCCACCGCCCCAAAATACAAGATTACCCCACTGTCGTTGAATATAAGATCAACCGACAGTGCCGGAATACAAGTCTACACCACTGTCGCAGAATATAAGACTAACCCACCGTCCCAAAATACAAGATTACCCCACTGTCGTTGAATATAAGTTCAACCGACAGTGCCGGAATACAAGTCTACAACACTGTCGCAGAATACAAGACTAACCCACCGCCCCAAAATACAAGATTACCCCACTGTCGTTGAATATAAGATCAACCGACAGTGCCGGAATACAAGTCTACACCACTGTCGCAGAATATAAGACTAACCCACCGTCCCAAAATACAAGATTACCCCACTGTCGTTGAATATAAGATCAACCGAGAGTGCCGGAATACAAGATTACCCCACTGTCGTTGAATATAAGACTAACCCACCGTCCCAAAATACAAGATTACCCCACTGTCGTTGAATATAAGATCAACCGACAGTGCCGGAATACAAGATTACCCCACTGTCGTTGAATATAAGACTAACCCACCGTCCCAAAATACAAGATTACCCCACTGTCGTTGAATATAAGATCAACCGAGAGTGCCGGAATACAAGATTACCCCACTGTCGTTGAATATAAGACTAACCCACCGTTCCAAAATACAAGATTACCCCACTGTCGTTGAATATAAGATCAACCGAGAGTGCCGGAATACAAGATTACCCCACTGTCGTTGAATATAAGATCAACCGACAGTGCCGGAATACAAGATTACCCCACTGTCGTTGAATATAAGACTAACCCACCGTCCCAAAATACAAGATTACCCCACTGTCGTTGAATATAAGATCAACCGACAGTGCCGGAATACAAGATTACCCCACTGTCGTTGAATATAAGACTAACCCACCGTCCCAAAATACAAGATTACCCCACCGTCCCAAAATACAAGATTACCCCACTGTCGTTGAATATAAGATCAACCGACAGTGCCGGAATACAAGTCTACACCACTGTCGCAGAATATAAGACTAACCCACCGCCCCAGAAAACAAGGTCACACAATACAAGGATACCCCACCGCCGTAGGCTAACCAGCTGAATACTGCTCTGTAAGTAAACTATGGGATTGTGGAATAAGAGAAACTACATATACTTTGTAACACTACATCTCTATGTCAGAGGGTTCACACTGCATTTTAGCTATATACATTGTCCACATCATCCTAGGATTTTATGGGAAAAAATAAATTGCCCCCGAAAATTCGTAAAATAATAATTATGCTTGGTCGGTTGATGAAATACGAAATCCCCTGCCACATAAATTACACTGTTGCAAGGTGTTTTTTTAAAGTAAACTCAGACTCTAGTTTTAAGTTTAAAATGCCTACCTCAAATGATCAAGTATCCTAGTACTGGCTCCTAACACTGGTACTTATACTTCTTTGTCGAATTAGACAAGAGTACTAACCCGACAACTGTCGTCAATAACTCACATTGAAGTATTTAAAGCGAGTATATACTTACTTGCTCCTCCAAAAAATGGCGACATAACTGAAAGAGAGATCGATAGGTAAATGTTAGATGTAGATAGGTTACCTTAATGTTACACAACAACTATTGTACATAAATTCGTGATATATTGCGTTACTATTAGGTCATTTTTTTTTTTTATTTTTTTTTTTTAAGTTAGTATGTTGAAATTTCAAGATAATAAGTTGAAATTATAAGATTATAACTTGACATTTATATAATTTATTACCTTTTCAACTCAGTATCTAAAAATTTCAAGAACAAAATAAAGAAATAAATGGCCCTCAAAGGCTTCCGTATCCTTGTTCTTTGTTCTTTGTTTCATAGGGAAATCAGGGTCATGTTCGGACTACCTACCTCCTTGTTGCTGGAAGCTCTGGAAGAATTGCTGCATTTGTGGATCTGGAATGAAGCAAACCATAACGGGTGATCTCCGGGAGCAGGTGAGACTTATGCCCACAAGGGAAACATCTAGAACGGGCGTTCGACACGATATCTGTGAACCTTACAGGTGGGCATCGACCCCCCCACCAAGAACTATTGTATTCTAATACTCGTTCGTGGTGTTATGTGAAAGTCACTTGGTTTGTCTGCACACCCTCGAACAGAGCACGGCTCATCAGTGTAGTAACGATTTCAGTCTAGTGCCATAGAGCCGTGAAGATCCGGGGTAGAATAGGTCTTCAGCAACCCATGGTTGCCCTAAAAGTTGACTATGCTTGTCGTTAAAAGCGACTAACGGGATCGGGTGGTCAGGCTCGCTGACTTGGTTGAAGCATGTCATCGATCCCAATTGCGTGGATCGATGCTCATGATATCAATCACTGGATTGTCTGGTCCAGACTCGATTATTTACAGACCGCCGTGGTATAGCTGGAATATTGCTGAGTGCGGCGTAAAACAACAAACAAACAAACAAACAATCATACCCATAATGTGATTGAGCAAAATGGGCTAGCAGACAGAAAGCTGTTACTCGGAATCCAATCATATAATGGATAATGTTATCCTACACATCAGGCCCTGTATTCCTACACTTCAGGCCCTGTATTCCTACACTTCAGGCCTTGTATTCCTACACTTCAGGCCTTGTATTCCTACACTTCAGGCCCTGTATTCCTACACTTCAGGCCCTGTATTCCTACACTTCAGGCCTTGTATTCCTACACTTCAGGCCTTGTATTCCTACACTTCAGGCCCTGTATTCCTACACTTCAGGCCTTGTATTCCTACACTTCAGGCCCTGTACTCCTACACTTCAGGCCTTGTATTCCTACACTTCAGGCCTTGTATTCCTACACTTCAGGCCTTGTATTCCTACACGTCAAGAATGACATTAAGTATATGATAACGATAACATTACAGTCGCGTGTGCGCGGAGTACGACAATCGTGTCAAAGGTTTGCATAATAAACTGCCCCGTACCAGAAAGTATACACTTGTAAATTATATTCGACCAAAAGATTACAAACTTTATCAAAACGTCACAAGGCTGAAAACAGTCGCTAAAAAAACTGACAGCTTAAGGACCAAAACACACCTATGATACCGTGTCAAATACATCACTATCGAGTAACCATTTCTTGTGTGTTTCATTTTTAACGACCATCACACATGTCTGTATTCTTTCTATTGGCCGGCAGTTTTCAATTGATATTGCTAATATATGTATTAAAGAACACTCTTCTAATAATCTCTGTTTAGGATTTCAGATAATGCTCTATGCCAGGCGTTTGATATTTTACAGGTTATGTAGACGTATGTAATGACGTTGCCATGTAGTTCCCGACGTAACAGTAAGATGATATATAAAATGGTTACCTGCGGCTGAGCCCTGAGGGAACAAGTCTGGCAGCGGTGCTGAAACATAATGAAGTAAGTAAGTACACACACACGAATTACTTAGGACTGTTTCGATATAGTGGTTGGTTGGTTGTTGTTTAACGCCGCACTCAGCAATATTCCAGCTATATGACGGCGGTCTGTAAATAATCGAGTCTGGACAGACAATCCAGTGATTAATATCATGAGCATCGATCCCGTTAGTCACATAGTCGCCTTTTACGGCAAGCATGGGATGCTGAAGACATCGTCTCTAGGTCGATAGAGAGAGAGAGTATGGTTGTACGCCGTTTATTTTTGCAATATTCCTGCAAATTAACGGCGGGGGACATCAGAAATGGACTTATTGTTACTCGCAACAATAGATTATACTGTTTGTCCTTAATAGATGATATATAGTAATCTGGAAGCAAAAATGTAGCATAGGTCGACAAATTGTAAATGTTTTGGACAGAAATAGTTCTAGTAGATATAATATTATACATATTGTATCATCCATCACATATCCATGTTTGCTGTATACATGACATATCATTACTTACAGTGCATTAGGGACTGGGATCCAGAGCCTGAAAACAGAAAATAGATACATTGTACAGCCTGTGTGAAATTTGAAATCGTGATAAACAAGTTTTGTTTATGCGTTTGTTGTTTAACGCCACACTCAGCAATATTCCAGCCATTAGACAGCAGTCCTTTACAAAATCGAGTCTGGATCAGACAATCCAGTGATTGGGACCATGAGCATTGATCCACCAGATCCATTTCGTCGCCAGTTACAACCAGCATAAGTTGCTGGAAATTATTCGCACCCGGAATCATCAAGGGGTAAGTTAATTTATATATGAAAAACAACAAGGTATTTGCTGCTTACCTGGAAACATGCCGGCGGGCAGGTGACCGCCATGCATTCCTAGATTTGACATCGACGATGTACCTGAGGAACCTGAAATAGCAACAGCTTACATTTTACAACAGTTCGAGGTACAATCAAGCTTGATAAATTCAGACACAGATAGTTCTGACAATAATACCTGGAATTTGTTTTTTTACAGATTCAGACATTTCTGTCTATCAGAGCTTCAAGAAATATGGAGACTAACAATTATTTTTGTAAATATCTAGCATGACAATGAACGATGTATTTCGCAGGTAAACCCGAGTCAGATTTTGCCGGCATATTCTCTTACTCAACATCACAATCATTCTGTCATTCATCATTCACCCCTGTCATTCATCATTCACTCCTGTCATTCATCATTCACCCCTGTCATTCATCATTCACCCCTGTCATTCATCATTCACCCCTGTCATTCATCATTCCTCCTGTCATTCATCATTCACCCCTGTCATTCATCATTCACCCCTGTCATTCATCATTCACTCCTGTCATTCATCATTCACCCCTGTCATTCATCATTCACTCCTTTCATTCATCATTCACCCCTGTCATTCATCATTCACCCTTGTCATTCATCATTCACCCCTGTCATTCATCATTCAGCCCTGTCATTCATCATTCACCCCTGTCATTCATCATTCAGCCCTGTCATTCATCATTCAGCTCTCATTTGTATGTAAATAAAATACGTCAACGCCAGGGAATAACCAACACGATGCTCTTCGTCTCTGACTCATACCAACGTCCTTTAACACACTATTAATATTACATCAATATGAAGGCGACAAAATCTCCGATACTTGTATTATGTATGTACACTTGATACAGATTAACACACGCTTTTATTTGGTCATTAATCCACTTCCAAGTGTCATGAGAGGTTTATCAATATTTGAATAAATAATATGTTATTTGTTTGTTGTATACTATATATTCCTAAGACAGAGGTTTGTAACTAGTTGAGTGTGGACCAGATATGTGTGAGTAGGTTACATTGAAGAATAATTTGGAGGGTGTGCGGCAATCAAACAACTTTATAAAATGCGACTGAATCCCAGCTATCCTTCGGACGTTTCACTGCGCATCAGCATATTCCTGAATAAGTATCTTTTGAATAATTGGAAGAAAGTATTACACTGGTGCAATAGATACCAAATAAATTTAGCAATTAAATATTTAATGTTACTGTTATGTGACGTCATTGACATGACGTTTCATGTTTGTGACGTCATCCTATATTATGTTCTATGACGCTGCTATTTGTAAATCAATTACCTCCGTTATGAGGTTTAAATACAGCCACTAAACATATGATGTTGTTTGTTTGTTTTGTGTTTGTTGGGATTGGATACAAATTCTATC
Source organism: Haliotis cracherodii (assembly GCF_022045235.1). NCBI lineage: Eukaryota > Metazoa > Mollusca > Gastropoda > Lepetellida > Haliotidae > Haliotis > Haliotis cracherodii. The sequence goes on from NW_027266269.1 coordinate 23,455,098, forward strand.
CATTTAGCACTCTTTCCAAACTTGTTTATTTGACATTCATTAAATATTACCTATATTTGTCAATAATACATTCAATTGTCTTCGATTGCGTTGTGTCGTATTGGGATAAGTTAGAAAGGCTATGTAAGATACCTACCGCTAGGTGGCGCGGATTGGGATTGGCCGTTAGTCCCAGCACCCGGGAACACTGGAACAAAGACGACATTTACTTCATGTTCTTTATCTTTTAGTCATTGTCAGGTGTAACGATTGTCTTAATGGTTCTCTGATACTGACGAAATGTTGAAAAAAATAAGTGGCCATAAAATTTCCGAGTCCCGTGATGGGAATCGAACCACGAACCTTCTGATCCAAGGTCGGACGCCTTGTCCACATGACCAAAGAGGTCAGGCTCGATTATTTAGAGACCGCCGTCATATAGTTGGAATATTGGTGAGTCCGGCATTAAAGAAGAAAAAGGAGTTGCAAAGAGTTTTTGATGCTTGAATCATGAACTAACTGAATTGGAGCATGTCCAGAAGATGTCTCTGACATTTCTGTTCTGAGAAGAACAATCAATACAATACAGCCAGTACAATGTTCAGATGGCCCATGTCACATTTGTTTCATTTAATCACTACGTGTAAATTTCGACGAGACAAGACAATCCCCATCTATACAGATCACAGGCTTACACACAATTGTATTGTACTTGGGTTGGTAATGAACCTTAGACATCCACGTACTGTCTGGGACCAAAAACATTCAACACTTGATAAAGAAAGCAATCTACTGAGATATATATCGAGATTTCTTTGTTTGGAGAAAGGCGTAGGCCGATATTAGACAGAGCGCTGAAACAGAACGTGCCCGGATAGCGAGGTTACATCGTCATACACGATGTGACGCCAAGTTGACAGAGAACCTGTCAGGACAGGGAGGTAAAATTGTTATACACGAGATATGTTGACACAGAACCTGAGATTATATAGATACCAAACCCAGACACCGCATACTGACTCATAGCCGACCAGTCCTTAAACTTATTCCTATAAGCGCCAGGCACGGTAACAGCATGTACCATATTTGTTAATATAACGCGTCCTGGTATCAAACCACCTACGTTCAGATCTCTGGGCAAATTGAAATGAGAGTAATGTTGTGAAACTGACAAAGCAGCATGGGTATCAAGTACAATACTTTACAAAGTGAATGTTGTCAAAGGCTCACCGCTGTTACCGCCAGGCAAAGTGTCCATTGGCGTTCCCATTGACGGTCCATTTGAAGACCCTTGAACAAAACCGTGTTATAAACGTTGGATTAGTGTGAATATGTTCCAGTTAAATGCACATTTTAGCATAATGATTAGCTGTATCCACAGTAAAGGCGCAACAATTTGATATTCGGGGTTTGGGCTGGGATTTCAGCTAAAGTTGCAAAACATTAATATGAGTCTAAGTATTAAAAAATACACATCTTGCAAAATAGACAAATTATATTTTTCTCATCAGCCAGATGCATAATGTATTTTATTCAGAACAATCCCAGACACAACCAGACACAACCATTACCCATGTAAATTGTATTTTCAGCACCCTGTGGGGTAGCGAGCAGACGCTCTAAGTACAATTTAATGTTAAGATTCGTAATATCATCCCACAGACTAAGAATGGTTATTTCTTGGCCACAGACAGTCCCTTTTAACTGTGTCGACCTTGAAAGTGGCACGATAAGAATTACACTCTTCGGTTATTTTCGTTCGGTGTTTCACAAGAGAGGAACGTTTTAATGGACACCCAAACCCGTGATGTTAACATCAGTGGAAATATACACCAGTGTTGAAGCTCCAGAATACACTCACCTCCGGTCATTTGGTTGATCAAGGACATGGTGGCAGCTGTGAAAATCAGACAGGTTCGATATTAAGCACATGCTAGCATGGAGTTCAGTACAGTAGACCAGTTTTGTTTGTTTGCTGCTTAACGTCGCACTCAGCAATATCCCAGCTTTAAGACGGCGGTCTGGAAATAATCGAGTCTTGACCAGACAATCCAGTGATTGACATCATGAGCATCTGTCCACGTAATTGGGACACGATGAAATTGGCAACCAAGTAAGCGAGCCTGACCACCCGATCCCGTTAGTCGCCTCTTACAACAAGCATAGTCGCCTTTTATGGCAAGCATGGGTTGCTGAAGACCTATTCTACCCCGGATCTTCATGGGTCCTATGTGTAAATGTTAAGTGTGCTCCAAGAGGAGGAGGGCGGGGGTATCTCAACAACTGTCTGTTATTCTACCCCGGATCGTCACGGGTCAGTAGACCAGACAGGGCCTTAGGGTACACAGGAAGGGCGTCGGGAAGGGTATATGCATATTTTGTTTTTATCAGTTTACCTCCTCTTCTATGTATTCAAAATTCTTAATTTTGTTATGACATATCCAAAGAAACAGGACGTCTTTTTCTCAAATGATAAGCATGACGTTACGCCTTTGAATTTGCTTGTGAAATTGGTTTCCATTCCATGAAAGGACTATAAGACAGAGAGAGTCTAAGCCACAATAGATCCCCATCTTAACGCGGTGCAAATCTTTAAATAAACATAACCTGAAGGAATTCAGGTTACAATATTTTGTTACACTCACCAAGTTTCCTTGCTTTAGCTGAAAACAAAAAAAACAAACAGTGTGTTAATTGCAACACAAAATAAATATCACAGACGTTTTCCATTATGATAGATGACAAACGTCTGATTAAGAGACAAAGTGTCGATTTGCTTTGTTTTTTAAAGCCGCATGTCTACAACTTCAAGTGGTGATCCGGTTCGCCCCGATTATGTTTCTAGGTTTGTCAGCGCCATTCCTGTGCTCGTGGGTTTCCTGCATCACTTCGGGCTTTCCTCCCACATTAAGCTGACACGCCGTGGTATAACTGGAATACTGTTCAAAGCGGTGTTAAACCCACCTCACTCACTCACTCACTGAAGTGGCGTTTCAGTCTCCTATTTATGTAAATAGGCTGAACCACCATTGTTTGACTTATCTTTGCTTAGAGACAATCGTCAGAATAAAAGTTAAAAGTTAGTTCGTCATAATCTGTTGCAAAGTCAAGTAAGGCTTGAACTGCTGCGGATTCCTGTATACATTGTTAGTTAAGTAAAACAACGAGTTGAGGAATACATTCTTATAACTGTAAAAACTAAATATAGAACCACTCACCTCAAGAAACTATTTTTAAGATCATTGCAATTTACGTATGAACCCACTGTTCAAACAAGCCAGATGGCAGAAACAGGCAACAGTCATGTTTCACTCGTACATCACTTTCTGAACATCAGGCCTAAGACCACAATTAATTTCCTTCTTTGCTATCTACAGTGACATGACAGCCCACCATAATTATCATCGGTCGTAGGCTGTTCTCCTGTTGCATGCTGACCAACCTGCCACTTGTCACTTAAAACACAAAGTTTTGGCCTGCATTGACCAGCTCCCTTTCGCAGTAACCACTGTCAACAGTGCTCACCGGAAGTTTCGAGCCGAAACACACAGAGCGGTCTTCAACTTGGGGGTCAAGTCATGGGAGGCTGGAATCAATACCTCCACAGCATGTGGCTTACAAAAAATTGGCAACATACTACGATGTCTAATCTTTCATTTAAGCTATCACAAGTCACTCCAAAAATATTGGCACAGGCTGAACAGGCTATTTGAACAGGGCACTATATTCTCCTATTTTCCTTCCGGTTCGTAAAACCTAGGGAAGATAACTGTGGTCTGAGGCCATCAGACCGTACCAAGTCATGATTTTATTGTAGGCGCAATGGGAAGACACCTTCATCCTTACTGACTGACTACTTCAACATTGCCCCGTTGTTCCACATACCCCGGGGGCGGTCGGGTAGCCTAGTGGTTAAAGCGTTAGCTCGTCATGCCGAAGACCCGGGTTCGATTCCCAACATGGGTACAATGTGTGAAGCCCATTTCTGGTGTCCCCCGCCGTGATATTGCTGGAATATTGCTAAAAGCGGCGTAAAACCATACTCACTCACTCACTCACTCACTCACTCACTCAACATATCCCGAAGTTTGTACTTACCTGCGTTTCTCGCCACTGAAAGTAAAGAAGACAATGGTCACTTCAAACATCGTTTACATCCAATGTGACGGAATTATGAATTTCTGTTTGTCTCGAGTATTTTCTGCTATACATAACGCAAGTAGGTAACCGGAAATGGCGTCTCAAAACTGTCTACGTGGCAACATATAATAAATATACGGTTCTCTGCTGACATCACAGTATCCAACCCTATGGCACCTCGTGGATGAAGCTGCTTATTGTTTCAAGTGATGGACTGAGACTGCTACTGAGAGTTAACGGTACTTAAGGAGATGACGATTGCAGTCTTGTACTTTATTTACTTGGAAATGTTTTGAGTTTGGATTTAACTAGTTTCAACTGACATTTTCAACAGCTGTTTCAGTTTGGGTGTTCTGTACGTTACACTTATGCCGGCAGTTTTCTTTAGTTGGTGTATTGGTTACTCGATAAACGTTAACTTACAATCTTCCTGTCTCTCTATCATTGGTTCAAGTATGTCCCTTGCTGAAACACAAAAAAACACCTTATATGAACTTCAAAATCATTGGTTTGGGCAACGAAGAGGTTGTTGCTGAAATATTTTAGAAACTCATTATTATTCTAACTATATGACTTAGGCCTGTAAATAATCGCGTTTGGACAGACCTGAGATTGACATTATGAACACCAATCGCCGCCGTCGGGCATTACTCTACACAACAGAATAGACACAATTTATTGATAACAACTTCTTTATTCTTTTGTATCAATCCTGGCAGTAAATAAAGAAGTTGTTATTCATAAAGTGTGTCTTCTTTGTCATTCGTCAACTTCTTAGTAATGCCTACCAAAGAATTTAACTCTACACAACAGAACACATTATCACTACCATAAGATTTCTTTATGACATATATTGAAATTACACAGTTCCGTTTGATTGTTGTTTAACGCCTTATTCAGAAATAATACGCTGTATGACGGCAGTATGAACATAATCGGATCTGGATCATACAAACCAGTGATTGATGATATGAGCAACAATCCACGCCGGGTATGCTGCGCGCAATCAATCAAGTCGCAGAGTCAGACTACCGATCCATTAAGTCACCTCGTGCCGCTACCATAGTTGACTGGGGGACAATTCTTACCCCACGGAATCGCCAAGGGGCCTTATATGTGAATGAAGTGCGATTATGACAATCTTTAGGAATCTGATCTGTGACTCAGACATAAATATAAAGTTATACCACGTGGTCCAAGAGTTGCAGTTCCTGGCAATCCTGGCAGTGCTCCCGCCCCCTGTAATCCTGTCAATCCAGCGAGGCCTATAGGGAAAGTAAGTTGATACTGAGTAAAAGTCGAAGAAAAGTGTGTATATTTGTGAAGACTCACACTTTGAAAATTCTTGTAGTCTCTATAATGGACCACCAAAGATGTAAACGCATGTCCGTATTTGCTAACGCCCATGTACGCTGTTAATTGATTCAAGACCTGGAACCTGATTATTGAGAAGGACTTCTAAATTGCTAGTGGCGACAGTTCATGGCTTTATCCTTGCAACTGATCTGAAATTATCTGAATTTGGGGTTGTTTACCCGTTGAACAATTTGTATCATTCTCATAAAATATAGTTCTTAGACACCGCGTGTATGTGTGTGTTTGTTTGTGTGTATGTGCGTGTCTATGTGCGTTTTTCTATGTGTGTTTTTGTGCATGTGTGAGTGTGTCTGTGTGTGTGCGTGCGTGCGTGTGTGTGTATGTGTGTGTGTGTGTGTGCGCGCGCGCGCGTGCGTGCGTGCGTGTGTGTGTGTGCGTGTGTGTGTGTGTGTGTGTGTTTGAGAAAGATTACCGAGAGTTAATGCAAACAATTTGTCAGCACATTTTCTGTCAGAAACGATTAGTACATTTTCGTAGGGCTAGTAGCGCAACTTATATTTTTTCATCTTCGGGAACAGATTACTTTTGTGTAAGCTGATGGTGCAATCTCGTATTACCTGGATTGGTCTGAAGTGAATTGATCTCTGCTGCAGTCAAACCTAGAAAAATACCAACAATGACAGTATATGATTTGAATGTATGTGTGTTGTTTAATTCCGCACTCAGCAATGTTCCAGCGGTCTGTAAATAATCCAGTCCAGACAATCCGTTATGACCATCCATTCACGTAATTGGGATACGATGACATGCATCAACCAAGTCAGCGAGCCTGACAACCCGATCCCGGTAGTGGCCTCTTGCGACAAGCATAGTCGCCTTTTACGGCAAGCATGGGTTGCTGAAGACCTATTCTACCCCGGATCTTCACGGGTTCAATACTCTATGCATTCAGTGGGGCTCAAAGTGGATATTCAAAGCGGCCATTACAATTTTTAAAGTGTATACATGTTGTGTGCTGTAACGGATTATGTAGAAATATTGTGTCTATGCCTGTTACGACAAGCATAGGTTGCTGAAGACCTATTCTACCCCGGATCTTCACGGGCTCAATACTCTATGCATTCAGTGGAGCTCAAAGTGGATATTCAAAGCGGCCATTACAATTTTTAAAGTGCATACATTTTGTGTGCTGTCACGGATTATGTAGAAATATTGTGTCTATGCCTGTTACGACAAGCATAGGTTGCTGAAGACCTATTCTACCCCGGATCTTCACGGGCTCAATACTCTATGCATTCAGTAGAGCTCAAAGTGGATATTCGAAGCGGCCATTACAATTTTTAAAGTGTATACATGTTGTGTGCTGTAACGGATTATGTAGAAATATTGTGTCTATGCCTGTTACGACAAGCATAGGTTGCTGAAGACCTATTCCAGCCCGGATCTTCACGGGTTCAATACTCTATGCATTCAGTGGGGCTCAAAGTGGATATTCAAAGCGGCCATTACAATTTTTAAAGTGTATACATGTTGTGTGCTGTAACGGATTATGTAGAAATATTGTGTCTATGCCTGTTACGACAAGCATAGGTTGCTGAAGACCTATTCTACCCCGGATCTTCACGGGCTCAATACTCTATGCATTCAGTGGAGCTCAAAGTGGATATTCAAAGCGGCCATTACAATTTTTAAAGTGTATACATTTTGTGTGCTGTCAAGGATTATGTAGAAAAATTGTGTCTATGCCTTTTACGACAAGCATAGGTTGCTGAAGACCTATTCTACCCCGGATCTTCACGGGCTCAATACTCTATGCATTCAGTGGAGCTCAAAGTGGATATTCAAAGCGGCCATTACAATTTTTAAAGTGTATACATGTTGTGTGCTGTAACGGATTATGTAGAAATATTGTGTCTATGCCTTTTACGACAAGCATAGGTTGCTGAAGACCTATTCTACCCCGGATCTTCACGGGCTCAATACTCTATGCATTCAGTGGAGCTCAAAGTGGATATTCAAAGCGGCCATTACAATTTTTAAAGTGTATACATGTTGTGTGCTGTAACGGATTATGTAGAAATATTGTGTCTATGCCTGTTACGACAAGCATAGGTTGCTGAAGACCTATTCTACCCCGGATCTTCACGGGCTCAATACTCTATGCATTCAGTGGAGCTCAAAGTGGATATTCAAAGCGGCCATTACAACTTTTAAAGTGTATATATTTTGTGTGCTGTCACGGATAATGTAGAAAAATTGTGTCTATGCCTTTTACGACAAGCATAGGTTGCTGAAGACCTATTCTACCCCGGATCTTCACGGGCTCAATACTCTATGCATTCAGTGGAGCTCAAAGTGGATATTCAAAGCGGCCATTACAACTTTTAAAGTGTATACATTTTGTGTGCTGTCACGGATTATGTAGAAAAATTGTGTCTATGCCTTTTACGACAAGCATAGGTTGCTGAAGACCTATTCTACCCCGGATCTTCACGGGCTCAATACTCTATGCATTCAGTGGAGCTCAAAGTGGATATTCAAAGCGGCCATTACAACTTTTGAAGTGTATACATTTTGTGTGCTGTCACGGATAATGTAGAAAAATTGTGTCTATGCCTTTTACGACAAGCAAAGGTTGCTGAAGACCTATTCTAGCCCGGATCTTCACGGGCTCAATACTCTATGCATTCAGTGGAGCTCAAAGTGGATATTCAAAGCGGCCATTACAATTTTTAAAGTGTATACATGTTGTGTGCTGTAACGGATTATGTAGAAAAATTGTGTCTATGCCTGTTACGACAAGCATAGGTTGCTGAAGACCTATTCTACCCCGGATCTTCACGGGCTCAATACTCTATGCATTCAGTGGAGCTCAAAGTGGATATTCAAAGCGGCCATTACAATTTTTAAAGTGCATACATTTTGTGTGCTGTCACGGATTATGTAGAAAAATTGTGTCTATGCCTTTTACGACAAGCAGGGGTTGCTGAAGACAGGGTGATGGGAAGAAAGCCCAAAGTGATGGCGGAATGTATTGGCCAGACAATCTATTGGTTAATACTACAACAAGCAATCAACCGGGTATCAAACTATTTAGTCGCCTCTGGTTTCGGGGGCCTTTTTTTATCCCGGAATCATTATTATTGGAAGTTTATCAAATGCTTCACACATGTGACGTGTTACAGATATTTCTTAAGTTTTATAATTATGTATTTTATAAATCACCAGGACTTACCTTGTGACCCAGAGGCAAGCGGTGACAGTGGAGAAGTGTTACCTGTTGTCAAAGATAACGTTATTTTAAAACATAGAGGTAGTATAATAACAGCAGTATAAAATCAGGTACAATCACTCTAAATTATTTCAGTGTAGCTAATATATTTATGTATTTGTACTATTGAAATATTGCATGAAGCAAACAGTTAAAAACAGGATTCCGTTCAATGTAAAATAATACACGGGCAAGCATGCTGGGGGTAGTGATGTTATACCGTTTACTGTCCAATAACTTTGCTGTTACTAGTGAGTTTGTAGTTGTTCGTGGTTGTATGTCGACTTCAGCAGTATTCCATAAATATTGTGATGTGGGTTTCACACATTCTACCCATGTGGGGAATCGAACCCGGGCCTTCGCATGTCGATCGACCTCTTGAACCACAAAACCACTTGTAACTATACCTTATGTCATACTCTAAAACATCTGCTACCTTAGTTATTATTGATAATAATTATTAATGAGTTAAGGCACTTGCTCTTAAATATAAATAACAAATAAATGTATGAAATAGCCTGTTAAATTCAAATTATTTAGACTAAAGAACATATCCGAACTGACAAATTCTAATGTTGCGTGACAACTTTCTTACTATTTAGTGAGGCTCCAATCCCAGACATGTCAAATGGGTTAATCATACCGCTGATAGCTGGAACTGGAAAGTAATGGTTTGAGGCTCTGTGAAACAAGCTGACTCAGCACAAAACGACATGCATGGTGTGGCGAGAAATCACAACCTTGACACACTTGGGAATAATGTGAAGAAATCACATAAATGACATATTTAATACATAATAGAACATGTTTGACAGTATTTAACTCACTTGAAAGGACAAACCTTTTTTACAGTTTTACTGTTTTTCATGTTGTTTTTGTTCACATAAAGTGCATGCGTTCCATATTTAACACTAATTATTATTGTCTCACACCTCTGCAACGAATCAACCACGGAAGATACTTGCCATTCTTGATATATATGTTATACTACCAATAAACCAATGACCAATAGAATATAAGAAAGGTAACACGTGTGAAGCACACAGACCAAAGTTCAATCCCAATGCAGCACCGAGCACGAATAACGGCACCGGTAACACACTATACATCTGGACGACCACCTGTTGAACACAGTCCCCACAACGCTATCTACACACTACTACTCTACACCTCACTATCTACATAATACTATCTACCCACCACTACTCCACACAACAGTACCGATGGGTGAACAGTACTTTTATCACTTGGCTCAGAAAGTGATTACAGTGGTTTTCAGAAATTGCCTTTCACAAACACGAGCAAGTCTTTGAACCAAGCTGTTTCGTAGGGGATAGAGGGTACACAGTTATAACAATAGTTATATTTTGACCTGTAGCATTGCTTGTTCTTCCGATAGAAGGGACAATTCTAAATTTACTTTTTGAAATGATCCAGTTTTTTCACATGTTTGGTAAGGACCTATCTTACTGACTAAGACACAACATCGGTATATTGTACATGTTGAGTGGGAAAATTCACTGGAAGAAACAGCACTATTTCCAAACATTGAAAACAAAATTCAAAACGAAAATATCATATTTCAAAACTCTCGAAATATGACATTACCCGTGTTTGAAAAGTTAGGACATGGTCGAAGCGTTGTGGAAATTTTGAAGCGATTTTTTTCTTGGAGACAAAATGTAAAATGTTTGCAGGATGTTTGGAAAGACCAGTCTTTCATGTCCTTTACATGCTTGGAAATGTTGCTTTTCGTCCGATGATATATTTTGAATAGTGTACGAAGACTGGGGGCAATACGTATACAAAGCCTTACCCTTTCTCGAATTGGCGGCGTTTCCCAAAGGTGGTTCTAAAACAACGCAACTTGTTGTAGTTCACGGCCGCTAGTTTATTGTAGACTTAATGTACTATGTCACTCAACATTGCTTATATCAATTGAATAGTAATACTCACGACTGAGGGCGTTTGATGCAGCTGGCATTGGACTTGCTGACACTGCAGAAGAGAATAGGATTATTATCAAATATTCTAATTCTGTAATCCTCCAGTCTTCTTTCATTGCGATGTCCAATAAACATTTGATGGCATGTCAGGCCAACTGTGATGTGTCCAAAGGAAGGAAATGATTATGATTATTAATTATTTGTCGAATTTGCACCAAAAGGCTAACCAGCTGAAACGTACATTTTACATAGTTTGGTCGTCGTTTTTTCGACTGCTTGGTCGTCGTATTTCCGAGTGCTTGTCATCTTTTTTTTCGTGCACTTGGTCGTCGTTTTTTCAAGTAATTGGTCATCGTTTTATTTGTGCGCTTGATCGTCGATTTTTCAATTAATTGGTCATCGGGTTTTTTTTAGGTAATTGTTCGTCGTTTTTTCCGATTGCTCACCAACCAGTCTTCTGTGAGAACTTCATGGATACTTCATCCACTTGGTCTCTTTATTGTGCAAATTCGACAAATAACAATGCATGTATATTTTGTGGACACATCTTACTTTGGTTCCATTGATAGGCCTGTATATGTACACTAATGGCTTATGGTATGCACTGAATTATTATCATGATATTGCTCCCTGTTTTATTTCTGTCAGTATGTACTGTGAGTCTACTCGGGTAGCCCTAGGGGTTAAGGTGTTAAGGAAGAGTTACTTCCATCCCGTGTGTCACTGTGGGCGTTCGTCTCACGCCCATCTGATACATCGGGATACATCGGAATATATCGGGGTACATCGGGATATATCGGGATACATCGGTACACAACTGAAATACTGTTTAAAGCGGCGTTCAAGCATCTCACAACCTCATTGCCTGCTATATATCAATTGCTTCTGTCAACCACATGTTCCCTTTACACAAATCATTCAACGTCCACAAGGAGGCAAGGAGTCACAGTCTCCAAAGTTTCCAAACCAACCCATTCCACCTTAAATTTTCATCTCACTCCGAGAAAGTGAAAACTCTATTCTAATCCGTCACCCCAACTCGAACTTCCACCTTACCCAATGCTCCACCTAATCCCAAAACTCAAACCTCCCCCCAAAACCCAAAGACGACACCATACCCCAAAAGGTCACACACGCCAAGTCCTCAAGTCCGCCACCCTGAAATTTCAGCTCACCAAAAACCTCCACCCCTACCCCTAGAGCCCCCTACACATCACACAGCCCAAATTTAACCGCACACACACACAAACACACACACACACACACACACACACACACACACACACACACACACACACACACACACACACACACACACACACACACACAGACGCGGTGTCTTCAGCAACCTTCGGGATCGGGTGGTCAGACTCGCTGACTTGGTTGATGCATGTCATCGTATTCTAATTGCGTAGGTCGATGCTCATGATGTCAATCACTAGATTGTCTGGTCCAGAAATGATTATTTACAGTCCGACGTCATATAGCTGGGATATTGCTGAGTGCGGCGTTTAACAACAAACGCACAAACAAACAAACTTAATCATTCCACCCCGATCCCACTAATACGGTGACCTCACCTGCCGCGGTTCTCTGGGCGGCCTTTAGCCTCTTCTGGAGTCCATCGTATTCTGCAACGAGTGCCTGAGTCTCTGCTGGATCTAAAACATCACATGACCATTACTGCAGCTATCGACCGCTATCCCAAAGCTGGAATACCTAATATAGCACGTGTCCTATATTCCACCTTCCCGAGTCAAGGGAGTTAACTAACTGTAAAAGTCCAGTTTCAACCCTTCCGGATCTAGGCTGGAATTTCTGGGCTCGATCTTAGCGCAACCAGTGGTTATTACGAGTTATGTCCCTTTGAAGACCTCCAGCTGGTTTAACATGAAGAGGAAAGGGCCTGTTTAATGTCGCATTTCGTCCCCCAACAAACGAATTTCATCAATGTCGAGAATATGAATAATACTGTAACAAAACGGGTTCTACTTTGCGAAGTGGATCAAATCATATGAGCACCTTTATCAAAAACATGAAACGATTTGGAATAAATATGTTGACGCTAAAATGACGGTACACAAATCCTGCTATCGACCGAAATCTGCACGGCAGTTTACGAACCGGATGTCGATTTCGTTACCCGATATTGATTGGACTATACATAGACTCGTTAGTCCAGCCAAAATATAACTCCATAATTCCAGCCTAGCTCGGCAAGGGTGGAAACCGGACTTTTATAGTCAGTTAACTCCCTTGCCTCGGGAAGATGCCTAAATTCGGAACAATTCTATATCAACCAATAAGACTGGTGTGTTAAATCTCTTGAGTGCCAAAATTAGCACGATAATGAGAGTCCCACGTTAGGGCTTAAGCAGTCAAACGTTAAATTGATACAATTAAAACTAGTCTTATGTTTAAATAAGTTTTAAAAGAACGAAAGATTTAATGACACTTTTAAACATTTCGGGCTATAATTCCTTTAATATTCTACATAATCAATTAAATAATAACGACAAACCCCATGATATACTAATAAGATAAAAACAATGCTAAAATACGAGTTATAAAGGAGAAGATATTGGATAGCTTAGGTTTGTGTACTCACCTGGGCTTGGGTTTTTAAAATGAGTCATAAGACGATTTTCTAAGGTCATCACTTGTGCCTCAATAGCTGGTATCGAATCCGAGCCCAGAGCAACAGCAGCTGTAAGATAACGGTAAACTACAGCTCCACAGAGTGAACAGTCTTTCGACCAATAGGTCGTCACAATATAGTTCATCTTATCAAAAGCCTTTAACGAGTGAGTGAGTGAGTGAGTGAGTGAGTGAGTGAGTGAGGTTTTACGCCACCTTTAGCAATATTCCAGCAACATCACGGTAGGGGACACCAGAAATAGGCTTCACACATTGTACCCATGTAGGGAATTGACCCCGGGCCGTCAGCGTGAGTGAGTGAGTGAGTATTGTTTTTTTACGCCGCTTTTAGCAATATTCCAGCAATATCACGGCGGGGGACACCAGAAATGGGCTTCACACATTGTACCCATGTATGGAATTGACCCCGGGCCGTCAGCGTGAAGCGAACTCTTTAACCACTCGGCTACCACACCGCCCCTCCTGTGTGTGGACGTGTACTGGGATTTCCGTCAGCATATTTCGTATTCCTACATTGATAAACGCTTTAAATGTGATTTTACTCACGGTCCAAGGGCATCCCTGTCATGCTTGCCATCCCTGTCATGCCTGGCATCCCTGTCAAATCCGGCATCCCTGTCATGCCTGACATCCCTGTCATATCCGGCATCGCTGCCATGCTTGGCATCCCTGTCATAGTCGGTGATTGAGCACCTAAAATGTTAAATAATAAATAAGGCTTGATGGAACAAATTGTCTAATAATCCAAAACTGGCTTCCTTGGGAGTGAGTGAGTGAGTATGGTTTTACGCCGCTTTTAGCAATATTCCAGCAATATCAAGGCGGGGGCCACCAGAAATGGGCTTCACACATTGTACCCATGTCGGGAATCGAACCCGGGTCTTCGGGGCGTGACGAGCGAACGCTTTAACCACTAGGCTACCCGACCGCCCCGGCTTCCTCGGGAGATGGAGTTGGTGGCGGAGGGGTGTGGGGTTTGTGAGCGTGTGAGTGTGTGTGTGTGGGGGGGGGGGGGGGGGGGGGGGGGGGGGTAGGTAATTGGTTTGCTCGTCAAGGTGAAGACCTCCAGCTGGTTTAACATGAAGAGGAAAGGGCCTGTTTAATGTCGCATTTCGTCCTCCAACAAACGAATTTCACCAATGTCGAGAATATGACTGACGATTAACTTAATAATTCGTTGTTTGTCGTTCAATACTTTTTATACAGAAGGTGACGTCAGCAATAACACCATCGGTATGGAATAAGAATTTAGTGTCTTAATAGAGTGCATGAAGGGCGAAAACGGAACTGTCTTCGAATATCCAGTGACGTATAACGCACTATCTTCTGGTTACCTGTACCGCCGAGAATAACTGCAGAATGGCTGATGCCGCGTTAAGCACTAATCACTCACTCGCTCTGGTTGCCTGCACATGAAGGGTATGGGAGATTGCAAAACAACACGTTCCTACCTTGATTAGGGGTATGGGAGATTGCAAAACAACACGCCTCTACCTGGGATAGCGGTATGGGAGATTGCAAAACAACACGCTCCTACCTTGATTAGCGGTATGGGAGATTGCAAGACAACACGCCCCTACCTGTGATAGCGGTATGGGAGATTGCAAAACAACACGCTCCTACCATGATTAGCGGTATGGGAGATTGCAAGACAACACGCTCCTACCTGGGATAGCGGTATGGGAGATTAAAAGACAGCACGCTCCTACCTGGGATAGCGGTATGGGAGATTGCATGTCAAAACGTTCCTGCCTTGATTTGCGGTTTGGGAGATTGCAAGACAACACGTTCCTACGTATACCTGGGATGGCGGTTTGGGAGATTGCAAGACAACAAGTTCCTACCTGGATTAGCGGCCTGTTCCATCTGCCTCTCCAGCTGCTGAAACTGCATCATCACGGACTGGAGCTGAGCTGTACGGGATGAGGATACAAGAGTTTATACCACTGGATACAGAGGATGCAAGAGTTTACTCAACGGGATACAGAGGATGCAAGATGTTATACCACGGGATACAGAGGATACAAGGGTTTATACCACGGGATACAGAGGATGCAAGAGGTTATACCACGGGGTATAAAGGATGCAAGGGTTTATAACACGGGATACAGAGGATGCAAGAGTTTACTCAACGGGATACAGAGGATGAAAGATGTTATACCACGGGATACAGAGGATACAAGAGGTTATACCACGGGATATAGAGGATGCAAGAGTTTACACAACGGTATACAGAGGATGCAAGAGTTACCACAACGGGATAAAGAGGATACAAGAGTTTATACAACGGGATACAGAGGATACAATATTTTATACCACAGGATACAGAGGATGCAAGAGTTTACACAACGGGATAAAGAGGATGCAAGTGTCCAATACCACGTGATACAGAGGATACAAGAGTTTTTACCACGGGATACAGAGGTGTGTGTGTGTGACTGACTTGGTTGATGCATGTCATCGTATCCCAATTGCATGGATCGATGCTCATGATGTCAATCACTGGATTGTCTGGTCCAGACTAGATTATTTACAGACCGCCGTCATATAGCTGTGATATTGCTGAGTGCGGCGTCATTCAACAAACAAACAAAGACAAACGAAGATTAACGTTGCATCGACTTAGTGTGGTATGTGTACTCTCGAATGTATTATATATATGACTACAACTTGGAAAGCTGCTTTATAAACACAATAATAGGTTTGGATATTCTGGTAAGGCAACTGTTTTTTGTCCATGTGGCCGTAAGACTTTCTTGAACTTACCTGGCGTTGGGTTTACCATTGTAGATAGTTGGTTTTCAAGAGTTGTGAACTTCTGAAGAAGCGCAGTCTGTGACTGGGCGGCTCCTAACGCTGCTGGAATGACGAGTTGTAAATAACAGACAGTTGTTGAGATACCCCCGCCCTCCTCCTCTTGGAGCACACTTAACATATACACATAAGACCCGTGAAGATCCGGGGTAGAATAGGTCTTCAGCAACCCATGCTTGCCATAAAAGGCGACTATGCTTGTCGCAAGAGGCGACTAACGGGATCGGGTGGTCAGACTCGCTGACTTCGTTAATGCATATCATCGTATCCCAATTACGTGAATCGATGTTCATAATGTCAATCACTGGATTGTCTGCTCCAGACTCGATTATTTACAGACCGCCGTTATATAGCTGGAATATTGCTGAGTGCGGCCATAAACAACAAACAAACAAACAAAACATAGGGTATCCCATAGTGTTGACGTTGAGATATTTGAACGTTGGTGATTTTTTTTGAAACAAAACACGACTATCAAACGCAAGTTGCTTCATGAACTAATTTCTTTCAACCCGCATAATAACCTTGAAATGCACCCGCCTTGTCCATCAATCCTCGACTGGTGTTTTTTTTCTTTAAAATGTCCATCAATTCATATCGAAGACGTCCCACTGGCATTTCAACATTAAGAAAATCGTTGACGAAACTTTGACATATGAATTTTCCATATATAACATAAACAAAATGTGTTCTAGGTGGAACTTGAACTTACCTGGTTGTTGTGGAGCAAGGTCTTGCATGAAGGAGGTACTAGGTTGAGATTGGGCGGGGTGCATAAAAGATGCTGACTGTGATGGGTACATGAAGGCGGAATTTTGTTGTGACTGTGGTTGGTACATGAAGGCGGAATTTTGTTGTGACTGTGGTTGGTACATGAAGGCGGAAGTTGGTGGCGCCTGTGGTTGGTGCGTTGATTGGGGTTGTTTAAACTGCTGCTGTTGCTGCAACAACTGCATATATTGTTGTTCAAGTGTTAGCTGCGGCTGCGGCTGTGGCTGCGGCTGCGGTTGAGGTAGGGGCTGTTGCTGTTGCTGTTGCTGTTGCTGTTGCTGTTGCTGTTGCCGCTGCTGTTGCTGGTTGTTCATGTTAAACATCGATGCATCTGGCTGGCCGTTCATACCTGTTAATGAATATACAGAAAATACACATATGAAGTTATGCTCATTTTGCAAAGTATGTTTCTTTCATTGAGCCACAAGACATTAAAGTCTTTACAATAAAGGTCTAAACAATGCATATTACTTGCCTAAACAATGGATGTTACTTGTCTAAACAATGGATATTACTTGTCTAAACAATGGATGTTACTTGTCTAAACAATGGATATTACTTGTTTAAACAATGGATGTTACTTGTCGAAACAATGGATATTACTTGTCTAAACAATGGATGTTACTTGTCTAAACAATGGATAATACTTGTCTAAACAATGGATGTTACTTGTCTAAACAATGGATATTACTTGTCTAAACAATGGATATTGAATTTTAATATCAGATCTTTTACAAACAATATTTACCATGCATGTTCACCATCCTAGCGGCGTCGGGTAAAACTGGAGTAGGAGCGTGCATCATTCCTGTCAACCGACAAATAGACCGATAAGAGTGAGTGAGTGAGTTTGGTTTAACGCCACTTTTAACAGGATTTGAAAATATATCGGGGCGTGTCAGCTAAAAGCGGGAGGAAAGCCCGAAGTGATGCAGGTCTCAGACGTTTAGCACATCGATGAAACAAACAAGCACGGGTATTGTGCTGACAAACCTAGAAACATAATCGGGGCAAACCGGGATTCGAACCCACAATCATAGATTTCTGACGTGCTCAAGGGACGAAACCCTGCAAAGCGAAGACTGATAAGAAATACATAGGAGCGCGCATGTTCATTGTCGCGTGGACAGTTTAAAATATCAAAATTAGCAACTGTATTACAACCACACATCCTAGGAACTATTATTTATAATATTCTGTATTTTTAATAACTGCTTTAAAAAAGGGCATCAGCTTTTACAAACGCTCAGAGATTGTTTGTTTTTACTTGCTGGGTGTCCTGAAAAACGATGCGTTGTTCAAATCTTTGTGTTGGGGTTCCACCCTTCACTGAAGACAATGGATGTCAGATTCTGCAAAGTATTCTGTCTCAATGAACAGTGAACTGTTGATCCCCACTCCAACCCCGTGAGAATATGAAATGGCTGGTCCCGTACTGAGGATCTATATCTAATTTACAGGATTATTTACAAGAACATACCATTCAATTGTTGTTGGGCCATTTGGAAGAGCTGCGGAGGCCACATGTTACTTGTTAGCTCAGCATGAGCTTGGTTGGCAGTGGCTTGTGTTTGCGGACTCTGTCTCCCCGGGAAGGACTGGTGGTGAGTCTGCTGGCTGCTGAAACCCGACATCTGATTCTGTGGAAGCTGGGGCCATTGGTGGTTTGCTTGAGGGTTGCTCGGAGGGGATACTTGGAGATCTGGGTATGCTCCTCGCTGTTGGTTTCTTTGACCCAGCATCTGAGCTTCCATCTGCCGGTACATCATCTGCTGTGCCATCAGGGCAGCCTGCGATGGCGTGGTCGGTATTCCAGGCGGAGATGGCTGAACCGGTTGAACAGGTTGAACTGGTTGAACCGGCTGAGCCAGTTGAACTGGTTGAGCTGGTTGAGCTGGTTGAACTGGTTGAGCTGGTTGAACTGGTTGAGCTAGTTGAGCTGGTTGAACTGGTGGATCTGGTTGAACTGGTTGAG
This sequence comes from Haliotis cracherodii, assembly GCF_022045235.1. NCBI lineage: Eukaryota > Metazoa > Mollusca > Gastropoda > Lepetellida > Haliotidae > Haliotis > Haliotis cracherodii. The sequence goes on from NW_027266269.1 coordinate 23,473,969, forward strand.
CTGGTGGAACTGGTTGAGCTAGTTGAACTGGTTGAACTGGTTGGACCGGCTGGGTTGCTTCAACTGGTGGGGTTGGTTGCTGTGGTTGACTTGGTTGACGTGGTTGTCCTGGTTGATCTGGCATATATTCTTGTTGGTTTGACGGTTGTGAAGGTGGCAACTGAACTGTGACGAAATAAGTTCAATAAGTTTTATAAATAACTTTGAAAGACCACAAGTTTCTTGAGCAGAAATGCATTTTTATAAAAAGAATATCTTTTTAGCAGAAATGCAGTTGATAGGTTCATATGTACAGCAATCTGTTGTTCTGTCCTTTCAATGTTTCATACAACATGACCTATATGGAATACAGTTATATTTGCAATTTTTTTTTTTTTTACATTATTTCAGTTAAAATGAGTGAGTATGGATTTACGCAATATTCCAGCAATATTCCAGCAATATTCCAGCAATATCACGGCGGGGGACACCAGAAATGGGCGTAACACATTGTTTCCATGTGGGGAATCGAAACAGTGTTTTCGGCGTGACGAGCGAACGCTTTAACCACTGGACTACCCCACTGCCCCGTGTCAGCATAATGTTGGCAAACTTCCAAAGTGGGACAGGTTATTTACCATGTTTACCACTTTCATAAAACCTACGAGTGTTGGTATGGTACTGACAAACAAAGTTTAATAATCAGGCGGTTCTTGGATTCGAACCCATTATCATCGGATGCTGGCATGCTTATGGGATGAAAATCTGCACAGCGAAATAATCTGACAACGTGGCTTCAGAAGACTATATTAGTAAGTTGGTATATTCCTTCATCATTATACATACATATATATATATATATTTGGGGAGATTGTTATAGTCATGCATATTAGATGATGGAGGAGAAGGAGGAGGAGCATGATAAAAGGTTTTGTTTTGTTGATTAACGCTGCACGCAGCACCATTCCAGATGTGTTCTTATGAGTGTTTAGTTTCTTGTCTTGTGCCACGGTATCATGAGAATCGAGTATTAGGCCGGACAAACCAGTGACAGAAATCATTAACAACAGAGTTGCCTTTTGTGGTGTCCGTCGGTGAGTGAGTATAATTTTACTCAGCTTTTAGCTATATTCCAGCAATATCACGGCGGGAGACGCCAGAAATGGGCTTCACTCTTTGCAGCTATGTGGAGAATCAAACCCGGGCCTTTTGCGCGAAGAGCCAACGGATTAGGTACTAATGTAGTGTTAGGGGATACCAGACTGGCCACGGGATGGGAAGTTAAGTAGGGTGGCATGGACTCTGGATAATAGTGCAGGGGTTCAAAGTAGGGGGCAGTTGGATCAGAGTGGGGACAGAGGTTCAGAGTAGGGTGTCAGGGGTTCAGAGTAGGGTGTCAGGGGTTCAGAGTAGGGTGTCAGGGGTTCAGAGTAGGGTGTCAGGGGTTCAGAGTAGGGTGTCAGGGGTTCAGAGTAGGATGTCAGGGGTTGAGAGTAGGATGTCAGGGGTTCAGAGTAGGATGTCAGGGGTTCAGAGTAGGATGTCAGGGGTTGAGAGTAGGATGTCAGGGGTTCAGAGTAGGGTGTCAGGGGTTCAGGGCTGGATGCCTTGCGGTTGAGGGTAGAGTGGGGGTTCGGGGTACAGGTGCTGGGTAGTGCGTCTTGCGTTTGGGGGTAGAGTGGGGGTTCGGAGTACAGGTACTGGGTAGTGCGTCTTGCGGTTCGGGGTAGGGTGCAGGGGTTGAGGGTACAAGGGTTCATCTGTGGGGATGATACTGGTACCTGAGAATCCAAACGGGAAATATCCTCCCCCCAGTGCATTTACTGTCAGAAATGAAATTGAAACGGGTTGAAACAGTCAACATTTTGGAGACACACTCGTGATCATGGTATGTAACACACGACACAGTCAGGCGTGAGACCATGTACAGCTGACGAGTGTATCATGGTATGCCACACACTACACAAACAGGCGTGTGACCATGTACAGCTGACGAATGTATCGCTGTATGTCACACACTACACCAACAGGTGTGAATTCATGTACAGTTGACGAGTGTATCCAAATCGGAAGAAAACAGATCGGTTCTGATACCTGCAGTCAACAGAATTCGACCAGTGGTTGTATAATCAAGAACCACAAGAAACATACCCTGTGATGACACCCTACTAAGTTGTGAAAGTTCAGAAAGTTTCATAAGACCATGGAAGGAAAGAAGGAAATGTGGTTCAGGTCGTCCACGTTTACAACCACGAGGAGCCCACGAGCTTGGGCTTCTTGCGTGTAATCCGTTGGGCATGAGAGATTCGAACCGATGGACAGCGGATCCTGGCACGCATAGCTGTTGTGAAGGGATGGGGGGAGAGGGGGGGGGGGGGTACTAGAATGGTTGTTTCAACTTTACTTATCTCTCCCATAGTGTTTCAACAACTGTTCCACAATCACATGTCGTAACAGGCGTCACAATGCTGACATCAACACATCCACGGATGTCAATCACATCTTTGATCACTGTAAATCAGCTTGCACTGACTTAAATAGATATTTGTCGTTGTTGGTGTACTAGCTCGATGGTCTACTCCTGAAATATTAATTCTATATCTGCTCGGACAAATTGACAAACCTAGAAACATAATCGGGGCGAACCGGAATTCGAACCCACAATCATAGGTTTCAACTCTGCACAGCGAATCGCGGCGCCTTAGACGACTGGGCCACCCGTGCCCCCGATTCTAATGCGATGTACGTCGTAGATACGCCAACCTTTGCTTGCTTACCGTGTCGGCAGATACTAAAAACTGATTATTCTAATGCTTTGACGTTTCATATTTACTTGTACATGGAATTTAAATTTAACACTGTTGACATACTGCATGTGAGTTGCATTCAGTGTACACGTACAGGTCTATTGTCACTGTACGGATTTTAGGAAACCTACCGTATTCGACGTAATAAGTGCCCCGCTCTAATAAGCGCCCACGGCGATATCTGCTAATTGACTAGTGAACAATCCCAATTAGCAACCCTTCCGATTGATCAGTGTACACAAGACTTATTTGTTCGTGTATATACGCATTCGAGTGCTATATGCACCCTTAATTTTGGGCAATTAAATTCTGGAAAAATATATCTGTCGTATATAAACAGTTCAGGCTGTCAGCATAAACCACGAAATTTATCTTTCAACTTTTTTTCACCAAAATATTATTCTAATAAGAGCCCCCTATTTCTAATTTTGAGAGCACCCTTGACGCTTATTACGTCGAATACGGTGTAAATTCCTCTGGGGGAGCAACACCAGCTTCGTCAAATGCATGGCATACTCACAAGGATCTAACAATACGTCTACTCTTACCTACACTACACGTTTAGCTGTTGTAGTATAGAAGGCGTCATATCAACTCACCCGAGAATAATACATTATCAAATTGACGTCATTGATTGATGTTGACGTCATCACAAACTGTGACGTAATAACAAATTTTCTATTACGTCAGAATAAAAATTACTTCCAAATCTGATTATTCCAGTCACGTGGTAATATGCATGAAATCTTTATCTACATGTTGGTTGGTTGGTTGGTTTGCTGTTTAACGCCGCACTGAGCAGTATTCCAGCTACATGACGGCAGTCTGTAAATAATCGAGTCTGGACCAGACAATCCAGTGATTAATATCATGAGCATCGATCCACGCTATTAGGATACGATGACATGCATCAACCAAGTCAGCTAGCCTGACCACCCGATCCCGTTAGTCGCCTTTTACGACCAGCATAGTCGCCTTTTACAGCAAGCATGGGTTGCTGAAGACCTATTCTATCCCGGAATCTTCACGGGTGTTTTATAAACTAAGTTAAATATTGAACTAAAGGGAATGATATCCCGAGAAATGATGATGCGTACCCAATTCTTGATTTGTACCTGTTGGTGACGTTCCCTGTGCTGGGCTAGCGGTTGGTGCTGGGTTCGAGCCTTGTGCCCCGGATGTGCTGGTGGCAATGTTAACTGGGGGATGGGCGGATGTGGGTGCAGGCGGACTCATGGTACTGAATGTCGTTTGTGTGGAGAATTGACTTGGTTGTTGCGTTGGTGAAACACCTTGACAAGAAAAGTGATAATTTAGTGTTAATGTGCAAATTGAGAGATGCTTACTATTACGATAGACGGTACTGTGAGGATTACTGAACCTAATGTCGCCAGTACGACATAAGTGAGTGATTGAGTGTGTGAGTGAGTTGGGTTTAACGCCGCTTTTAACATTATTCCAGTTATATCGCGGCGTGTCAGCTTACTATGGGAGTAAAGCCCGAAGTGATGCAGGTCTCAGACGTTTACCACTTTGGTGAAACCCACGATCACGGGTATGGTGCTGACAAACCTAGAAACATAATTGGGGTGAACCGGGATTCGAACCCACAATCATAGATTCCTGGCGTGTCCAAGGGACGCAACTCTGCACAGCGAATCGCGGCGCTTTAGACGCTTTTTTTTATATACTCTATATGCAGAGAACTGCAGTACCTAGTTAAGTTGCTGGCACCGTGCCAACCTTTTCGACGTACAGGCTAGTCACCGACTTATTACATGACGGCAACTGACCAATCAGATTGATTGATTCTATAGCGAGTAATGATATTCACTGGACGCTGGTAGCGCGATATTTCGGGTCAATGTTCTTCTTCGACGGCCACAAACGCACAAGAAAATGTTTTGTCATCCGTCTACAGTAATTCAAACACAATACTAGTAGATTAAATCTTACATTGAGGATTTTTTGCTTAGACCTCTCCTTGTTAGTACTGTACCGGAATGAATGCGGCAGGCATTGTTGTTTTAATCTAATACGATATTTGTGCTTATTGTATTTTCATGCTCCGTACTTACCCGCTGATCCGTGCATTTGGGAATTAAGTTGGGAATTCATGGCTGCAATGAAACAAAACACACATATTATTTAATCAAAATATTTATTAAAAATAATGTCCTACGAAATTATCTTAGCTCATAAGATGTTTATGTGAATAACTGTTGTCCTTTACAGATATTGCAAATACAGTAAACTACGGTTATAACGAACAGGCTTATAACGAACTGACGAATATAAAGAACTTACTTTTTGGACCCGACTAATTGCTGTAGTCATGCTGTATATGTACTTATAACGAAATACGGTTATAACGAACTAAAATTAGTAGTCCCTTTGAGTTCGTTATAACCGTAGTTTACTGTAGCTGAATAATCTCTTTCATTATCACATTAGAATATAAACAATTACAAAAGCCTAATGTGGCCACTTTGAATGTATAATATTTTCCATTATTTCAATTACTAATTGTTTTACTCGTAATTCCGATCATTTTTTCGTTATGTTAATTATTTTAATAACTAAAACAATACTAAATTTGGAGTGTAGTCGAAATTACGAGAAAATAATTTCAATATATGGTTTTAAATAATCGAGAAAATAATGTCAATATATGTTATATATATCCGAAATAACGAGAAACATTCTCGAAATAACGCTACCAAAGTGGCACCATGTGGCTTTCGGACTAAATGATTGAGTTTCTAAAGTCATGAAATTTTGGTCACCATTGAAATTGGATCTTGCTTGCTGCATCATGGCCTCATATTGAGCTGAAACAGAAACATCAGTTCAACACTGGTTTCCCTGAAGCTGAGTATACCAACACAGTAGATATTTATAATCAGACACAATCTTGGATCAGTAAAGGTATATGTTAAGAAACGCGTTATTCTCAAGTTTATTTTTTATATATTTTAGCAATGTCATCTATAATTAAAAATATGTAAATGTCAAATATACAGAGGGTAAATTCTACAAACACGTCACAAACACAGATATTCCTTGAAGCACTAAGCACCCGCAAAACACAACCCCTAAATTGCATGTAATTCCATTCGTTAGTTTATGTTTCCATAAATATAATCTAGGCCACGCCTACTATCGCACTACTCTGTTCTGATTGGTCGGGCTTGTGTCACATGATTGCCATGAACGATGTCACTGATTTCGCATCGATGTCAACCGTTTTTGTGACAATAATCAAATATGCAACCTATGAAGTTATTCATTTTTACTTATATAATCATAAGAAAACACGTCGACATTTTGATTTATGTGTCTGAGTGAGAGGCGTAGACTGTTAGAGCATACACATGAGAGCTTCATTATAAGAGTGGAACAGGCACTACATTATAGCTGTGAATGCGACACTACATACAGGTGTACTACTTCCAGTTTGATTATGGTACTGGGTGCCGTTGTACAAAGCGATCTTAACGTGAAGCTGATCGTAACTCCCATACCTTAACATAGGCGTACGACAGTCGTAGCCCTACGGTTGTTTTGTATAATTACACCCTGGTCCTAAAGAGTTAGTGAGTGAGTTGGGTTTAACGCCGCTTTTAACATTATTCCAGTCATATCGCGGCGTGTCAGCTTAATTTTTGGAGGAAAGCCCGAAGTGATGCAGGTCTCAGACGTTTACCACTTCGGTGAAACCCACAGGCACAGGCATGGTGCTGACAAACCTAGACACATGCTCGGGGCGAACCGGGATTCAAACCCACAATCATAGGTTTCTGGCGTGCCCAAGGGACGCAACTCTGCACAGCGAATCGCGGCGCATTAGACGACTTGGCCACCCGTGCCCCCTGGTCCTCAAGATGACATCGAAAGAAAATCACAAGCAGACACGTGAACTTTGGTTACAGTAACCATAGGTACCATTTGTCTGATTCACAGTTCCTGAATTTGTGAATAATACTACCCACTTACCAACAGGCATTAGAAGTAGATGATACCCTGCACAATATACGTTACTATTAGAAGCAATGGACGCATAACTACTGCTCAGCTGCGACTAGGGTTACCATAGATACCATTTGTCTGGTTCCCAGTTCCAGTTTCATTTAAAGCCTGGTCTTTAAAAGAAAACATTTAACACTCAATTTAACAGTGTATACACGCCCTGTGTTAAGATGGTAAATTGTTTGAGTGAGTGAGTATGTTTTGTATGCCGCTTTTAGCAATATTCCAGCAATATCACGTCGAGGGACTCCAGAAATTGGCTTCCCACTTGGTACCCATCTTCGGCGTGACGAGAAAGCGCTTAAACCACTTGGCTGCCCCTCCGCACCTACATTGTTTGAGATGGGTGACACACTCACTCACGCCATGCTTTATATTTTGTATTTGTCACATCCCCAGCTGTAGGGGCAAGAAGAAAAATAAAACACTCTAATTAACAACAAGTTCATAAGGTAAGGTATTTTGGTATAAATGTTTAGATGAGAAGTCACACAAACCGATTTAGGTTTAAGACTTACCGGCTGCTTGTTGCATCATTGCGAACTGTGCACCTGAATCAGAATAAGATAAAAGACGTGAATTCATGGCATTACTGTATCTATTTGTTTTGGGTCCCGGATCCGAGACGTCAATAGACGCCGACTCAAAACTGAATCAGCAAAGTCGCGGGTAGTTTTCTTGTACACACTGGGTCACCCGGGAAATCTGCTGACGCATATTGACAAATATGGTCTCCAATGCAGTTCCTCATGTTGACTTACTATATGACTTTACTATATGTTCCCGTGTTTTTCAGGTGAACACTTGACTTGCCTTTGCATGTGTTTGTAATGGGTGCCTACGGTGTTGCAGGATACGCTTACCTTTTCGGGAACACCTGGTATCATCACTACTTGATAATGACTCAAATGTGTATAAAGTCGAAATTGAACAATATACTCGCTTTTAGCAGAGATTTCTTATGAATATGGAAATGGTTTTGTCAGTTTAATTCTTGATTCATGGCAGGAGAGCAAAATTGAAGTAATGAAAACCTTTTTCTTAGATGAGCGACATTTGAGAGATGACAAAAAAATATAATTGTACAGACTGGCTCATATGATATTACGTCAGTACCCACCATTTGGTTGCATCATCATCTGTGCATCTGAAAAAAACACATGGAGGAATACATGAATGTTTAGGAGTGATGGAAAATCTGACAATCGAGTAGAAATACGACCATGATAAAATATATCATTTTACTGGAAGAATAGCTCCCTCTCTAAAGTCATTAATGTCCAAACAAACACCATATCTCAAAACCTATGAAAGATGCAATTTTCAAGCATTTTCTCTTCAAGCCTGGAAATGTTGTCATGGGTACCAGCGACTGAGCAAGGACAGTGCTATCAATGTCTTGAATGATCATGGGCACTTTAATAGTGTTACCCAGCGTCAAAATTACACAGTATATTGAAACTCAGCGTTTGGAGACATGTATAGCTAAATCAAAGCAATGACCAGTTACTTTGAAAAGATGTATCATCAAGACAACAGGCAATGTATAAAGTTTCCTTTGGATAATTGTGTTTTTTCCTTTACGGTCAGAATATTAAATGATATTCTATATGAGTACATTTCTGAAAAGAGGTGAAGAGGGAAATTGTTCATTAAAACACACATCATGGCCATCGGGACGTGCAGTCAGCATTTTGCAATATATACATGCTTATATACTTACAGTTGAGAAGGACGTGTATAACCATTATAAAGTTGTCCAGCAACAATGCTACATTTCCACATTTTAATTACATATTACTAATTACCCCATACCACTATTCTAAACTACTGACACCAAAGCATCTAAAAGCATCCATTGCAAGCAATGACAAACAAAATCAATCCACATCTCGACTATATATGGAGTTTGTTTGTTTGTTGTTTAACGCCGCACTTAGTAATGTTCCAGCTACGTGACGGCGGTCTGTTAATAACCAGAATGGACCAGACTATCCAGTAATTGACGTCATGAGCATCCATCAACGCAATTGCCAGGCATCAACCACGTCAGCGACGAGCCTGACCACCCGATCCCCTTAGTCGCCTCTCGCGACAAGCATAGTCGCCTTTTACGGCAAGCATGGGTTGCGCATGAGAGACCCAGCTTGACACAGGAGGTCATTCAGGTCTTCCACTTTGGTGAAACTCATGAGCACACACCGTGAAACATTATAAGGTTTAAAATGATAAACAAAGCCTTCACTCCACAATATATACAGTGCATAGTAGTACGCACTTACCACCGACAATAACACATTGAACTACAACAAAGCAAATAGCACCCTTCCCAAGAATCTGCACATATAGCAAGCAAGCGTACACTATTTATCAGCTGTGATTAATGTACGAGTTTGCTTGATTCACAGTTCCAGAAGAGATGCACAATATTTGCCACTTATCAACAGACACATCTACGGAGAAGCAAAACCGATAATTCCCTTCCCAAGAATCTGCACATGTAGCAAGCAAGCGTACACTATTTATCAGCTGTGATTAATGAGTTTGCTTGATTAACAGTTCCAGAAGCAATGCACAACCGATCATTCCCTTCCCATGAATCTTCATTCATGGAAGCAATGGTGGCATACACTACTTATCAGCATGATTATCGTAACCATAGATACCATTTGTCTGGTTCCCAGTTCCAGTTTGATTTGTTGTCTTGTCTTTAAAAATATAAAACATTGCACAATATTTAGTACTTAAGTACGTTTGAATTAAAGATTGTTTGGTTCAAAGATTAGGTTTACAAGAGGCAGAACCGTCCAAAGCACGTTTCCATCTCGTTTGATAAGTCGTTGTGATTAGAGCAGTGTCTGTGCAATCATTAAATGCAAGATTGACATGCATCATAGTGTCGGAGAAAAGTTAAACTGTTTGGGTAAGAATTAAATAGTGTTTGGGTAAGAATTAAACAGTGTTGGAGTAAGAAGTCAAACAGTGTTGGAGTAAGAAGTCAAACAGTTTTAGCTTAAGAAGTTAAACAATGTTGGAGTAAGAAGTAAACCAGTGCTGGAGTAAGATAAACTCTGTAGGAGGTTGAACATTGCTGGAGAAAGAATTCAACAGTGTTGGAGTAGGAATTCAACAGTGTTGGGAAAAGAGTCAAACAATGTTGTAAGAACTAAACAGTGTTGGGTTAAGAATAAAACAGTGTTTGGGTAAGAATTAAAAATTGTTGGAGAACGAATTAAACAGTGTTGTAAGAATTAAACAGTGTTGGGTTAAGAATTTTACAGTGTTGGAGTAAGAATTTAACAGTGTTGGAGAAAGAAGTTAAACAGTGTTGGAGAAAGAATTTAACAGTGTTGGAGAAAGAATTAAACAGTGTTGGAGAAAGAAGTTAAACAGTGTTGGAGAAAGAAGTTAAAGAGTGTTGGAGGAAGAAGTTAAACAGTGTTGGAGAAAGAATTAAACAGCTTCGGAGTACGAAGTCAAACAGTGTTTGCTTAAGAAGTTAAACAGTGTTGGAGTAAGAAGTCAAACAGCTTTGGAGCAAGAAGTCAAACAGTGTTTGCTTAAGAAGTTAAACAGTGTTGGAGTAAGAAGTCAAACAGCTTTGGAGTAAGAATTAAACAGTGTTGGAGTGAGAATTAACAGCTTTGGAGTAAGAAGTCAAACAGTGTTCGCGTAAGAAGATACGCCGAGTAGAAGTAGAGTAAGAAGGTAAAGAGTTGTTTCTCAATTAATTCAGATGCATTTTCTGGGTCTAATACTTGTCCGGGTCTAGTATCCAATAAGTTGATTAACCGAACACTATGAACATACCAGCTGCTTGCTGCATCATTGACGTACCTGGAACCGAGAATATAAAGCACATTACCTTTACATGACATGCCAAATGCGTTTGTAAAGTAATGAAACGACACATCATTGACTTTCCCAGACGCAGCATGTACATATGGATTGTGTATTATGATTGGCTTGTTTGTGCAATAAAAAACTAAAAGCATACATGTGCGGGTAGTCACTGTGCCAATATTGTACATTCTACGTTTTGTGACGACCGTGAGAAAGGGAAACACATTGATTTTTTGCAGGCACTGAAACATGAACAATATATAGTGATTCGCTGTCTGGAACACTTCCAAACGTATGGTGTTAAATGGACGTGTTGTGCTATATTTCAGAACAAATGCGTTGCAGCTTGCACAAGCATATCTCACTTTCTGAAACATTTATTATCATTTTAAATCAGGAAGTCTGGATTGTTTCCATCAGTTTAAACGCTTCTTCCGTGTAGCGACATTTGTCGTGGGTGACAAGTCTTGTCATCAATCAAGCTTCGTGACAGAATACAACTGTGATGGATACAACATGACTGGATCCCTTTGATCACGAACTTTTGCCAAAAATAGTTTCGGAGACAAAACGTCCGTTAAAAATATTATTTAATATACATCCTATGTGAAACTGGTATAGGAAGCCTCCTTGTGGAATTACAGTTGCAAAGAAAAAGAAGAACTATGTTTATCATTTTCTTTTCTTTTTTTTTGTTTAAGGCCGTACATTATTCTAGGCTTATAACACTTTTATACAGACAGATCAGACAATCCACTGATTAATATAATGAGCATCGGTCCACGTCATGGGGGTGAAATGGCAAGGGATAGAATGGGTCTTCCGCAACCATGCTCATCATCAGTGCCGACTCTGGGGATCGGGTGGTCAGGCTTACTGAATTGGTTGATACGTGTCATCCCAATTGCATAGATCGATGCACATGACGTCAATCACTGGATTGTCTGGCCCAGACGTGATTATTTGCAAGGCGCTGACATATACATGTAGACGGAATATTTCTGTTTGCGGTGTTAAAAACAAACAAACAAACATTGCATGGTCCTTGTTCATTCAGTTGTATCATGTTTTCATATGGGTCCCCTCTCGCGACCAGCAGAGTTTGATTGAGGCTTAGTTTAACCTAGAATGCGATACCAAGCCGCAGTTTACATGGCTACTCAGACACAGTATACTCCGAGCCGACCAGTCTTTGTTTAATCCCCTCAACGCCGAGTGGCAGACAGGGATACAAGTCCCACTTTTAACTTTTGGTAAGACGCAGCCGGGGTTCGAACCACCGACCTTCCGCTCTGTCACTTAATGTCAAGCGCTAGGAAGGGTAACAACAAATACCTTCTTTTAACGTCTTTTGGTATGGCACAGCCGGGAATAGAACACCGACCTTACAAGTCATTACAGAGTGACATTACCTGCTTGTCCGGTTTGGCTCTGCGCAAGTTGTCCAGCAGACTGCGGTGCATTGCCACCTTGAGAAATAACAAAAAATATACACCAGTACAATAACACGCACTCATGCAGTCGTACGCCGTCTGGTGTGAATGTGTGTAGGTATGTAGGAATATGTGTTGGTCTCCAGGAATGTGTGAATGTCTCTAGGAACGAGTGTAAGCCACTAGAAATGTGTGTAGGTCTCTAGGAATGTGTGTAGGTCTCTAGATGTGTGTAGGTCTCTAGGAATGTGTGTAGGTCTCTAGGGATTTGTGTAGGTCTCTAGGAATGTGCGTAGGTCTGTAGATATGTGTAGGTCTCTTGGAATGTGTGTAGGCCTCCAGGAATGTGAAAATAACAGAAAATGTACACCAGTACTGTCACACGCACTCATGCAATCGTACGTACGTCGTCTGATGTGAATGTGTGTAGGTCTGTAGGAATGTGAGTTGGTCTCTAGGAATGTGTGAAGGTCTCTAGGAACGAATGTACGCCACTAGAAATGTGTGTGGGTCTCTAGGAATGAATGCAGGTCTCTAGGATTGTGTGTTGGTCTCTAGCAATGTGAGTAGGCCTCTAGGAATGTTCGTAGGTCTCTAAATATGTGAAGGTCGAAAGACCATCGTTACAGACAGACATATCACAGGTAACGCTGTATGAAAGGAAGCTATCAAGCGATACCCAATGGCTTGAAGGCCTAAAGTAGCCCGTAACCTACATATGTCATAATGGAATGGACTTTCTGCCCAAGACACCGGTGTTACAATTGCCAGTTATGCACAGTTTCTTAAAAAAAACCATGACGTTAGCGTTTTAACGAAATCTTCTTTCCGGTGTTAAGAAGCGTTTTGAATAATCACTCGCTGTATACCTTTAATATCTTTAAAGAAAAGGATGCTCTGTAATGTAACATATGTACATACCTTGGTTGGTTCCCTGTGACATGGCGAAGAAGCCGCTTGGTTGCCAAGACGTAGTGGGCATTCCGACTGAAACAGATCATATAGAGAGTGAGTGAATGAATTTCGTGGAACTCCGCTTTGAGCAATATTAAGTTATATCTCAGCGTGGTAGCTTAATGTGCAAACGACGCTGGAAGTGAACTAGGATGAATGGTTTTATGCGTTTACCACTATGATGATCGGTGTCATGCGTTTATCACTAAGATCAACGGTTTTATTCGTTTTCCACTATGTTGAACGATGTCAGGCGTTTAGCACCAAGATGAACGGTTTTATGCGTTTTCCACTAAGATGATCGGTGTCATGCGTTTATCACAAAGATGAACGGTTTTATGCGTTTTCCACTATGATGAACGGTGGCATGCGTTTTTCACTAAGATCAACGGTTTTATGCGTTTTCCACAAAAAAAACCCTAACTGGAGACCCAAAAGATTTGTATGGGGTTTCATAAGACGTCGCCTGGCCAGTCAGATAACTAGATAACAAGACAATTACATGTCTTGACCGCTTCAAGTCCCTCTTCAATAGTGCCACAATTTCAGGTCTCCACCATCCTCGGTGATCCAGGGTATTGCATCTCCATTACGAACCCTAGACCCATTGGCAGCCATATACAACATGCTGCGTGTTGAAGACCCATTAATTAATAGGCGGTTAATGTTCAGTCACTGTCTCCTACGGCGATCCGCAAACAGACACGGCCCATATACATTAAAGGAGGTTAATGAGAAAAGATCCTGGACATTTATGATCTTGTGACAAGTCAACATCCGAACATGGAAAAGGCCATTGTTCGTTTCAGATCCTGATATTTCTATATCTTCTTCCTAACCTTCCTAATAGCACAATGTATCAACCATACCGACATCTAAATAAACGCGATAAAACTATTTCCATAATCATAAGAGATCTCTCCTAAAGGCAGAGTCCATTGTACGATTCCGACTATATTATGATCGTGAACATGTGTTTATAAATTACTACCAAAGAGTGATGAAACGAGGTGTTTGCGAATAGATGAGCGTACCCTGTTCCACCAGTGGCACCCGTCACAAACACAATTGCTTCAGGGCTTAATTGAGTATTAAGTCAATCATGCACTCATATGCAAACAGTCTTCAATTCAACAAAATGTAGATGCAGTACTTGTTCTGTAAACATTGTCAACCAGTAAGAAATCACAAACAACAGAACCATTTTCAGCTAAAACGCAGCTTCTCAATTAATTCTTCAAATCTCTGAGGGCATTACATTTGATCATGGTGTTGTATTATTTATAAACTTCGTGACTTGGATTACCAAGCTGTTCTATACCAAGTCTTAGTTGTGACGATGGCTTGAACACGATGTTTTTGTTAACAATAAAGGGATTATTCAAACCTGACAGACTGACATCTGACGGAGAGGAGACGTGCTCTGATATATCAGAATATTACTTAACACTGTCCTATGTTCATGTCTCACGAAGTGGTATTCGACAGCTGGTCGACACGACGTCTACACCTGACAGAAGCAAAGACAGGAACCCTTCAGATTCAGATTCAGATTCAGATGAAGAGCATACGTTGTTATGGGAACTGTGTCCGCAACATTCTTATTATCCTTTACGTTCTGTGGACACCTGATGTATATATTTTCTTATTCAAAACTGACTTCCACGGGAGATATCGCTTGGGTGAAAATGTAACAAATTGGTCGGCAAATGCTTTCAGATAGACTTACGAGCCAGGTAGAAGAAGTGACCGCAGTTAAACCTTCAAGGTTCCTCAGTACGTGGAGTTTACGTATTCAAGACCCGGCAGTATAAAACGCAGGACGCAATTACATGGTATTTGGTATGCAGAGTTACAATTTACAAAATTAAAGTGTACGTAAAATTTCCTTTAAATAGTTTATTTTTCAATATTTTGTAAATCATTTAAAATCGTACCCTGTTATTACCTAAGAACTGGGGTTTCTTGAGAGATTTGTGTTATGTATTATTCGGGACTCTGGGGAGAGAAAATGAGACTTAGAGTGACAAAATGGATATTCGGGATTCAGGTGAGTAGGGGGTTAGCAGCAGTAAATTGTCTGTCCCATATTTGAAACCTTATCGTATACAGACAGACAGGCAGACACACACACACGCACGCACGCACGCACGCACGCACGCACGCGCGCACGCACGCAAGCACACACACACACACACACATACATACATACATACATACATACATACATACATACATACATACATACATACATACATACATACATACATACATACATACATACATACATACATATGCTTAATGAACTGGCTCAGGTGAAGTGCCTTCTCACATGTACATATTAATGCACAAGATTGATCGGTGTCGTGTCCTCCTGACATTCTCACTTAGCAATATTGATTACTCGTAAGTTTATAGTTCAAGAAAAAAGAATTTAAAAATCTATTAAAGTAAGACAAGGTTTCTCAAGTGGATCACATGATGATAAACGGTGTCCTTTATACACTTAATTTTAATTCCTACTTTTTTCCATTAAAACTTTGAAGTGAATAATCCTCATGCCGATTAGGTTATCATGTTTGTATTCAATCTCAATCAATTACAATTGACATCCATCCTTACGCCAATGAATCAAAGTAGCGAAACATTGTCACTGATCTGTCATTTAAGTCGACACATGGAATACCCTATTTATCATATACTTTTTGTGTACTTGTCTACCAGAAAATTTAATTATTTCATTACAAATGTAAAAGCTGTAAATTCTCCCTACCTAACACACAGGGACGGTTCACCACCCCTTGTATTTGCGACTTAAGAAGTAGTTTCGTGTTTGCGAAATCTTAACAAAACATAGACAAAAGTATAAAACAAATATTTACGGTCACGAAAATTCCTTCTCATACATTTCGATATGATTATATACAAAATCAAATTAACAAAATATATTCTTGAAAACAAGAAGTCCGCTGTTGGAAGCGAAAGAATACACTCTGGTCACGTAACAAAAATGGCGCTTTGCGAAAAGAAAAGTCTCGATTGACGAGTTAAATGAGAAATTTACTGTTTATAAGGGAACAGTTTCGAGAGAATAACAAACGGCAAGAAGTGATATTACCTCCCTAAACGACCGCCTGTTGTTATTTTGTCTTAACAATGTGGAAATTACGTCAACAGTTTGTGTGCGGGCTGGTCACTTACGACAAAGGGAGACAATTTAAGGGGAGGTAACTCTTGTCAAATTCTGTCAAAGTGTTATGTTCACAGCAGTGAAATATCAAGTGTTATGTTCACTGCAATGAAAATATCATTTTTCGCAACTTCGGAAAACCCAGTCTTTCACAGTGAAGTTAATAATAAATTTTAATTCCTACTATTTCCATTAAAACATTGAAGTGAAGATTCAACATGCCGATTAGGTTATCATGTTAGTGTTCAGTCTCAATCAATTATAATTGACATCTATTCTTATCCCAATGAGTCAAAGTAGCGAAACAGTGTCACTGATCTGTCATAGCATCCTGCGAATGATGAATGATTCGCTTGACACGTTCAGCTGAATGAGATATGAATGACGTTAATGCTTCACGAATTGTTCATGAAAACCATCCTAGTTGTCACACAACGAACTTCAGATGTCGAGATCGGTGCATTGTCTTCCTGACACACACATGCACTTCCCAACCTCCAATCAAACTGATTCAGCTTTGGCATGTAATAAACGTAGTGTTTCCGATGTCAAAATTTACTTCCGTTCACACTGTGACATATGTGTCATGTATTTTTTTTGCGTGAAGTGTTTAACACTCTATAAAGGAACATAATCAAAGACATATATATATGTTATATACAACGGATTTTCTCTACGTTAGTCCATTATTAACAACAGATAACATTATTAATAGACAGAAAACTTAGAGTGTGTTTTAAACGTTTTAGATTAGGTTTGAACAATTTAGTATGTAATACGGGTCGTTTTTCCTTAGTTTCAAAAAATATGCGTTTTTATCCTTTTTGTCCCACATTTATTGAAAACGAATACCATTTTATGCTTATCTGCCCATGTTATGAATAGCTCAGAACAAAATATTTTCAAGGTTTACCCCCAAACATCAATACACTAATCAAGCTCCTCCGTTTTGATGAAATATCTAACGAGCAACAAAAGAATACTATCCTATACATTAATTATGGTTTACGACTTCGCAACCGTCTTTGTACAAATGATGTCTATTCATTCTTTAGGTTATTTGCCTTCATTAATCAAATGCTTTTATCTCTTCTTCTTGTGTTGTGTTGCGACTTATTTTTCACAAAATTGTACACGTGCACATCTCTGTGCATATAAGTCTGCATGTTTATACTTCTACATGTACAAAATCGTATATATATAATGTTACTGTATGTATATGGGCCTATGGCCAGAATACAATAAATTATGATGATGATGATGAACAACCATTACGTACATATCATTGTAAAACGTCAATGACAGGGAATACGTGATTCCACCCGGTGTTCCCGAAAAGGGAAAACATACCCTGCTCCACCGATAGCACCCGTAACTCCCACAATAAGCATAAAAATAAATGCGTGTTTGTTACAAAACTATTAAAAGACAATCAATACATATCATGCAGGACTACTCACGCATCAGTGAGTATGTAGCTATCATATTCGAACCAGTGGGACAGGAGACCAAAATAACGGGGAAATATTTTTGTTTCAAATTCTACAAAAGGAGGAAGTAGTTGCCGGACACGTCTCCTGTCCTGGAACGGATATGTGTTGTAAGAAATTCAAAACTGTTCTATCCTCTTTAAAGAAAACAAGTCTTTGACTGTAACAAAAATCCTATATATCAAAGGGGTACTTTGTATCCTGGTTGGCCATCCATTCTCATTCATGGTCTAGATATTGTGACCCGCCTTAGATTGAAATGCAAACTGTCGGACAAAAGGAATTCTACACCAATGGTTGATGGTAGCTATGACAGGAAGGGAGGAATGGTTATTCTATGGTTATAGGGGTATCCAAGTTGTGTTTTGTACCTTAGGTTTACAGTCTGTCGGGGACAGTCTTCAGCCCAGTAACCTTTTGATAACGTTTGTTCAAGTGTATACTTTCTTTTACCCAGCACTTTATGTCATTGTTTTCTGGAAGTTTGGGACTGTCACTTTGATGCAGTTTAAGACCCCTTTTAAAGTTAATAGAATGTATATAACTTGTACCGTTTTTTCTTAGATTATGTTTATGTTCATCATTTATTTATCACTTCGTGAAGATCCGGGTTAGAACTGGTCTTCAGCAACCCATACTTGTAAGAGGCGACAAAAGGAATCGGGTGGTCAGGCTTGCTGACTTGGTTGATACATGTCATCCTATCCCAATTGCGTGGATCAATGCTAATGATGTCAAGACTCAGATGTAAGGTCAAGACTCGATTATTAACAGACCGCCGTTCTATAGCTGGAATATTGCCTTAGACGGCGTTAAGAGCAAACAAACAAACAAACATTTCATTTATATTTGAACCCATCAACAGTATGATTTGGTGCACACTTACCTATGATGTTCCGGGAAGCAAGTACTGTAACAAACAAAAATACATATTTAGCCAACTTGCTCCACATATATCTTCCTTTTTAAAAATGTAAATTATAGTTGTATCAAGAAGCGTTCATCTGTCTCCGTTTACCCTGAGGCGTAAACATCTGACACGCGAACAAATACATGTGATCATTATATGAAGATTGATATTCAACTCAATGAAATATTGACATATTACATTTTCACAAGTGCGGCATGTGAATGAAAGTAATGCCATCGCTTGTAATGGTTTGCAGAGGGGCGCCACTTCCCAGTACCACATGGACAGTGGAAACAATCTTTGGTAAGAAACGTCTAACCGAATCTCCCGAAGCGCCGCAATTTGCTGTGCATAATGGTATTCCTTGGTGTGTCAGAATTTGTCAATTTTGGGATCGAATACCCACTTCGCCCAGATTGCGAACCTTCATCTGTCAATAATCAGGGTTTTACCTTCCACATCAAGCTGACATGTTGTTATATAACGGAAAGTCTGCTCAAAACGGCGTTTGACCAATTCACAAACTCTCATTGTCTCTATATTAACTGATCAAGGCAGACAGTATTTATCTCCAAATCGTAAAAATTGAAGACAGATATGACATTGTCTAACAAACTGCATTTCGTCTGAATGTCTACTCAGTCTAAACAGAAGAATAATACACAACCTTGTTGTCCAGGTTATACATGCGGCAATTTAGAGGTGAAGATAAATGGAGTTTAACGTCGCGTTCAAGATTGTTGAATATATAGAGACTTGCAGGTGTGTGTGTGTGTGTGTGTGTGTGTGTGTGTGTGTGTGTGTGTGTGTGTGTGTGTGTGTGTGTGTGTGTGTGTGCTTCAAGCCGCCCAGCTCTTGTACAGATGCGCCTTCCATCTTGTAAGGATTTTGAGATTATGCGGCCGGGTATCGAACCACTGACCTTCCGCTCTCAGAGAAGACGCTCTGTCCACAATACCACGGGGAGGCGGTCAATTCTTTAAGAAACTGCATCAGCCTTATATGCTGATATCAGTTTATTGCCGCCATACCTATTGCCAATAGTTCCAATGTAGTGCGTATAGTTCGTGAATAAAATCCAGGAACATTGGATCCCAACATATGCCACATGATACATTGATGCACACACCATTTTCTGTCAATGTTTACGGAATATTAAGGATTAGGTCGCGGCATTCCTTCTAGCAAATATTAACTATCACTCAGATGAAGGGGACGCCATGGGGGTCAAACGTCACGCAGAATAGCACTGCCTGCATAGGTGCAATGTGTTCAGCCCATTTATAGTGCCGCCTGGTTGGGACATGGATAGAATGATGCCAAAAACGACTTAAAACAATACTCACTCAAAGTTCACCAGCGTTTTAAAAAGATACTGCATAAACTGCACATATACATAGAAACACCCTAGTGTAAAGTTTGTAACGCACTTATAACCAAGTCAGTTCAAATCCTTAAAATAATAAGAAGAAAAAGACCGAATTTCAGATACGACGATAGCATCTTAGTGAGTTATTATATTTAATATTGAATCAGAAATAATCTGGTTCGGGATTCTTTGTGAGATATGAATTTAGTCTCTTCCAGTACATAGTATATTTCAACAACGGTACAAGATTCACATCATTTAGGTACTTCTTTGATTCCATACGACGGGATTATCGAATGAGTGAGTGAGTATGGTTTTACGCCGCTTTTAGCAATATTCCAGCAATATCACGGCGGGGGACACCAGAAATGGGCTTCACACATTGTACCCATGTCGGGAATCGAACCCAGGTCTTCGGCGTGACGAGCGAACGCTTTAACCACTAGGCTACCCGACCGCCCTTATCGAATGAGGTATGATATTGCTGAAATATTTTAAAAAGCCACTAAATACCCAACTCACTCACTCATTCGAAAGAATAAAATATATAATACGATAAATAGATAAAAGTATTAGAATCTTACCGAAGAGAACTGTAGACACGAATAACGCTCTCATCTTGTTCAAGCCTTTCTGCGCTTATCGAAAATAGATATGGAGCGAAGACACAACCTTGTCTAACACAGCCGTCCCGCGGCAGCAAATATCACGACTGAGCAACACAGGTGAGCAGCAAGGCTTTTGTCTCAGTTTTAAGTTGATGGATTATCTAACATCATGACAGCTACCTTAAGCGCACTGTGAGGGAAGGGGGAGGGGCTTCGTAATTACGTTGACGGATTGCCGACAATAGCCCTGTATGAAAAGTACAGAGAATGACTCTGAGGTCATTCTGAAGGGTATGGATTAAGACGTGGTTGTGTCACTCAGCTGAATTAATGGCAGTTACAGATTCCACTTCACAATACGCATAACTGTCTTTTATACTGTTCGTGTCATTACGACATAAAATGAGGAGCATTTCAATTTCAAAAGAAACTAACTCGATATACTTTCATTTACTTTTACCACAGTTTACTTTATGGGTATGCATTGAGAGAATGGCAAACTCATGCTATGATTTCTGAAAATATGTATATAAAATACATTAAGAATAAAACATGGACGTATTCAAAACTGATGAACAAATCACTACCTATCAAATGATTGACAATGCACACCAGAATACCCAAATGTAATCTACATTCATTATTTAATTGTATTCTCGGAAAAAGAACAGTTACACAGATACATTTTCGGAAGTTTAAAGTTTTAAAATGATTTTTTTAAGATATAACACAGCTTTGTGTAGAATGGATACATCTAAACATTTATATTGTTCATATACTATTCAATAGTTGATAGAGTTAGTGAACTATGACGTCACTTGCAGCCGAAATGATGCCGATGCGACTTTAAAAATATTTACTCTCTCTGTGGTATATTTCAGACTGTTTACGTCAGTGAGTGAGCATTGTTTTACCCTGTTTTTAGTAATAGTCCAGCAATATGACGGCGAGGGACACCAGGAATGGGATTCAAACATTGTACCAATATGGGGAATCGACCCCGGGTCTTCGGCGTGAGGAGCGAACGTTTCAACCACTTGGCTACCCCACCGCCCCTCTGATTGGCTACGTTTGCAGATTAGTAAGGTGAAACATTTAATAATAGGGATGTCCCTATCATAAGTACCTGACGTTACTTTCAAAACTCAAAACCATCATGTATCATAAGAAATCGGCCATTTGGCATTGGTGGCTGGAAGTTGAGATTTGCTTTAAAAAATATAGGTTGTTCCAGGTACCTGAGATCGTAGGTTCGAATCCTAGATTATTCCTGCATTGTTTTCTGGGTTTGTCAGCTTCATACTCATGCTCGTAGCTTCCACCAAAGTGGTACATGTCTAAAACCTGCATTACTTCGGACTTTTCTCCCAAGCAGCCATTTAACTGAGAAAGTGTTCACAGTGTTCAAAATTTACTCACTCACGTATTGAAATAGAAAGGATATCACTTTAAGTTAGTGAAAAGGAAGACATCCCGTTTAACACTTTCACAAACAGTACCATTTATCACAGAGTTCAACCATATGATATATCATTCATAAATACATGTTGAATGCTGAATGGTGTGCACAAAGAAAGCTTTGACACAATGTTTGCATCTTTGAAAGAGTGTGTGAGTGTGGTTTTACGCCGCGTTTAGCAATATTCCAGCAATATCACGGCGGGGGACACCAGAAATGGGCTTCACACATTGTACCCATGTCGGGAATCGAACCCGGGTCTTCGGCGTGACGAGCGAACGCTTTAACCACTAGGCTACCCGACCGCCCCTTGCATCTTTGACACCGTGGTACTTCGTTGGTATTACACCACGTCAACGCCGTGACCTTTACACAGAAGTTCTCGACAGTCACCACTGTCATCTGAAGTTCACATCAGACGCCTTAGCGTACAGTTAAGTGCATGAATAGGAATGCTGACCCATTAACCTGGCTATGCTTTATTATGTTAACCCAAGAACATGTCTATCAAACAAGTCACGTATTTATTTGGCAAGAAGGTTTTTGACATCTTCATTAATATACAAACGAAATCTTAAGACATCATGGTACAACTGCGTTGTATATTTTTCTGTTTCAGCTGTTTATTGTCACGAGTGAGTGAGTTTGGTTTAACGCCGCTTTTAATATTCCAGTTATATCTCGCCGTGTCAGTTTAATATGGGAGGAAAGCCCGAAGTGATGCAGGTCTAAGACGTTTACCACTACGGTGAAACCCACGAGCACGGGTATGGTGCTGACAAACCTAGAAACATAATTGGGGCGAAAAGGGATTCGACCCCACAATCATAGGTTTCTGGCGTGCCCAAGGGACGCAACTCTACACAGCGAATCGCGGCACCTAAGACGACTGGGCCACCCGTGCCCCCTTATCGTAACGAAAGTAAATAGGCATTATATTAGCCATATAGCGACTCAAGGCGATCAATATTTTTTTTCATTTATAAATGTATATGTACGATGTAAAAAATTATGTAATACCTTTTATGTTCTCTTTGCTCTGACATTATTATATTTATTATGATTACATTTATTATTCAGTTATCATATTCAAAAATGTAGGTTTTTAAATTAAAGTATCGCACAGGAAAGAGTTATGGGAATGATGCATGAACATCCCATCTTTTTCCTAACTCAAGGAAGTAGTCGTAATCAGTTGCCAGTAACCCTCAAATTGTGAAACTTGGTCTGTCAGGTGTGTGTAGAGTGTATAAATGGTCTTTCACCCATTTACACATTTAACATCAACACATATTTCAATATGTTTAAAGCCTAAACGTCAAAATATGGCCGAAGCTACGAGCATAGGTTTGTGTTTAGGATCTAAACACATTTTTAAATGTATAACTTATTTCCTGACTTCATCTGACAGTTCGATAAAACAGCCTTGACATCCTGACTAAAATAACTTGTCCTCGGGTTAAATACAAAATATTAATTGCAACTACACTGAAAAAAAATTATTGGTTAATATTTTTGTTTTTTCTAAATTGCAGCAAGTGAAAAAACGTGAAACCGTTCATATTTTTGTAAGGAAGAAATCCGTCACATACAATACTGCAGTCAGCAAAAATGATATATTATATTCTTTGATGTCAGTTGGCTTACGGACAAACCTCAATTGTGTAACACGAATCGGGTAACCATGATATATGCAACTGTATGTTCAAACGGAGACATTAGTTAGATACATTAATGTCGATCGCTAAGGCGATCCACAACCACTGATAGAAATCCCTTGCCTCGGGCGATGTGAGCTGCACGTGTTAAAGATTGTTCTATTCTTGAGAGAAGGCTGTGTTAATGAAGATATAAGATTTAACACATCAACTGCTCGGGGCATCTCTCACCATCGTGTCTAGATGTTAGCCCCGGGCTATTTACAAGGGTCGTGTGCACAGTACACTGTCTCAGCTTGTGAGGAAAGCTGGTAGTCATATATTTCACAGATAGTCCTTGACAGACACTTGACATGTGGCGATTGTCAAACCTGAGGATTTCTCTGTGGTTACCTTTTGGGGGCAATTGTTGTCAGAGAGCCTGACGTGGCATATTGGAAGGTGACTAAACTAAAGATTGATCGATTTGTGTTTATGGGTGGGGATGACGTCAGTTGGGTCCTTCTATTTGCCGCTTGATTTAATCCCTGTGTACGAAACACAACAACATATTGCCATTATGCGTGTTGGTCCAACAACAAAACGTTTTACTGACGGATGTTATTCCATGGACCTATATAACGTTTTATAGGTCTGAAGTTATTCAAAACATTGTTAAATGGATCATTGTAACTAAGGACATCACTAATATTGATTTCTTGTTCATATAACACTGACGTTTGTATCTCGTCTTTGGGATCTTTTGAACACTGAGATTGCTGATTAGTTTTTGAAAATTTAGATTGAGGTTATTCAAAGCATTGTTAAATGGACCATGTCGTGTTAACTAAGGACCTGACTAGTATTGATTTCTTGTTAATATAACACTGACGTTTGTATCTCTACTTGGGAACTTTTGAACATTGAGATTGTTGATTAAAGTTGCCATGCGCTGGATCCAATTTTGGTGAATGGGGCGGGGTGGGTGTGTTGAGGGTGATGGTGTGGGGGTTGTTGGGGTGTGGGGTTCGACGAGGTGGGGTCACGTGGACCTTGGGGTGACGATTTAGGGGAGTGAGGGTATGGGCTGAAAATGTGCACGTATGCCTCACATCAAATTAAATGTTCGGTGAGCATTGATACCACAGATGATAATATACATATTAAATACTTAACATAAACAGGCATCGTCGTATGCACTGAATAGATTCGTGTTCTTAAATCATTATTGATAGTACGATCGAAATATAACGAAATTTAATATAGATATATATATGTTTCTTTACGTCATGAATGTCATACAATGTGATACCTGGAGATAAATAATTCACACGATTGTATGCATTATCTTAGACGCTGCTATTAAACCCGCGCTGTGCCGTACTATATACCGCATGGAAAGGCAAGTGACGATGGTATTGTGTAAATTGTTAACTGAATTAATCTGGCTCATGCATAGGCTGATTTGCCATAATGATAGAATGTCCGCACACATGTACTTGGATGGGGGTTTTAAATGTTCCAGAGTTTCCGTATAACCTTCCAGAAATGAAATATCTTACAGTCCAATAATATGTCATAGGCTTTGTCAGTATCCAGGAATACGTACACAATAACTGCCTGATTAGCAACGGCCGTTTGAGGTTCAGGCTGCAGCTACACATGTTGGTCTAAAACCAGGCAAGTCAGGACAGTAACCGAAGTGATAGCTCCTCCTGTTTGACATGTATACGTCCCGGAAAGATAAAAGGCTTATTTCCATCTGATTCAAAATATTACACATGATCGCTGAAAGGTTTCATTCATTCTCAGCATCTGACTTTAATTCTGTATTTTTAAAAACATTTACTTAACTGCTGTCTTTTGTTTCGTTTCGTGTCATCACTCACGTGATATTAATGTTCACTAGGTGACGGTACATGACAGGACCGCCTCTGTGGTTTGGTGAATATAGCGTCTGCCCGGCTGCGTCGTACCAAGCGACGTACATAGATGGTACTTATTTTCACCCTGCCTGGCACTCAGAATTAAGGGGTTAAAACAAGGACTGGTCAGCTCCGAGTCAGTATACAGTGGCTGAGAAGGGTATTCATTTTATCATTAGTCTGGACTCGTACACGCACAGGCACTGGCACACACTCAGGCACACGCACATGCACACACGTTCATGCGTGTCCATATATCAACCAAATTTCACCCCCCAGGACTAGGATGACTGGGTGCACACTGCCAAACACTCCACAATGCTGCGGGATTCGATTCCCCACATGGGTACAATGTGTGAAGCCAATTTCTGGTGGTCCACGGAGTGATATTGATGGAACATTGCTAAAAGCGGCGTAAAAGTATACTCTCTCACCCCAGAGTAACATGTTTAAGCTGTTGATAGTGATACAAATGTTGCATGAAAGGGGAAATACCCAGACAAATATATTTGCATTTGTCAACGTGTAAGTGTTCAGAACTACCATATGAACTTATCTTGTACGTGTTCAGAAGTACCGTATTTACTCTTGCCATAGTGTAAATGTTCAGAACTACCATATGAACTTATCTTGTAAGTGTTCAGAACTACCGTATTTACTCTTGCCATAGTGTAAATGTTCAGAACTACCATATGAACTTATCTTGTAAGTGTTCAGAACTACCGTATTTACTCTTGCCATAGTGTAAATGTTCAGAACTACCATATGAACTTATCTTGTAAGTGTTCAGAACTACCGTATTTACTCTTGCCATAGTGTAAATGTTCAGAACTACCATATGAACTTATCTTGTAAGTGTTCAGAATTACCGTATTTACTCTTGCCATAGTGTAAATGTTCAGAACTACCATATGAACTTATCTTGTACGTGTTCAGAACTACCGTATTTACTCTTGTCATCGTGTTTTTTAAACCGTAATGCGCAATGCCTTGACATAAATGTCTACGTGCCTTTTCCTGAAAACAGGAATGGCACACAACGTCCTTTCGAGACATACGGGCAACACATGACGTCAAATCAGCAGGACAACCGTATTCGGTTGGTGCATCTACGGAATCGATACCAAAATGCCATATTAACAGCGTGGCAATTCCTTGGTTAGTAGCAACATCGTACCCAACTTGTTGAGGTAGCACAACATCCGGTCCTAACTTCCAGTAATACGCCCAATACGCCCGTCAGACACGCCGAGCTTGGTTTAGACAGCATCTGAGGTGCAGATGACAACACTGGGACAGTATACTGTTCACAGAATGAGTCCAGTGATATTGCTGGAATATTGCTAAAAGCGGCGTCAAACCAAACTCACTCATTAAAGTACTCGGGATTAATTTTATCAATCCTTACGCAATCTGACTGTTTTGGCGTTGCTGAAGACCTATTCTAACCCGAATCTTCACGGAAGTAGACGTGCATGGGTTTCTGAAGATCTATTCTAACCCTGATGTTCACATGGTCTAGTGGATAGAACATCTGCCCGGAGAACGCCTCCGTGGTCTAGTGGATAGAGTGTCTGTCCGGAGACCGCCTCCGTGGTATAAGGGACAGTGCGTCTGCTCGGTGACCGCCTCCGTGGTGTAGTGGATAGAGCTTCTGTCCGGAGAAACAACATCCCTTCACGTCTTTCGGTGTGACACTGCTGGGGATCGAACCACCGACCTTCCGCTCTCAGATCAGACGCTCAGTCCACCAGACCACGGTGGCGTCTCAAAATTGTTGATTAAGGACAACTCGTTACCAGCGTGTTCTCCGTTCGTAAATAGCTGTTTTGTTGCCATGATGAAGGAATGATATATCGATGGGTTATACGTAACGGTTTTCATTACCAAAGACGAGTTTCACGTCCACTTCCGGGTCCATGGGTTGAAATGGCACTCGTTATGTGTTTTCCTGTCAATCATTCATAGTGACGTGGCATTGTCAGTTGCATCTAGCAGCAAGGGTGTTTATTCATGGAATGCTCTCAGTGGAATGCACCCTTCCCGCCCTGAACAATCCCCAATAAATGCCAAGTTCTTCAAAGACCGACACCTGGCCAGCCAGTATAGAACGGCGACCAAATGATTTATGGACATATTATTGCCGACACACATACGTATGTACACCCTAAAGGTATGTCTCACCAACAGATTCCTGTCGTCAAGGACCGATCACATGATGTCATGAAAAGATAAACTGTTTCGAATCCCGGACGGGACTCAACCCAAAAAAGTACGAGGATCTGTACTTTACTAAGAGAGTGTTATCCCATTTGTTACATTTGGCCACTTTCTAAATGACATTGTGTATTCATGTTCCAGAAAACATGTAAACTGTGATGCGGGTTCTGTTCTTTAAAACATTTCGGCTCGTCTTTTCGGGAAAAACTTATGTGTTGAAGCAATGACCGATTATCCATACAGCCATCTGTTCATCCATCCATGCATCCATCTGTCCGTCCATCCATCCATCCATCCATCCGTCTATATGTCCATCCATCCATCCATCCATCCATCCATCCATCCGTCTATCTGTCCCTCCATCCATTCATCAATCTGTACGTCCGTCCGACCGTCCATCCGTCTAAATGTCCGTCCATCCATCGTCTATATGTCCGTCCATCCACCCGTCTGTATGTCCGTCCATCCATCCGTCTATATGTCCATCCATCCATCCGTCTATATGTCCGTCCATCAATCAATCCAACCAACCGTCTATATGTCCGTACCACATCCATCAATCCATCCATCAGTCTGTCCATCCATCCGTCTATATGTCCGTCCATCCATCCATCCATCCATCCGTCTATATGTCCGTACAACATCCATCAATCCATCCATCTGTCCGTCCATCCATCCGTCTATATGTCCCTCCATCCATCCGTCTATATGTCCCTCCATCCATCCGTCCATATGTCCCTCCATCCATCCATCCATCCGTCTATATGTCCGTCCATCCATCCATCCATCCATGACATTGTGTATTCATGTTCCAGAAAACATGTAAACTGTGATGTGGGTTCTGTTCTTTTAAATATTTCGGCTCGTCTTTTCGAGAAAAAACTTATGTGTTGAAGCAATGACGGAATATCCATACAGCCAGCCAGCCATCCATCCATCTGTCCGTCCATCCATCCGTCTATATGTTCGTCGATCCATCAATCCATCCATCCTAGAAGTCTCTCACTCTCATCAATGTACGGTCCACTCGTATACCAAATGTCACAATCAAGCACATTTCAACCCTCCGACCTACAGTCTGCCGACATCACTAATCTCGCCGTCACTGGAGACACGGGTTATTACTGTTTGAAAACAGAAAAGGTTGGAAGAATTATTAAGGACGATAAATATTACAAGCTCAAAAATATCAAGACTTGTTTAATACAATAAAACATATCCTCCGCAACTGACAGCAGCCTCGGGTAGTTGTACCTTTTGACAGCTCGTATTGATATAATTTGTTCTCGGAAGACACCTGGTGAGATTCTCCACATAACGTGGTAAATTATCGCCAGTGACTGAAGGAATGACATTAATCCTGCCGGGGTTCATGCAGGAAGCAAAGGTACTGTAAGTCCCCATGGTCCCTGGTATGATGATCTCATTTTAGTTACTGACGATCTCCAGCCCCTTTTTATATTGTGTTGTTTATTAATACATTATTCGTTTAAATGTTCTCAACTACCTTTAAACTGAATCTGTGAAATTCTAGTTATTGTACTTTCCATCGATGACAGGTTTTTATTAGGTCTGAATATGTAGTAGTTATGTATTAACATATATATATCGTCACGATATGGCTGAAATATTGCCGATGTGACGTTAAATATTAACCAATTCTACATACCGACGCGCAGTACCTACTCAAATCAAGACAAACCAATGGCTGACCGAATGACCCGCTTGCACTCCAGCCACACCGTGTACCTCAGAGTACTTTATATCAGTCGACTCTTAAAATAAATATCTGTAAATGAACACAACGTAACTCCATAAACCAAGACAACATTTTTACACTGGACAGCAAAACTTCCAAATTTGATGACCTGTGAAATATACGTTTGCACTGAACTTATACTGGCCGTAAGCAGTGTTTAATAAGTCTTTAAACCCGGGCACCTGGTGATCAAGCACGAGATATGAGTACTTTAACCTCTCTGTTTCAATAGGAAATTGTCTCACTAAAAACTTTTTTCTAGATCACGTACTTCTTGTGCCCCTCTGACACAACATGTCGGGCTTCAATTTTGTGGAAGCCTCGGTGGCTGGGTGGGTTTGATCGCTGACTTTGTGTGCTGGCGATTAGGCGCCTCACTCTGGCAGTGTGGGTTCGAATGCCGGACGGGACTCGACCCAAAAATGTACTAGAATCGTTACTTGTGTTTTTACAGACACATCTTCTTTTATATCAATCTATCCTTATTTTCTGTCACTCTGCGTAGTTTCGATATGATTCCCTTTCATATCTGTGTTTGCTCCGGGTTAGAAATTAGCAAATTTGGTCAGCTCGAAGCCAGTATGCTGTATCGGAGTGGGTATCCATGTTAAACTGACCCGTGAAAATCCGGGGTAGAATAGGTCTTCAGCAACCCATGCTTGCCTTAACAGGCGACTATGCTTGTTGTAAGAGGCAACTAACGGTATCAGGTGGTAGGGCTCGCTGACTTGGTTGATGCATGTCATCGTGTCCCAATTGCGTGGATCGATGCTCATGATGTCAATCACTGGATTGTCTGGTCCAGATTCAGTTATGTTCAGACCGACGTCTTTCAGCTGGAGTGATGCTGAGTGTGGCGTTCAACAACAAACACAACAACTTGATCTGACCTCGGCTGCTGTTTCGATTGCACGTAAGCTTCACTTATCCTGCTTACTGAATTTGCATATACAGTTTTTAGTTCGTTATAACCGTTGTTCGTTATAAACACATATATATATATATATATATATATATATATATATATATATAGCAAATACACAGCAAATGGCCGGGACAAAAAAAAACAGTTCGTTATATCCGCCGGTTCGTTATAAGCGTGTTAGCTTTAAACATAGTTTACTGTTGTTGTTTTTCCGTGAATTCGGTCTAAGACCACTTCGAGTAGTTTTTTTGTGTGTGTTTGTTTTTAATTTTTTATTGTTCCCAGAGTTGTAGAGTAATACAGTATTACGTCAAAAACATATTTCGGATTGCACACAACGACACAATACACTCTTTAAAAATTTAAAGGGTTTGAAACAAACATTGTCGTTTTTCAAACCAAAACGGTTGCAACACGCAATAAGACTCAAACATGGCCTGTATCAACAGGGAACTAAGAACCAATTGCTGAGAATAAAAGTGACTATTTTTTTGTTGGAGCTATTCTTGCCATCCTTTTTTATAGCAATAAATTTCTCAATTAAATATATGTTTTAAGTAGTTTAAAAAGTATATCTATTTTCGGTTTCATTCCTTTGATTCCACATACATGAATATGCCTCTATCCTTAGTGTAGTTTAACGCAACATCACGGCGACATCAGCGTTATATGAAAGGAAACACAGGACAGCGGCTTTTAACACTGATTGAAATTGGGGTAAAAAGAGACGGGAACAGCAAGTTTGGATCATTAAAATATCTTACGTTTACAATACGATGTGTGTTGAATACAATGTGAAAATGACCTCTATACGTTTTGTTAATGTAGACAGTTACTTAAATCCCATTCATAAGACAGTCGACCGCCTCCGTGGTCTAGTGGAGAGCGGAAGGTCCGGGGTTTGATCCCCGGCCGCATCATACCAAAAGACGTTAAAAGATGGTGCTTTTTGTTACCCTGTCTGGCGCTCGGCATTAAGGAGCTAAAACAAGGACTGGTCGGCTCGGAGTCGGTATACTGTGTGTGAGTGGGGTATTCATGTTAAACTGCGGCATGGCATCTCAGTGTCCTAGCACTATAAATCAGCATCAGTCTGGAGTAGTACAAGCAGCCACACACAAACACGTGCATGCACGTCGCTATATAAATGCAATAATCTTGGACGCGACGTTAAACCCCATTCCACCTCACATAAGACAATCGGAATACAGTACAATAACCACTGTGACACTGTGTGTAGATCCTAGACACAAAGTTATAATTTTGACTCGTTTAAAGGGTCAAAACAAGTTTAGTTTTATGTTTAGCAGCTACATGTGTTTATGGTCTAAAGATTTATATATATTTCTGGGTTTATTATCGTTTAATGAGGTAACCTAAACAATGCATTGGTCTGTAAACTCTGTACATCTAAAACCCCATGCATAATTAATGCTTTAGCTAAATTTATATTTATTGCTTTTAAAAAGCGTAATAACTTTTCTCGCTGAAATTGTATAATGGGCCAGTGGCCCCTTTACTGAAATCTCTCTCTCTCTCTCTCTCTCTCTCTCTCTCTCTCTCTCTCTCTCTCTCTCTCTCTCTCTCTCTCTCTCTCTCTCTCTCTCTCTCTCATTGGTCTGCCGTAGTCGTCAGACATACTTTGATTGTCAGCCTCCGTTTCCCATATGAAAGAAATAATGGTAGTCATAGAGCAACAACGCATTTATTAACATTTTTTAAAACTTAGCGGTATATGTACGAATCTGCGACCTCTTGATTTGTAGTCCTTCACGTCACCACCTGCTACGAGTAGCATCACTAATGTCACCATGTTTTCTTTGGGTGTTTAACGTCGCGTCCAAGAGTATTGCACTTATATTGTGCGTGCGTGCGTGCGTGCGTGCGTACTGAATGACCAATGATATGCACTTTATTTAAACACATTTAGATTAGGATAACATGTTAAGGCTTTAACATGTTAAAGCATGTTTAAATTCTAAACATGTTTAGGTAATAGGGATGTTGTGTTTAGATGATGTGTAGGATGTGGGGCGTTAGCTCAGTTCATGTGTTTAAACCCTAAACGTGTTTAGATAGAAGTCACCAAATGTGTATTGCGTTTAGGAGTTATACCCCCTTCACATACGAGGATTTTTCTTACGAGTCCTTACGGATCGCGAAATCGTAGTCAATCGCAAGCATCCGTAAATAACTCGCTGGTATCCGTAAATAACTCGTCACTACTCGCAAAAACTCGCAGACACTCTTAAGGATCCGTGGAAGGAGAGACAAATGTTTTGACATGTCAAAAATCATCTTACGATTGTCCACGGATTGATTTTTTCGTAAATAACTCCGTACGTATTGTAAACCGCTCGCAACAACACGTGACCACCCGTAAACTGCTCGCAAGAATCCGTAAATGACTCCTAACAATATTTTGACGATTTGTTACGGTTAGTTTACGATTTGTTTGCGGATTATTTACGGCTGATTACGAGTGCTTACGTGTTGATTACGATTTCAATCGGGTCGTGTTACGATGGCTTTACGGATTGTTTCGAGTTATTACGATCACTTTACGTGTAGTTACGAGTACTTTACGAATAGATACGTATACTTTACGTATTCTTACGTTTTGTTTACGATTTGGGGAAAGGTATAAAAGCTGCAAAATCGAACACTTCATTTTCAGTTGTTATAAAGAAGTGAGTGAGTGAGTGAGTGAGTATGGTTTTACGCCGCTTTTAGCAATATTCCAGCAATATCACGGCGGGGGACACCAGGAATGGGCTTCACACATTGTACCCATGTCGGGAATCGAACCCGGGTCTTCGGCGTGACGAGCGAACGCTTTACCCACTAGGCTACCCGACCGCCCCGTTATAAAGAAGTCTTAGAAGTCACATTTGTGCATATCTACTGTACAATATCTACAATCATGGCTCCAAAGAGCATCCTGCTCTTCGAAGCATATATCTGCAGTCTGTTTCTCTCATATGCCATGTTGCCTCTCTGGATGTCAGTTGTCGAATGATGATACACTGACATTTGCAGGATTTATTATAATTTTTTGGCAAAAATAACTCGTAACTATTCGTAACAACACGTAAACAGGTCGTAACTAACACGTAAAAGCTTCGATGAAGAGTAACATTCCGTAATATACTCGTAACAATCCGCAAAAAGCTCGTAAAATGCCCGTAAGATGCTTGTAGTTATTCGTGACAACTCCTGGAATTTTGCCGTAAATACATCGTAATAATCCGTAATAAACCGTAAATAGCTCGTAATAACTCGTAACAACTCATAAATCGGTCGTAAAAGTGGCCCAAATCGTAAGGAACCGTGAACTTGTGCGATCCGTAAGGACTCGTAAGACAACTCCGTGTATGTGAAGGGGTCATTCCCTGTATTCCTTTAGGCCTGCCTTGTATGTGTTTATAATCTAAACGGGCGGTCGGGTAGCCTAGTGGTTAGAGTGGTTCGCTCGTCACGCCGAAGACCAGGGTTCGATTCCCGGCATGGGTACAATGTGTGAAGCCCATTTCTGGTGTCCCCTGCCTTGATATTGCTGGAATATTGCTAAAGGCGGCGTAAAACCATACTCACTCACTCACTTATATTCTAAACACATTTTGTACGGTGTAGAATAGGTCCCCAGTCCTGTTTGTTTATTTGTTGTTTAACACTGTACTCAGCAATATTCCAGCTATATGACGGCGGTCTGTAACTATCGAGTCTGGACCAGACAATCCAGTGATTGATATCATGAACATCAATCCACGCAACTTGGATACGATGACATGCATCAACCAGGTCAGCAAGCCTGGCCACCCGATCTCGTTAGTCGCCACTTACGACAAGGATCGTCGTCTTGAACGGCAAGCATGGGTTGTTGAAGACCGTATTCCTGTCGCATGAAGTGACCAAGTGGCTCGGATGACAAGCTTGGTCACTTGCAACTGGATGACTGCGTGTCATCGTACCCGAGGCGTAGGACGTGGCTCATTGTATCGACCCTGCTTAATCAAGTTGTCAAACTTACTAAGCGTACCGAGCCGTGAAGATCCGGGGTAGAAAAGGTCTTCAGCAACCCATGCTTGCCTATGCTTGTCGGAAGAGGCCACTAACGGGATCGGGTGGTAAGGCTCGCAACCATCCAACCTACGAAACGTACCCGATGTAGATGTTAGAAGCGGACGTAAAATATGTTATTTGCAGCATTCACCTGCTTGTGAGAACATTCACAATAGAGAGTGAAAACACTACTGACATCTATTTAGCTTGATCCTTCACTTTGTGAGTCAAACCCTTGAGTCGGTTGCACACATTTCAGAGTCCTCTAATAAACAGACGAACAAGAGACAATCAACGGAATGTGATGTCGATATGTTGAAATGACCTTGGTCATGCGATGTAAGGTGGTCGTAGCTCCCGTACCTTATCATAGTCTTACCACAGTCGTAGCGTTGATGTTGTTTTGAACAACGGCACCGTGTTGCACATCTATTTGAAGCTGGTGGACAGAGCGTCTGTCCGGAGAGTGGAAGGTCGGTGGTTCGAACCCCGGCGGTATTTACAAAAAGTTAAAAGTGGGACTTGTTGTAACCCTCACTTGCACTAGGCGTTGATGTCATTAAACAAGGACTGGTCGGCTCGGAGTCAGTATACTGTGTCTGAATAGCCATGTTTAACAGTCGCTTGGTGTCTCATTGGGCGAGCACTCGAACTAGAACAAGGAGCCACACACGCTGACACACACACACAGGGACGCACGCACACACACGGACGCACGCACACACTCACGCTCACACACACACACACACACACACACACTCTCTCTCTCTCACACACACACACGCAGGGACGCACGCACACACACACACACTCCCTCTCTCTCTCACACACACACACACACACACTCTCTCTCTCTCACACACACACACACACTCTCTCTCTCTCTCTCTCTCTCTCTTTCTCTCACACACACACACTCTCTCTCTCTCACACACACACACACGCAGAGACGCACACACACACACGGACGCACGCACACACTCACGCTCATACACACACATACACACACGCACGCACGGACACACACACACAAAAACTCACTCACACACAAACGCTCGAACACACACGCACGGACACACACACACATACACACATGTGCATGCATGTTTATAAGTGCAATAATGCGACGTTAAAACCCATTTCACCTCACACTGAAAAATCAACATCTGTTGAATCAACATCTGGTTGAATTAATCTCGGAGATATGAATACACGCATATATATGCATTATTATCTTAAGTGCGTTGCGAGAGAATTCAACAAACCCTATGAAATATGTACTTAGCTCCACCACGTCATACTTTCCTTTTTCCAGTATTAAGACAGCCCCAGACACGAGACATGGGGAATGGGATTGTCTGTTGTTTAACGCGGCACTCAGCAGTATTCCAGCTTTATGACGGCGGTCTGTGAACATTCGAGTTTGGACCTGACAATCCAGTGAGTGACATCATGAGCATCGATCTACGTAACGAGGGTACGCCATGCTTTAAGCAAGTCAGAGAGCCTGACCACCCGATCCTGTTAACCGCCGCCGAGCAAGAATTACGCAAGACCAATTCTAACCTTGATCTTCACCGGATGGGGTTTGGGTTGGGCGGATTTTTTTCTTTTACAAAAAAACATCTTGACGTATTAAAACAAACTGTAATGCACGTGTGAATGTAATGTGATAACCATGGAACAGTTTCATCCAGGATTAGTACAATAATAGCAGGCTACCGGACTGTGTCGCATGTTCCGTGTCTCCCTTATCTAGAATTGTTTGGCACCGTGTCAACGTTGTTCACGTGATATTGGCACGGCAACTAGCCAATCTGATTGCTTTGTGCTATAGTGAATGAGTATGGTTTACGCCGCTTCTAGCAATATTCCAGTAATATCACGGCGAGGGGACACCAGAAATGGGCTTCACACATTGTACCCATGTCGGGAATCGAACCCGGGTCTTCGGCGTGACGAGCGAACGCTTTAACCACTAGGCTACCCGACCGCCCCGCTTGGTGCTATAACGTGTAATGATAAAATAAATACACAGAATATTGATATAGTTTATAGGTATAACTCATGAGCACGCAATTCCCAACGTCGGTAAAAGAAACCCAATTCCGATTCCCTTGGCGTTCAGTTGCTGGAGGGCTACTTAAAGCGGCGCCTCATTGGGTGTTGTTGCCCCGCTCGGCAATAAGGAGATAGAATAACCCATCTGATAGGCTTTCAAGAAGTTGGCTGGTAAATATGAATGCAAACAACTTTATGGATGAGTGAGTGAGTGAGTATGGTTTTACGACGCTTTTAGCAATATTCCAGCAATATCACGGCGGGGGACACCAGAAATGGGCTTCACACAACTTTAGGGATGACAACTTCTTGTTTCTGTGAAGACACCGCTCTTGCTTGTACTCATTCCAGTGCGGTGTACGAATCTGCATCGACACGTCGCTATCTCAAGAAACAGGAAGTTGTATTCATATCAGGTTGTATTCCTGTCAAGTTTGGGGCGGTCGGGTAGCCTAGTGGTTAAAGCGTTCGCTCGTCACGCCGAAAACCCGGGTTCGATTCCCGACATGGGTACAATGTGTGAAGCCCATTTATGGTGACCCCCGCCGTGATATTGCTGGAATATTGCTAAAAGCGGCGTAAAACCATACTCACTCACTCACTCCTGTCAAGTTGTGTTCCTATCAAATTGTATTCCTGTTAAATTGTATGTTTTCTTTATGGGATAATACAAGGAAGGGTCGGCTCTGCATGTCTGAGTGGGGTATCAATGTTATACTGCGGCATGGTATCTCAGTAGGCCAGTATTATAAAACTGGCATGAATCCGGACTAGCAAAATCAGCCATACACACAACGCAACGTTGACACTTTTCACCCCGCGTCATCCCCTTCTGTACCTGATGATGTAGCCACTTCCTAGTCATCGTCAAATTAGTTCCAGAGTTTCACTGAAGACCGATAACACGTTGTGTACAGACAGACACCGGACCATTGCAAAACCACCATACGTATTTGATCTGAATAAACACGAAACCTTCACTGTTTTGTATTATTTTATTCATGTTAATACAATAATCTATCTGATTGTACGAATACACTTTCCAGATTATTCTGATAAGGACCAACATTATAGACACAACACTCTCTGTTCGACTGTTTGCTTTTATCGTCCTGCCATGCTTGGTGAATTGGTGAGTATGGTTTTACGCCGCTTTTAACAATATTCCAGCAATATCACGGCGGAGGACACCAGAAATGGGCTTAACACATTGTACCCATGTCGGGAATCGAACCCGGGTCCTCGGTGTGACGAGCGAACGCTTCAACCACTAGGCTACCTCCCCGCCCGGCATGCTTGGTTACTGTAATGAATATGCATTAGTCGTTCCGCATCTCAAACAACCGCTTTCCTGCAATAAATGCTGGCGAATAGCTCATCTCAACACATTCCACAAATCGTACTAATGTTTGGAATCGAACCCGGGCCACCGGCGTGCAAGTGAACATTTTAACCACACACCGCCTTTTGTCTCCAAATGGACGCAGGTACCACTCAGCTGCCTCAAAAGAAGACAAGAAACACAAGAAGCAATAGATATTGACTCATATATCATTACATAATCGGTCTCTGTTTCTGTAAATCAAATGAGTATATATCTGTTTGAAACAAAAAGCAAACTATTAATACAGGATGCGATCTTTGACAATGGTTATTTTATATTGAAGTATATAGTAAGCAGTTCTTGACATGTGTTTGTTGAATTACCGAGGAATACATTGTCATGGTTACATAAAAGGTCCAAGAAACAGGTGCTTGCCACGAGGAGGATTCAGTTCTGGTCAACATAATGTCTCCGATATTGCTGCATGCTCTTATCACGTGTGATTGTACGGCTTCATGTGGATGGTATTTTATCGATTAAAACAAACTCTCTGCCACAAAACAATCACTGCAGGGTATTTTTCACAAACAAATATTTGTTTCAGAAAATACTCGAACAAATATGCATAGAAATTCTCTTTTACCCACAAAATTCATCGTTCATTCCATATGCTTGATGTCGTTTCCGAAATATAAAAATATAAAAAAAATATCCCTCCCTTTTATATCTGTCCTGTTGTTTAGATTCATCACAAGGCATTTTCCTCCACGTTGTAAGCCGGATTGTCCTCCCCGTGGCTCATGTGCCCTGACCTGGTGTCTGGTAACTTCTGGATCAGCTTATCCCAGAAACAGGTGCTTGTCACCGGCAGGACTCTCTCTTTGTCAATATAATGCCTCAGGCATTGCGGCATGTTCTTCTTGTCAATAAACCCCCACGTGACCATAATCATACGATGGTTTCCATTGTTGCCAACGTCCTGAGTGGCCGAGTGACGGAAGCATTCCAGTGCAAATCTGTTTTGTGGGAACGTGTTATTAACAATTGCTATAGTACAGTGACTCTTCTGGATGTTAAACATGGCCGACTCACGAGATAGGATGTCATTCTTGAGGATATACAGTTTGAACTTCCTCCTTCCCTCGGTGAGTTTTGGCACCAATGATTTCTGAATCCACCACAAACATTTGGGATCGGATGTGTCATACAACACCACCGCGTCGTATATACACGGGTCGGTATGGTGGTGACTACTTCCGGTTCCGGTGTCACAAATGGGAATGAATCTCGCGTAGCATACTGCAGACACTTCTTTACGACAATACACAAGTAGGACGATCAGTGGCAGAAATGCGGACACCACGCACGCAACAATCACGGCCGTCTTCAGAGCATCAGGAAAGTCGTCATCACATTCGAATCGATCCATGTCAACACGACGTATCTCTTCCCCTTCACACATAACGTTCCTGCGGTCATACACTCTGCTTGAGTGTCTTTCCATCCACAGACGGAACTCCTGATTGGGACATGAACAGAGCAAGGGGTTGCCAGACAATCTAATCCATCGGAATGTGTCGAGATGATCTAAGTCAAGCAACATCTCTGGAAGGATGTGATGTATGTTGTTATCGCTTATGTCTATGTTTTGAAGTGACGGGACATTTTTCAAAAGTCCTTTACTAATGTGCGTCAAATGATTGTGTTTTAAATTAATGTCCTTCAAGTAATTTAGTCCTTGAAATAGGGAATTTGGAATTGCTTCTAAATCGTTAAAGCTAAGGTCGATGACGAACACATGGCCGAAGTCTTTAAACACATCCTCACCGAACGACTCAACGCCACTATTATTAAGGAAAATGTTTTCTGTGTAGTGTAACCCCTTTGAAATTTTGTCCACGGTGTGAAAGTTGTTCCCATCAAGGTACAAGTATTCCGAATCGTGCGGCAGATTCTGCGGTATATCGGTTAAGTTGTTTCTGCACACTGTCATATAAACAGATCCCCCCTCTTTGAGAACAAAACAGTCACATTCAGGGGGACAGTTAGATGGTACTGGACACATGAATTCCCGGTCGGATAGCTTGCGTATCGGTTTGACGATCATGGACGGATACGTCGTACATACGTCAACATCGTAGTCGTACGTTGACATCTTATCGACTGTATCCGTGTCAAGCCAGCGCTCTTCCAGCCACACCATCCCACAAGAACAGATGATGGGGTTCCTTCTGAGGAAAAACATGGCACCAAGGCGGGCAGTAAATAATGGTACGAACGTGATGGAATTATTAACAAGCTTGACATATTCCAGAACATCCATGTTAATGAAGGCATCACGAACCACAGATTCAATACCACACGATGCAAGGTTGAGCCACTTCAGAGCTACAGATTCATTCCTGTTGTTTAAAGGTGCTCTGATAGCTTGGATGTTGTTGAAAGAGAGATCAAGATGTTCTAGATGTCTCAGAGAGATTCCATCCAATAGATTATCAATGTTCATTATATGGTTCTCACTGAGGTCCAGTCTGCGCATGAGCTTAGACTCATGAAACAGGCCTTTTGCAAAGTCGAGAGTCAGTCCATTGCCCTTTAAGCTAAGCTCCTCTAGTTTCGGAAGGGTTGAAAACAGCCCATCGCTGATGGTCGACAGTCTGTTCTCGCTCATGTCAACTATTTGAAGACTCGTCATGTTTGCAAACCAATCCGGCGCAATGTAACTGATGTCGTTACCTTGGAGATATAGTTCCTGGAGATTGAAGAGGTCGCCCATGGATTTCATTGTACTGATCCTGTTATGGCTCAAGTGCAACTGTTTTAGGGAAGATGGATACTCTATAGCATGGTGAACTAAGTGATTTCGTGACAGATCCAAGACTTCAAGGTGTTTCATCTGGGAAAAAGATCCCTCCTCAATTACACTAATGTTATTTGACTGTAGATAGAGTTTGCTAATATTTCCCAGCCCCGTGAACGATTCTGCATACACCTGTTGTATATAATTATCTGAGAGATATAATTCTTTGAGAGATAGCAGTGATATAAAACTATTGTTATCCAAATGGTGGATTTGACTTTGTGTTAAATCTAAAACTTCCAGATTGTGTAGGTGTATAAATGCTTTCTGGAATGTGTCATCGATTTTAGCAATTTGATTATAACTCATATTCAAATACTTTAATCGTGTCATGTCATGAAATGTCTCAATGCCTATCCCCTCCAGCATGTTTTGGCTTATGTCGATAAACTCTATCACCGAATCGTTATGCAGTAACCGAAGCGGTATATGGCACAGATGGTTTCTTGAAAT
This sequence comes from Haliotis cracherodii, assembly GCF_022045235.1. NCBI lineage: Eukaryota > Metazoa > Mollusca > Gastropoda > Lepetellida > Haliotidae > Haliotis > Haliotis cracherodii. Next base: position 23,515,266 of record NW_027266269.1, read on the forward strand.
ATCGAGATGTTTTAGGGCATCAAGTCGACAAGATGACCCAGTTATATTTGAAATTAATCCATCTGATAACGATAAGTATTCTAAGTTACTACATGTTTCAAATATTGAACAATTGAAGCTCTGAAGCTCGTTGTCATTAATGACAAGCCGTTCGACGTGTTCAATACCACCACAGAAGGACTTAGGCAGTTCAGTAAAATGATTCCCCGAGATGTCAAGAGTTTGTAAGGATGACAGCCCAAAGAATGGATCTTCAGGAAGCGCGGCTAGTTCGTTGTAGGAAATGTCAAGAAGACCAAGCTGACTTAAAGACTTAAAGTCTTCTCTTTTCAGGGCTGATATTTTCGAATGGCTGACATCAATAACTTGGACGCTTGACCGGAAGTCCGCGGCACAATTAAACAGATTCCCTGGGAAAGAGGTTAGAGGTAGATCCTGCAGGAGCAGAACCTCCAGGCTGGTCACGTGACACAGGAGGCTGTCAAAGAAGTGCTCGATCTGATTGTTACTGAGTGAGAGCAGCTTCATCTTTGCCATATCATCGAAACAGTGCGGAGGAATTCGGAACAGATGATTGTGAGCGAGGTCCAGCACTTCTAGGTTGGTCAGCGGCTGGAGCATGTCACGGTATATCGCATCAAGCTGGCAAAACACATAGGAATCTCTCTGCGTTTGTTTGTGTGGATGTGCGGCCATTGTCCTGTCTTTACATACACACTTCTCATAATGGCCTGTGTATATTCTCTGAGCGCGGCAGTTCACGGCGACGTACGAAACATTCTCCGCCTCGTGCCGCCATGTTGACGTTATGGCGTCATAGGGGTGATTTTTGACGCACGTGACTCGATACCGTGTGGCGTCATAAACACAGTCGCCATGTTGGGTTCTTGGGTATGACATCTGGCGAAAGGTCCCGTTCATCCATCTGTAGCTGAATGTTTTCAGACTGACAGAAGACGCTCGCGGATATACACACAGAAATAGCACCACACTCGACATGATATATAAGAGCCTTCCGTCCATGTTGACAGCAGGCATGACGGGCTTCAGTTTCCCTCACCCTGACATCTGAAACTAACAATACAGTGAACATTAGCCGTGCCCATGGTAACAATGGCTTCACGTGAAATATGAAGAGGTCTGTGTTAAAGGGCCGACTGTTTGATATTCTGGAGTGAGGAATAATTGGGGTTTTTTCTAGAATAACTCAGCTCCTTCCCCACCCCTCCCGCCAATTAATCAATCCATATTTGAAAAAAAAAAATTAATTTAGTGCAACGCCACCTATATTCACTCCTCGCGATTATTTAAGCGGTTGCTCTATTGCAAGTGGACTTTTTACTGTAGTGTGAAGACTTGACAGCCAATATACAGAAAAAAGGAAAGTCTCGTAAAAATACATAATTATGCAAACCGAACAATTCACTAAGATATATCATTATTATTTTTTATTTATTTCATGTACAGAATTAATTTTGGTTGCCTTTACGCCTTGTTAGTTCATTTTTATTAAATCATGAATAATGTTTTTGAAGTGAGTTAGTGAGTGTTTCGTGGCGTCCCCAACCTATTGTAAGACATCATAAAATAGACTATGCAAATATGAAATCGAATAACTGATATCAATAAGGTTTTTAAAGATGACTTCCATTTGCAAAGAAATCCTCACAGACGGCACCCCTAGCTGTGGAAGATTGGAGATACTGACTGATGTGAAATAGTATTATGTTATGGACATTATGAACAAGTGAGTGACTCAAGAAGAGTTTTTCACCGAATTATGTTTCGTCCCGATAATGTATTCCACCAGCCGCCCGTACCTCGAAATGTTGAGTCGCCTTTGGCTGTGAGTTCTATGGGCGCCGCATGGAAGTTTTTGTTTGTTTGTTTGTTGTTTAACGCCGTACTCCGGCTATATGACGGCGGTCTGTAAATAATCGAATCTGGACCAGACAATCTGGCGATTGACGTCATGAGCATCGATCCACGCAATTGGGATACAATGACATGCATCAACCAAGTCAGCGACCCTGACCACCCGATTCCGTTAGTCGCCTCTGACAACAAGCAGAGTCGCCTTTTACGGCAAGCATAGGTTGCTAAAGATCTTCACAGGTCCCGCATGGAAGTAAAAAGTGCTCTGTGAGCGGATTGTTCGCGTTATGACCTGTTGTGCTAGTGAGTGAGGGAATGAGTGAGTATGGGTTTACGCCGCCTTTAGCAATATTCCACCAGTCTCAGGGCGGGGGATCCAAAAATGAGCTTCACACATTGTATCCACGTGAGGAATCGAACCCGGGTCTTTTGCGTGATGAGTGAACACTTTAACCACTAGGCTACCCCACCGCCCCTATGTTATTTCCTATGTGGTTGTACTCTGAAACCATCCTCTATTTTCGTACAACGGTAGCTTTGTATAAAACAATCACAGCTGTCACTACGTATTTATATGAACACATCTAGCACCTTCTATTCACGACAACTAGCAAATCTACCGAACAAGTTAATTTGTTCTTGTAAAACCCCAAACCAATTAAGTTATTTTATTCCGGCATTTTCCGGACCAAATAATAGTTAACATTTTAAATTTCCCAAGCCCTTTAACCCCATAATACTAAATGATTGGTCCGTTTAGAGTCCATTGATACTGCCCACTGTAGTGGTGATTACACCATCAGCCACGAACCAATCGCACTATAAATAATCGTCCTTGATCTTGGTACAGTAAATATTGACTTTAACCTACTTTACCAATGGCACATTTATTAGAACCTAATGGTAGCTGTCCGATGAAAACCCACTCCAGATAATACTCATGTAAGTGGTGAGGATACAACATTATCAAGTACTTTCCCTTAACATCAAAACCGATTTGAAGGAACGTCACTCTGAATGGACGCTCTGAATAATGATTAAGCAGCTAGTTTGGGATCGGAACATTAATATATGTCTCAATAGCCCCAGGGTACTCGTGCATCTAATGCCTAAAACCTGTAAATAAGATATATTATTGTATGAAGTATTACGTGGTTGCCATAGAGATGACCCCTACGCACTACTTGACTCGCTAGAGGGTCATGGTGACCATGCTAAGCGTTACACAAAGAACCCAGTGTTATCACCATGGAAACCGATAGTACGGGAGGGATGGGGGATCAGCTGTTTTGGCAAGGGCGTCTTCACCATACACAATTACCTTTCTTTTAAACATTAAGATATAGTAGATAGATATATCCAACCATTCATCATCCCTAAGACATTATGTCCCATTCGGGTAATAAAAGATCAACTTTTCCGTCTCACAAAATCTCCCCGCTGTATTGTATTGTAAGGTATGTGGTGTCGTGTTAAAGCCATTTCGTGTCGTGTTATCGCTATGTTGCGTCGTGTTATCGCTGTCATATCATGTTATCGCCATGTCATACTGTGTTATCGCTATGTCGCATCGTGTTATCGCTTTGTCGCGTCGTGTTATCGCTATGTCGTTGCGCGTTGTCGCTCTGTCGGTTTTGGCTGTATCGAAATATCGAATATCGTTTTGAGATATTGCAATATCGTATCGTACTATTGCTTTGTCGCGATATTGCGTGGATATCTCAGGGCAATATGGCTCTTAATCAGCCCCAGAGGAAAGATATTCAGAAAAAAGGGGGCGAAACAGTTTCCTGATGTTCTGGGACGCAATCTCTCCGCCTTAACATCTATATCGCAACCGCGACACTACGAATTCAGCACAATAACGACAGCCGTGTTGCCACACTTCTCTGTGCAATGTGTTAGAGTGAGTGTGTGAGTTGGGTTTAACGCCGCTTTTAAAAGTATTCCAGTTATATCCAGCGTCTCAGCTTAATGTGGGAGGAAAGCCCGAAGTAATGCAGGTCTCAGACGTCTACCACCCAAGAGCAGCGTATGGTGCTGACAAACCTAGAAACATAATCAGGGCGAACCTGGATTCGACCCACAACCATAGGTTTGTGGCGTGCCCAAGGGACGCAACTCTGCACAGCGAATCGCGGCGCCTTAGACGACTGGGCCACCTGTGCCCCCTGAGTTTGAGTGGCAGGACAGTAGGCCTATAGAACAGGACGTGTTTACCCTTTTCGGGAACACTGTTTTCAGTGATCTATTCATATCATTTTCACAAACATTTCGCCTTTTATACCCAGTAGATTCTGATCGATACAACTGATGGCCTAACAAGAAAATGCCGCAAACTACTAATCCGCTTGAAACGACATTGGGATTTAATGCCGTAAATAAATCGCCTTGTCTCGGAATATCTGAAAAACATACACTGGCCTCGTGAATATTGTTTTGGTCAATGAGATGTTCAACGTTTATTGTTACGCTATAACAAACTGCTGGGCAAAACAAAAATATATACACTTGAAAATTGAATTTGACCAAAAATGTATAACCTTTATCAAAACGTCACAAGGCTGAAAACAGTTGTCGAAACACTGGGAACTTAAGACCCAAAACTATTATACAGGTATCAAATACATCATCGTCAACACGCCATTTATTATATAATACACTGTCAAATGTGAGGTATACTTTCTTTTGCACGGCAGTGTACCTATAGACCTCCCTGCTATCATGCCCGTTCAGTCATGTCACAGATACACCTGAGCTCTCACATATACATTACATGTAACTACATGTGATCATCAGGAATATTCAAAGAGCTACAATACTACATATAAAAACTTCACAGACAGAGAATATCCAGTCTCGATTATCTACCGAAACGGATTGATTCCATTGGCCTTCGGCCACATCGCCCTTCATTCACATTACAGTAATCCATGCTGGAGACATGTGTGAACATTACATACAACTTGCACAGTGATCATAAAGAAAGGTAAAAGTGTTAGACTTACTTCAGTGAGTCCCGACTAAGTCCAGGCGAGACACGGCTGGGGTTCTGACCAAACGACTCCTTATTTCGGTACAAGCAACAGTTACATAAAACTCTCTGCGCCATCACGCGTAAGTGAGGGTGGTAACTGATGGGCCGCCCATACGCACAGTTCATATTTTCCCTTAATGAAGTGAGGTGAGGTGAGGTGAGGTGAAATTGGGTTTAACGTCGCGTCCAAGATTATTGCACTTATATAGCGACGTGCATGTACGTGTGTGTGTTTGTGTGGCTGCTTGTACTAGTCCGGACTGATGCCGATTTTATAGTGCTAGCACACTGAGATACCATGCCGCAGTTTAACATGAGTAACCCACTCAGACACAGTATACTGACTCCGAGCCGACCAGTCCTTGTTTTAGCCCTTAACGCCGAGCGTAAGACGGGGAAACAACAAGTACCATTCTCTTACGTATTTTGGTATGAAGCTGTTTATCTACTACGGAGGCGGTCTTTACCTGAGTCAGTATGAATGATGCAGTATTCGGCCTGTCCCGTGAGCGCTTTAACCTCTGGATTACTGTACGGCAGTCTCTCTACTCGCACCAGAGAACACGGACCGATCATGGTATCTGATTGGGTTTGTCGCTTTAAAACGAAAAAAATCCTCTTTTTATAAACCTATTCCGGAAAGTAATGCATGAGCGGAAATTAATACACGGTCACATTATATTTAAGTGACAAGCGTGAACAGATATAATCTGAATCACTATTACTTATATTTTTTTACTGAGTGATCTTCAGTTGCAAGTTCCTCAGGGAGCGCAGTTGAATTGAGTTATGTCCCTTAGACGTGCCAGGACACTGTGATGACGGGATCGAATCCAAGATTACTTATGTTTCTAATTTTGTCAGCACCATACCAATCCTCGTGAGTTTCACCAAGTTGTAAACTTGACCTGGCTCACTGAGGGCTTTCCTCCCACATCAAACTGACAAGTCGGATATAACTGAAATATTGATAAAATCGACGTTAAAACTAATTCACGTTAGACTATATGTATGCGTATAATGTAATGTTGGACAAGCTGACCCACGCATCCAGAGCCCCCTGTTGTTGACCTTTTGTCCTGTGTTTAAGAACGTCTTTGTCACTTGTGACGGTTAAGACAATCTGTCAGGGAAGCAGAGCCTGTATGATATATCACTGTCCTGGTGACGCTCCACTTCATGCAGCGTCTGGCGTTTATGATCACGTGTGGCGTAACCTTGCAGTACCGCCGTACAAGGAATATATCGCTCGCCGGGGGACCCGCACATGCTCGCATTTTTGCTAATTTTACGTTCGTGCATTTAAAGGGAGGCTACGCTCTGATCAATCGACAGTCCATGCACATTAGACACAGCTAGTGAAAACCCGCATTAAACTTGCGCAACTGAAACCCCCCCCCCCCCCCACCCCCCCCACCCCGCGCTTTTGAAAACCGAATGTAGCATGTTGTAGTAAGGTAAGAGAGAGAATTTTCATATTTTGGACCCTCCATTTTTAAAATGTTGGATCCGCCCTTGAGTCACACGAAACCATCGGCCTTCTTTGACTTGAGTAGTATATGTTATATCGCACTGTTACGTCAAATGTATTTGTGGAATGTCGGACTGACATTGTTCATGACAAAGGGGCCGTTTCATATTCTTTGGGACCAAAAAAATATTTTTTATACACATTTTTTCAAGACATCAAGCATGTCCAACACACAATTTGTATTTTGTTTTGGAAAAAACAGTTTCCTCATGAGGAGAGAGTCACCGCCCAGTCATGTCAGTGGTGATCTACAGGTCTGGCCGTATTCTGCTAGGTTAGTAATGGGCTAAAAGAAGTTAATGCCCCACGGCAGTGCTGGTCTAAATGTAGCTTCTCCCAGCGACTGTTTACATCTGAGCGACCACTAACACCGCACTGTCACCGATCTGTAAACTGTCGACACATATTAACTTTCTACCTATTTATGAGACCGCCTCCGTGGTCTAGTGGTAGAGCGTCCGTTCGGAGAGCGTAAGGTCTGGGGTTCGATCCCCGCCGCGTCATACCAAAAGACGTTACAAGATGGTACTTCTTGTTATCCTGTCAGGCGCTCGGCTAAAATAAGGATTGGTCGGCTCGGAGTCAGTATCCTGTCTGAGTGGGGTATTCATGTTAAACTGCGGCATGGTATCTCAGTGGGCTAGCACTATAAATCGGCATCAGTCCGGACTAGTACAAGCAGCCACACAAACACACACGTACATGCACGTCGCTATATAAGTGCAATAATCCTGGGCGCGACGTTAAACCCCATTTCACCGCACCTCTACCTATTTATTTTTGTCACGGACGATGTCCCAACAGAGCCGCATTGTGTTCCGCCTTGTCGCTCACACTATGGTATCCTAGAAGGGACATTGTCGCATAGTTTTGCACTTTGATAAAAAAGTTATTTCAAATGTCACGTTGTCGCATTGTCGTGATGATCTTGACTCCAGTTGCCTGTTTTTGTAAGACGACAATGCAACAATGTGACATTGTCCCTGCTGGTATTCCATACTCACAGACAAAAATAACCGACCATCCCCATCGTGTCTTGCTTTGTAAGGAAACGATTACATCCTCTCCGGTTCCTTGCCAGCGTTTATTAAAAGATTATTTAATTTAAAAAATCGAAATATATTTTTGTTTCTGAGACTACATGATTCAGGCACATTTTCTGTCGGCGTTTCAAAACATACAAGGGGTGCCGGGGTAGCCATGTAGTTAAATCGTTCGCTCGTCACTCCCAAGCCTGGCACCCATGAATATCCGGGGTAGAATAGGACTGCGGCAAACCAGGTTTGTCGTAACAGGCGACTATGCTTGTCGAAAAAGGCGACTTACGGGATCGGGTGGTCGGGCTCGCTGATTTGGTTGATGCATGCCATCGTATCCTAATTTCGTGGATCGATGCTCATGATGTCAATCACTGGATCTGGTCCAGACTTGAGTATTTATAGACCGCCGTCATATAGCTGGAATATTGTTGAAATTGACGTTAGCAAACAAACAAGCAAAATATTACTGGTTCCCCCCACTGTGATATTAGTACAAGTGGTGCAAAACAGGGGTTGCCGCAGACCTATTCTACCCCGGATCTTCACGGGTCTGAAAAGCTTAGTAGTGGAGAGATGAGGCGAAGATATTCATTAATCGTGGCGTTGTTGAATGAAATGAGGTCATCGGTATGCACATTAATCTCCGGGAGTAGCCTGAAATAAATTATCTCTCCACTTAAAATTAAACCTTCCAGTGATTATACGTGTATCAGTTATTCAATGTGGTAATGAGAATTGTTGTAAAACCAGAATTATCTTCTCAGCCAAATTAGGTCAAATTTTATGTCTGATCCATTATCGTTAGAAATTACGTCTATGTGATACGATGTAATTCTGCCAGGTTATTGCTTTGATATCCGTAAGACCAAACACACTACCGATCAAAAGAAACCATATCAAAGTTAAATTTATTGGAATTTGAATTCGAACACGAAACCCAGTTGCCAGATCATATAAATCCAACAGAAGAAATGCTTTAGGCAACTGAATTAACGTAAACTGACTATTGGCTTAAATTGGAAACGTGGGTGCAACATGCATATTGGTTAAATACTGGAATACTGTTAAAAGCGGCGTTTAACCCAACTCACTCACTCACTCACTCTTGTCTATTTATGTCACGCCTGATATAAAGTTTGGTTCAGTTACTTTTGCTTGTCAGTGTATTATGTTTCTTCTAAATATTTTCTCAGTATGACTCTGAAATAACCAATGGAAAAGATTCTTGGCATTTGAGGATTCAAAACGAAAATCCGGCTTTCATATTTCACGGGACGTTAACTGTGCAGGCAGTACATCTCTGTATCAATTGTACAGATAGTATATCTGTGGAGGTAGTATATTGCTATATAAACTGTGAAGGTAGTATACCTATATATCCAATGTGGACGTAGTATATCTGTTTATCAACTGTACCGGTAGTATATCAACTGTACCGGTAGTGCATCTCTGTGTCAAGTGTCAAGGAAGTATATCAAATGTGGATGTAGTATATTTCTCTATCAGCTGTGAAGGAAGTATGCCTATATATCAAATGTGGACGTAGTATATCTGTTTATCAACTGCACCGGTAGTACATCAGCTGTAACGGTAGTACATCTCTGTGTCAAGTGTTAAGGAAGTATACCAAATGTGGATGTAGTATATTTCTCTATCAACTGTGAAGGAAGTATGCCTATATATCAAATGTGGACGTAGTATATCTATATATCAACTGTGCATGTAGTATATCTCTCTATCAACTGTGAAGGAAGTATACCTATGTATCAAATGTGGACGTAGTATATCTATATATCAACTGTGCATGTAGTATATCTCTCTATCAATCGTGAAGGAAGTATACCTATATATCAAATGTGGACGTAGTATATCTATATATCAACTGTGCATGTAGTATATCTCTCTATCATCCGTGAAGGAAGTATACCTATGTATCAAATGTGGACGTAGTATATCTATATATCAACTGTGCATGTAGTATATCTCTCTATCAACCGTGAAGGAAGTATACCTATATATCAAATGTGGACGTAGTATATCTATATATCAACTGTGCATGTAGTATATCTCTCTATCAATCGTGAAGGAAGTATACCTATATATCAAATGTGGACGTAGTATATTTATATATCAACTGTGCATGTAGTATATCTCTCTATCAATCGTGAAGGAAGTATACCTATATATCAAATGTGGACGTAGTATATCTATATATCAACTGTGCATGTAGTATATCTCTCTATCATCCGTGAAGGAAGTATACCTATGTATCAAATGTGGACGTAGTATATCTATATATCAACTGTGCATGTAGTATATCTCTCTATCAATCGTGAAGGAAGTATACCTATGTATCAAATGTGGACGTGGTATATTTGTATATCAACTGTACCGGTAGTACATCGACTGCGAAGGAAGTATACCTATATATAAAATGTGGACGTAGTATATCTCTCTATCAACTGTGAAGGAAGTATACCTCTATTTAAAATGTGGACGTAGTATATCTGTATATCAACTGTACAGGTAGTACATTTCCATATCAACCGTGAAGGAAGTATACCTATATATCAAATGTGGACGTAGTATATCTGTAGATCAACTGTGAATGAAGTATACCTATATATCAAATGTGGACGTAGTATATCTGTAGATCAACTGTACATGTAGTATATGTCTGTATCAACAGTAAAGGAAGTATACCTATATGTCACATGTGGATGTGATATATCTGTATATCAACTGTACGTGTATTACATATCTGTATCAACTTAGAAGGAATTATATCAACTGTGGAAGTAGTATATCTGTGTATCATCTGTGGAGGTATCATACCTATATATCATCTGTGGAGGTAGTATATCTGTGTATCATCTGTGGAGGTAGTATACTTATATATCTGTGGAGGTAGTATATCTATATATCATCTGTGGAGGTAGTATACTTATATATCTGTGGAGGTAGTATATCTATATATCATCTGTGGAGGTAGTATACTTATATATCTGTGGAGATGGTATATCTGTGTATCATCTGTGGAGGTAGTATATTTATATATCATCTGTGGAGGTAGTATATCTGTGTATCATCTGTGGATGTAGTAAACCTATATATTATCTGTGGAGGTAATATATCTGTTTATGCAGGTGCATTGTTTGGCGCGGCATTAAACAAGAAACAAACAAACATGCTGCATCAATTCCAGACACATGGATGGAGTCAACAAGATGCAGCTCTCATACCTCCAGTACATCCTGCTCCTCATCCTGGAACACGGCACGGATGCAAAGGACAAAGTCAGAAGCCCGGTCGGGCCCCAGATGTGCGACACGCTATGTCGGTATACGTATGGCTGCTCTGCGTATGTGTTCTCGAGAGCTCACCTCACCTGCTGTGTTGCCTGTCAACAGTCTGACTTGGGTGACCTGACCGTGGATGTCAACAACACTGAGGTTAGAGATGGCAATACATGAATATAAACATCAGATCCTTTTCTTTAAAATTGTACGAGCTGACAGTCAGTTATATGACCCGACCTATCATATCAACGACAAAACACAGAGTCCTCGTTCTCGAGCAACGAAATGAATGCACTATACACTGGAAGAGTAGCTCATAGTTTGGTATTTTCTTCTTAACAATAATATAAATATAAATGCCATTGTTGGATACGAAACTGATGGCCAAAAAAAACTTTACCATAGTTGTAAATCACTCTAGTTTAAAAGCCACAAGAGTTGGATACATGAAGTAAAATGCATTTAAAGCATTAACAAAATCTGTCATTCAGCATCTGATATCGGCATGACAGTTTCCCGAATTGAGATGGGTTACCATCAACAAACTTTCAACGCAATGTACAAAGGGCGCATGCATCTAACATTGCTCAAGTTCAATGTCACGTTACGGTTATAGCGTGTGTGACCACCCCGTGCCACAAGACGCCCATCTCAATCTCTGACGACGATGTTGCACTGTCAATAACTGTCCTCTGTAAGGTCTGTGAGCCCTAATCCCTTGAGCCCTGAGTCGCCTGGCCACTGTCTGTCGACAAACCATATGCCCTAAGACATTTGTCACTGATGACGTCACTGTCAGGAATCGATTCCGGAGATGCAAAGTACGCAAGTACTGGTCTTCATTAGGCGTAGTTACCCTGAATGTGTCTGTTCGTGGCATGTCTGATGTCTGCCCGGTATGTCTTTTACATCAGGTCAGTAACAGCAACACGGGAGCAACCAAACGTTCTACAATATGGGCATGGATGGCTCAGTCGTGTCAGTCGCTGCATCTCTGTGGTGTTATATTTTATCAGGTTGAGTCTCTGACATGCTGTCTGTATCATTTATATACTCTTACTACACGTGTCGTCTCGGCTGCCCTAGCGGCACGTGTCTTTCATTTTTTCGCAGTTTGTACAAATAGACGTGCCGTGAACGTGTATCACTTTCTGCATAGCATCGTAGTGTTTGGACGATGAGTTTTGCATTGATGTAGTTTGACCTTTTGTTTTTATATTTTTGCAATGTGGTAAAGTTTCATTTGTCCCTCAGTTTATCTATATTCTAATGCACATCTATCACTTACAGTTTCAAGACAGAGCTGTCGACACACCATGTGAACACCTTTCTATGATTATCTACAGCAGACGGGGGAAGCTACGCTGTGCCACTGGACAAGATGGTAAGATGCATTCCATAAATTGTCTTAGTTGTCTCCCTTTGTTGTACGATTAACGGTTTATCTCATATTTAACAAGATGTCGGTTATACTTTACAAATAAAAATTTACAAACAAACAACGCACTTTAATATGATTAAAGGAAAATGTTTTTTATGTTATGCATTGTTTAGATGTGTAAAAGTAACAAATTGATTATAACAAGCTATTGGGTGAAGGGCGCATTCAAAGTTTAACTAACCAATCAACCTTAGCTCTCTAGCGATTCGACCGCGTTAGCTAAACTGGCAAGACTAACGGAGCGACACGTGTTCATGGTAGCTTCGCGTCTTCTGTCGGCGATGACGTATGTACACAGTGCCCTGGTAATGTACAGTAAACTACGGTTTTAACGAACTCAAAGGGACCACAGATTTTAGTTCGATATAACCGTAGTTCGTTAAAAGCATATATACAGCAAATGGCCGGGAGCAAAAATATGTTCGTTATGTCCGTCAGTTCGTTATAACCGTCTTCGTTATAAACGAAGTTTACCGTTATTTTTCAGTGTTACTCGGGACATCAATGAAACCAAAGCGAAATGCGGGGCTGTTGATTACACAATACCTGTCAGACCGGCCAGGCGCTGTCTACCGTTATTCAATGACAGAGAGGTCATATGACGTCTACACCAACGTAACCTTCACACTCGTCAAGGCCATGGCGTACTGTGCCACAACACGTACCTTACTGACGTCTTCGGCTCAACCAGATAAACTTTTAATCGCGTACATGGAAAACAGCACTTCAAATCTTATACAGGGGAAGGTGGTATGCAATGCAATGACTTTGGACAACACGAGGGGTATATTTGTACTTGCCATTCTTAGTACCCAGCTTGGTATATACACACTGGCTACAAATGGGACGTCATTCACGTTTATGTTTAATGTCGTATTGCAAAGATTTGAAAGGGGCGACTACCCTTCGGCTATATCGATGGACACGGTGCGTGACTTAATGTACGTGTGTCTCCCGCACCAGATTCTCTCAGTGGATTACGCGGGAAAGACAAGGGTCGTCTACAGGGGAGTGGCTTTGCATAGCATGTCTTTAAATCCTTCAGAAAATGCGCTCTATTTCGGACGGAGTGTATTCATCAAGAAACTGACGCTGTTGGAGAAGCAGGTCGAGAGACTGGCCACAGTGTGGAGCCCGGTGTTCAGTGTTCTGTATTATAAAGACCATCTGTTTTATAGTTTACGTTTCTCTGGATTTATCTACAGCATCCATGTGAAACATACAAACAGAACATTTTCACTTAAGATTGGACGAACGCGAAATATGAAGCGGTTAATTGTGTGTCTCATTCCCTAACTTTTGGACCAACCCTTTCATATTTGTCAAAGAAATAATGTGTTCCAGAAAAAAAGGAAAAATAAATTTTGCCGAACGTTTAACAAATACACACTTGCACGCACGCACGCACGCACGCTCGCACACATACACACACCTCCTCCGATTATAATAAAGAAAATTAATTTGAAGGCACACACCGCCTCTGCATAGCTGCACATGTGTAACATTACTTACGTGGGTAAATATTGTGTATGTGTACGGGGGTATTATAACATATTGTATCAAATACATCAACATCGAATTACAATTTCTTGTTTGTTTGTTTGTTTTTTACTGCCTTCAAACATTGGTGCATAACACTGAATACGTTCGTTAACCCGGCAGTTTACCGTTCTCAATCTGTAACCGTGGTGGTGACGTTATACAGCGTGTGTTATATTTTGATTTATCATCTCTCTGTTGGGGAAATGCTCGAGTGAGTGAGTGGTTTGACGCGTTTACACGTGTCAGCAATATTGCATTAATGTAGGTCAAATGCTGTCGTAAGTACCAAGGTTCAAAGGTGAAACCAGAAACGAGGAAAAGTGGCCATTACTTACACGCTTTGATCTCGAGGAGGACATGGGTTATCTCTCACTGAGATGTTTCGATAAGACGTCTTGATTAACCCATATAAACTGATTATCTCCTCGAGTGAGTGAGTGAGTGAGTGAGTAGGATTTCACGCCGCTTTTAGCGATATTTCAGCCATGCCAGGACAGGGGAACGACAGAAATGGGTTCAACACACAACAGCAAGAAGTAAATGAGTGAGTTTAGTTTTACGCCGCTTTTTGTAATAGTCATTCAAGGACGCTGGAACACCAGGAATAGGTGGAACACCAGGAAACGTATTGTAACTATATTTGTCAGTGTTAGTGACGGAGCACCTCGATATCCTGTGTACTAAGTATAGAAGAAAACACAGACGTTTTGGTTGAACATGTAGAATCCGAAGAGAAGGGAATGGCACAAGGGCAGAAGGGCCGGGGGTTTACATTATCTACGAAAACCGAGAAGTGTTTTCTCTGACTTGTATACCAACGAAACAACATGTATTAATATCTGTTTAATTTATGTATAAATGTGTTACGACAGTCTAAAGAAACGCTCGTAAAATATATCTGCCTAGGATATAATAATGTTATACGCTTAACATGATACCTTCAAACACACACACACACAAAACCAAAAAAAAACAATAATTAAACAAAACACAAACACACACAAAAAACACGCACGCACAAGCACACAAAAATATAAAAGCCGCACACACAGGATACGATACACACACATACAAAACAGATACACAACGCGCACACAATAACACACACAATAACACTAACACAAAATAAACTCACGCATACACACACGCGCGCGCGCGCGCTCACACAAACACTCAGAGCTTTACCTGCACAGATTCTAAACGGTGCATGAAAAAGGCATGTACAAGCAGGTTTAAAAAGTGACCATTTTTATTTACAACATTTTGATGTACAGTAATATACATATGCGGCTGGGAATTTATCGACAAAAATAAAATAAATTGTCCCAGAAAATTCAACAAAATAATTACGCTTCAGACTGTTGAATAAACATTATATGGTTGCAAGGTGTTTTTCTTAATAAAAATTCATGGACAGTTTCCGATTATGGTTACAGTTAGAGTGTGTGAGTGAGTTGGGTTTAACGCCGCTTTTAACAGTATTCCAGTTATATGACGGCGTGTCAGCTTAATGAGGGAGGAAAGCCTCGAAATGATGTAGGTCTCAGACGTTTACTACATCGGTGAAACCCACGAGCACGGGTATGGTGCTGACCAACCTAGAAACATAATTGGGGCGAAACGGGATTCGAACCCACAATCATAGGTTTCTGGCCTGTCCAAGGGACGCAACTCTGCACAGTTAATCGCGGCGCCTTAGACGACTGGGCCACCCATGCCCCCTGTCACAACTAGAAAGGAGGGCCGTTCTTGACGTCAGTTCTTGTTTCCTCATAAGGCGGGGGCTGTTCCGCTGGGGAGCCTGAAACACAAACAGCTGAGTTTCAGTAAGGCCATGAAAATAGAAATGTTTCTGATCAGAAATTTGTTTTCATAATTATCTAGAAACCAGGTTTTATGTTGTATTTTTATTTTTTCCACCACCCGGAATTCAAAACCAAACTCTCCCGTCAAAATCACGACAATTATGACGTTCACAGTTCTAATTTTAAAACCGGATTATTATGCTGAAGATTGCATGCTGTCAAACAACAAACAGACAAAAACCAAAACTGAAACATCTCCAACAAACAAAACTTGAGCATGACATGGTTTGATTTAAATGCAGGGCGTGTTGCTAAATAAAAATGTGAGTGAGTGAGTGAGTGAGTCGGGCTTACAGACGCTTTCAACATTATTCCAGTTATATCACGACGTGTCGGCATAATGTGGGAGGAAAGCCCGAAGTGATGCAGGTCTCAGACGTTTACCACTTCGGTGAAACCCACGAGCATGGGTATGGTGCTGACAAACCTAGAAAAATAAAAGGGGCGAACTGGGATTCGAACCCACAATCATAGGTCACACGAGCCTTTATGCCTGTAGATTATCAAATGACCCTGACTTTTTTACAATACGTAAACCTCATGATTCCGGGTTAGAATAAGTCCCCGCGGTCCCCAGTAGATGTGATATACCGCTAACTTAAATGATAACGTGTCATTGAAACCCGGCAACGCGGATCGTTGCTGAAAATATCGATCACTGGGTTATATAATCCAGACTCAATTATTTACAGACTGCCTTCATATACCTCGAATACTGCTGAGTGAGGTGTAAAAACACGAACAAATAAACCATTAAGTATATAATGCATGTTGAAATATACCTACCAGAATTGGGATCGAATGCCGCGTTAGAAACTCCCGGGTACCCATTTGTCGCCTGTGGTTGTTGATACCCCTGTTGTTGATATCCCTGCGGCTGTTGATATCCGTGTTGTTGCTGGTACCTCTGTTGTTGCTGGTATCCCTGCGGTGCCTGTTGTTGCTGGTATCCCGGCGGTGCCTGGTAGCTAGGTTGTCCAGGAATGATGCTCTGGTAACTCCGCTGGTAGACCTGGCCTTGGTACTCATACGGTGGAGGCAGTGCCTGGTTGGGCGGGTCCATGGTTGGCCCTCCTGGGAGCGTGGTCGCCACAACAGTCTGCCCAGTCACCGTCGTCGTGACGACTCCTCCAAGCTGTCGCCGAGCCTGCTGTGCCAGTAGCTGACGTTCAACGTAGTTCCGGTTGAAGTCTTTAACCAAGCCAGGCAAGCGGCACACATCAACGAGCCAACCGACCCCAAATAAGCCAAGCGTCAAGAAATACAACAATCCCCACAGCGGCCGGCCGAGATAGAAGTGATGAGCTCCGCTCAAGCCGTATGTGAACCAGAGAATATAGACATCATCCACGTGCCTCAGTCCGGCGTCTCTTTCCCCTGCATTTATCTCGTTTGTCCTCCGCACCAGACACGGCATCCGGAACAAGTCGTACAGCCACCCCAAGCCCACCAAGCCTAGTGTTAACGTGTACAAAATGCCCCAGAATGGCCTGTTGAGATAGTAATGGTGAGCGCCAAGGAAACCAAGGGGAGACAACCCGAACATGTAGGCTTCGAATACAGATTTGGGCGGCTTGTACCCTGGTGGGAAGTCGTTCACCTCTCTCACGAGGTACGGCATCCGGAAAAGGTCAACGAGGAAGCCGATTCCGAAAAGGCCAAAGGTCATCAGATACAGGATGCCCTGGCCGGGTTTCCTCAGGTAGAAAAGATGAAAACCTGGGGGTAGTAAATTAGGAGTGAGTGTATTGCAAACAAAAACAACAGAATCCATGGTTATCATAAGAAATGAAAGCAACTGACCTCTACTCTCTGGCCATAGTCAGGAAGCGTTCATAAAATATTTTATACATGAATAACCACTGTCTACTTCCTTTTTTGTTTGTTTTTGTTTGTTTTGTTTTTGTTTGTTGTTTAACGCCGCACTCAGCAATATTCCAGCTATATGACGGCGGTCTGTAAATAATCGAGTCTGGACCAGACAATGCAGTGATTGACAGCATTTATCCACGCAATTGGGATACGATGACATGGATCAACCAAGTCAGCTAGCCTGACCACCCGATCCTGTTAGTCGCCTGTTACGGCAAGGATGGGTTGCTGAAGACCAATTCTACCCCGGATCTTCACGGGTCAGTATGGTGGTGACAAACCTTGAAACATGATCAGGGCGAAGTGGGATTCGAACGCAAGATCAAAGTTTATGACAAGCCTAAGGGACAAAACTCTGCACACCCCCTCACCATCAGAATACCACCAACGCCATTATTTGCAGTATCAACATTATCAATAACATTCAAAATATATCAACAATATCATTGGTGGATTTATCGAAAACATTAAGAAAATATCAACAATATCGTTGGTAGAATCAACATCATCAACACCATCTCTAACATCATAGGGGGCACGGGTGGCCCTGTCGTCTAAGGCGCCGCGATTCGCTGTGCAGAGTTGCGTCCCTTGGGCACGCCAGAAACCTATGATTGTGGGTTCGAATCCCGGTTCGCCCCGATTATGTTTCTAGGTTTGTCAGCACCATACCCGTGCCCGTGGGTTTCACCGAAGTGGTAAACGTCTGAGACCTGCATCACTTCGGGCTTTACCTCCCACATTAAGCTGACACGCCGCGATATAACTGGAATACTGTTAAAAGCGGCGTTAAACCCAACTCACTCACTCACTCACTCACTCACTCACTCACTCTAACATCATAATACCCCAGTTCATATATCCCAAATATTTCAAACATATCAACAATGCCATCAGTAGTATCGCAACAATAGAATCAACAATTAGATCAACAATTTTATTAGTATCATCGCCATTTTCGTATGATTGATTGATTGATTGTTTGTTGTTCAACGCCGTACTCAGCAATATTCCAGCTATATGACGGCGGTCTGTAAATAATCGAGTCTCGACCAGACAATGCAGTGATTGATATCATTAGCATCGATCCACGCAATTGGGATACGATGACATGCATCAACCAAGTCAGCGAGCCAGACCACCCGAACCCGTTAGTCGCCTCTTACGACAAGCATAGTCGCCTTTTACGGCAGGCATTGGTTGCTGAAGACCTATTCTATCCCGGATCTTCACGGGTCCATTTTTTAAAGAAATTTTAATACATCAACAATATCAGTGGCTGTATCTGTATTACAAAACAATGAAACAGTTACTTTTGAACTTTATTATTTACGTATTTCATCAACATATCAAAAAAAGGGCGTCCCTATCAATTGTAAAACAACATTTTGTCAAAACCTAGAGCCTTATTTGTCAGGTGCCGTCAATGTGTCTACGTCATTTTTACATCGTGGTACAATTATCAAAACGACCTTGTTACGACGCAGGGTCGAGCGTGTCGCAGTCAATTGACACAGAACATTGGTACTACATGCTTGCTAAGCTATCGGTGTCATATCAGTGGCGTATCTTCGTTATCTAGATCATACCAGTGTTGTCTTAGCGTACGTGTTTTGTCCACGTCAACTATATCCCGCCAACGTTGCCTCAACGTACATCCGTCTATGTCAACTATATCCCGCCAACGTTGCCTCAACGTACATCCGTCTACGTCAACTATATCCCGCCAACGTTGCCTCAACGTACATCCGTCTATGTCAACTATATCCCGCCAACGTTGCCTCAACGTACATCCGTCTATGTCAACTATATCCCACCAACGTTGACTCAACGTACATCCGTCTATGTCAACTATATCCCGCCAACGTTGCCTCAACGTACATCCGTCTATGTCAACTATATCCCACCAACGTTGACTCAACGTACATCCGTCTATGTCAACTATATCCCGCCAACGTTGACTCAACGT